>NC_137005.1:19326409-19613909 GCF_032717465.1 Coenobita brevimanus
TTATTAGTGAAAAAGTACGAGTAAATGAAGGAGAACATCAAAAAAATCTTTATACAGGGTGGGGCGATAGAATGTGACGTATTTTTAACTCCTCCCATTTTTTACAGGTTGGACCAGTGGCAGAAGGTCTGTGCTTTGTGGGAGTGGCTACCTCTGCAGTTTCTTGTGTTAGTGTTCTGTAGGCCATCATGTTAAGCTGGTCGGTGGAGCCTCCTGTCTTTGCAGTGCGTACATTTTTTGAGTGTAAATCCGTAGTTGGAATACAAAGAAACTTAAGAACATTTTCAAGTTGCTCAACATGGTTCCATTCCATCAAGAAACACCATCTTTAAATGGATTGATATGTTTAATGCTACAGGCAGTGTTAACGACCGATTTGTTGGCAGAAGCAGTACGGTATGTACCCCAGAGAAACAACAGAGTGAGACAGGCGGTTTTCTTCTTCAAAAAAGTACGGCCCAAGGATGCTGAAACTTGACACCCCACACCAAACCGTCACCTTTGCAGTATGGAATGGACTCTCAAACACACACCCATGTTGGCTATCAGACCAGTAATGGCAGTTCTGCTTATTAACATATGCCGTCAGATGAAAGTGTGCCTGATCAATAATCAATCTTTTCAGTCCTGTTGGATCATCATTTCAAATGTCCAGGAACTTGTTACAACATTCTAGGCTACTGGGCTTACAAGTTGGTTTCAGAGCTTGAACCACCTGGATTTTGTAAGGATGAAGTTTTAGGTCGGAATGCAGTATCCGGCCTAAACTTCTCCTGGAGATATTCAAAGCAAGAGATTGTCTCCTGACAGAGCGTCGAGGACTCTTCTGCACCGCCTGTCTCACTGTATTGTTTCTGGGGTACGGTACATACTGAACGGCTTCTAACAATAAATAGATCGTTAACACTGCCTGTAGTATTAAACATATCAGTCCTTTTCAAGCTGGTGTTTCTTGATGGAATGGAACCATGTTGAGCAACTTGAAAATGTTCTAAAGTTTCTTTGTACTCCACCAACAGATTTACACTTAAAATATGTACGCACTGAAAAGACACGATGCTCCACTGACCAGTTAGACATGCTGGCTTACAGAACGCTGAAAAGAAACTGCAGAGGTAGCCTCTCCCGCGAAGCACAGACCTTCTGCCACTGGTCCAACCTGTAAAAAATGGAAGGAGTTATAAATACGTCACATCCTATTGCCCCACCCTGTATTTATAGTCCTTCCAAAGACTTCTGGGTGGGGAGGAGAATTTCCCCATTTGTGAGGCAGACCGAGGAATGCCCAAAGATTCACTGGCATATATGGGGAATGACTACAAAGTTTTGGAAATTTATATCCTAAACATTTTTTTCCAACATTTCGTAGAATTTTTTCATGCTGAATTACCGTGTGTATTTTATTCTATTCCGCCATTTTTTTATGATTGTGTGTTTTGCCTTGCAGTTACCACTTACATTCTATCGACACTAATCACTGCACATTATTACCCTAAATCTCACGTGCTGTTATCATTTATACCTTCCCTTTGTGTCAGTGGGTTATGATTCCTCACATTTTTTCCTTACCTCCATTGGCGCAGACTATATTTTCATCTCAAGCCATAATCTGCTGGATATGAAGATCATACACATTATTCCCTTCAAACCATTTCCCATCTTTGCGACAGTTTTACAGCTCTTATAATATTTCATTTCCAACCATTGTGAATTTTTGCCGCACCCACACTGACGATCAAAAACATCGTTTGTCCCTAACAGTACTACTTCCTCCCTCACTCCCTTAGTTACTCACTCATTCAAAGAGGGTTTTTATTTTATGTTTTTGAAGAGTAGGATTCAACCTTTTTAGTAGGAATGTTAAGAAAGCAAAATCTTGCACAGTGGCAAACCGTTCCCGAGGCCACGTTCTAGGCAGGGTGGGACCCCGAAGGGCCATCCCCAAGGGGTCGGCGGCCCCTCAATGACCCACCCAAAATTAGGAGGTATGGCTTTTTATTTCTTATTCTTTTCTTTTCTTTACGTAGGAGCATGAATTTTTGCATAGTAACATAGCTTCATTGCACCAGGTTATAAACATGATGGAACTCCCTGGGGCCGTCCACTCTGGGAGGGAAGTGGGGGGAGGGGCGACTGATGGTGGTCTGTTATACCAACTCAAGCAAAGTTTTAAACCAAAGAACATGTGGTTCCACCCTTCCCAAGCACAATGATTTATGTTCCCCCCAGCCATGTTTTGGGAAGGGTGGAACCATTGAGGGTCAAAGGTGCGCATGGGTCCTAGAAAAGCCATTATGCACGGTCATAGTTTTTAACCAAGGAGTATGAAGTTTTTGATGTTGGTAGACGTTCACCACAGCCACGTTTTAGGCAAAGTGGGACCCGAGAAGGCCACTTTCCACAAGGAGGACTGCTCCCAAGGTGAACAATGCCATAGTTTTTATGTAGGCACAAGAAATTTTGTACATTAGTAGACCTTCACCCAACCACAGTTTACTGGGGGTGGGCCCCCCTGGCTTGGCCTCTCAACTTCCACCATAATAATTAGTTCTTTCTTCTTACAGAACAACTAGGGTAGGTAAGGCTATCAAAGATGAATATTTTTTCCTTCATTTATGAAATTCATGTTTTTTCTGCGTTTTATCTTCATTCCTTCCCTCAGCCATTCTCAACAATGACCTCATAAAATGCGTTCTGGCACCATTGTATGGTTAATAAGCGCCACATGTTATGTTGAGCCATTTCATTCACGCTAGACGATTTTTAAACCCTTTGGAATCAAGTTTAAGTAAAATTGAATGTCGTGTTTATTACCTTTGGTAAGCTGACCGGCAGAGTCAGAAAACTCCAAGTTTAACTCTTCTTTATTGCATGTTGAACGGACTGGCGTGCATGGGTGATGGCAATGATCCAAAAGACCTTATTGGTGTTTTACTTGCACAAAGACTAGTAGGCAGGCATGGAAATAAGAGGAAAGTAGAGGAAAAAAAGTCTACTGTCAAAAAAGGAAAAATGAGAGAAAGAGAGAGAGAGAGATGAAACAAGAGTAAAGATTCAGTCTTTATAAATCAAGGGTAAGGGTAGGGAGGGAAAAATAAGAAACAGGTTTTAAAACTGACAGGCAATAAATTAAGAAAAAAGGAGTAATTTGAATCTGGGAATGTATGAAGTGGAACTGAAAGATATGGGGGAACAAGAGGCAATAACTAGAGAAGGAAAAGAAAAAGATGATATGACAAAGAAGGTAAAGAGTGAATGATAAGGAGACATGAAGAAAAACAATGTTAAGGGAGACGAATAAATATTAGAAATAAAGAAAGAAATGGCAGGAAATAAAAATAGGAAACAAAAAGTGGAGAAAAATCAGTGAACTATGTAAGGAAAGGAAAAAAATATAATGAAGATTAAGCATATGCAAAATACTAAACCGGATGTAACACTAGTCAAAAACTAGCAACTTAGGCACAAAGAACAGAAAGCTCTGACTAGAAAAAGGAAGGAAGATACATACAGAAGAGAGGAAGACAGGCAGAGAGGAGAGAGGAGCCAAAAATGAGGGAAGGTGATTTGGATGAGTGATGAGCGAGAAAACATGTATATTGCAGGTAGGATAGTTGGATGCTGGATGGAAAAGGAGAAAAGATTGGATGAGTGGAGTAAAGTGTGAGGCTGAGTGAGAGAAGTGAGGGGAGAAAAGGTGTGAGGTTATGTGAAAGCAGTGAGAGGAGGAACGGAGAAGCGAGGGAAGGTGAGAGGTTAGGTGACTGCAGTAAGGTGAGAAGAGGGGAGGGAGGGAAAAGTGGTAAGAGATGGGGAGAGGGGACTGATGGGAGGAGAGGGGAAGGTGATTTGGCGTGGGATGACGGAGGGAAGGCAAAGGGAGGGGAGGGGAAGGCGGTATTAGATAGAGTGAACTGAATGAGGAGAGCGAAAAGGGGTGGAGGTGAACGAAGGTTAAAAGGTGTGAGCTGAGTGAGAAAACACAGCAGAGGAAGTTCGCGGAAGATAAACGGATGACGTAGGGAAGTAAATAAAAGTTGATGTGGTGGGGTAAGAGGAGGGAAATTATAAAGATTAGTAAAGGAGGGATTAAACAAACGAGAATTTATGGGCACACTTACACATCTTCTGTAAGTAAACACGAAATTTTTTCTTTCAGGTATGGAAAATATTGAGTCAGTAACCTAAATAAGATGCATCCACTTCCAAAAAAAGAAAAAATTGAAGAAATATCATCATAGTACCTATCCAATACTGACTTTATTGTACATAAAAAGATAATAATAATAACCAAACGGCATGACAGTTCTGAGGCTGGAATATTAATAGAGCTCTTCAAATGCAATAACGTCACAAACAGACAATGCTAGGCTACAGCAGCTCTCCACCTGATCAAGTACATAATATTCCCCACCTCCCTGCACACCTAACCAAGCGCATAACGGCCCTCATCACCACAACCTCTCTGCATAACACAGAGACATTAAAACTTAAAAATTTTTGTACTTTATCCATGGTAAACATAACCTGGGCCCTTCCGCTTCCTTGCACTGGGCACATTTAAGTCTCAGATTTCTTTTTTTTTTTTTTTTACTTTTTCATTAAAAAAAAAAAAATGCTTAAGACGCAGTCTACCTATTAAAAGACTCCAGTTCACTAAAAGGTACATAACACTGCGAAATTTCGTGATTCTATAGTTAATACTCTGAATTTTGCTCTGCAAACGAAATCTCTATGCCTTTTTACTTTTTCATTATTAAAAAAAAAAAAAAAAAGCTTAAGACGCAGTCTACATATCAAAATGCGCCAGTTCGCTAAAACACATAGCTTTCCGAAATTTCATGACTCTATAGTTAATATTCTCTGAGTTTTGCTCTGCACACAAAGTCTCTACGCCTTTTTACTTCTTCATTATTTAAAAAAAAAAAAAAACTACTTAAGACACAGCATTCTAAGTATCCAAAGTAGCCAGTTCACTATAAGACATATAACTCTGTGAAATTTCATGACTCTATAATTAATACTTTCTCAGTTTTGCTCCGGAAACGAAATCTCTTTGCCTAGCCCACCAAACTGCTACCAAACTCTACGGACAGACACTAATGATAACAATACCTTCCTCTGACTTTGTGAGGTGGAATGTAAAAATGGCAGAAGTTGGCGGTGCATCTTTGTTTCTCTATTTTTCTTCCTTTCGTTATTATTATGAGTGAGCAAGCTTAGCAAAACGATGTTTACGTTTAGCTGAGAAATGAGTGGCCGAACATGACACGGCCCAACCGAGAAGGTATTCAGAGGCTAATAACTTTTCTACTATGTGAGGTATAGAAGATATTCTTTAGCAGGTAGCAGATATATTCAATAAATATTGTCCATAGCTATATATACACTCATGAGACCAAAGAAGCTCCTTGGAATCACAGCTTTCCAAAGGAATGTGCCAAGGGCTTCAGTTGATGTGCTCAACTATGAAATCGATTTTTAAGAGATTTCCTACTGTAACACTGTGATTTCTTGCATGAATTTTAACAATTATTTTTTTTTATGCTAGGAAAAAGGAACCAAAGGACACGAGCCCGCAAACTCTTCCTTCCAAGAGAAAGACAAGATACAAGAGAGAGCCAAAATCAAGATCCGATCATTCCGAGATGCCTGGACACACTGCGCTGAAAGACTGGAGATCATAGCTATCAGGAAATACAGACAGAGGGAGACAGGTCCGGAGTTCACCTGTTGCATAAATCAAGGACTGGGAGTAACGGTTAACTCTTGCATTAGAGAGCTGGACAGAAAAGGGATGAGAGTTTGCTGCTAGACGGGTGCTACGCACCCGTCGTAGAGGTGGAGGAATGCAAGCAGACAGTTCAGAGGAGCAGTGACCATTGAAGTAGCGATAGAAAAGAGATAAAGATGCAAAAGTGTGGTGAAGAGACAGAGGTTGAAGGAGACCAGTAAGAGGAGGAGAGTTGATGAGACGAAAAGCCTTTGTCTCCCTCCTGATGAGAAGAGCTGCATGTGGAGAGCCTCCCCACACACGAGAGTTGTACTCCACACAGGGGCGCATAAAACACGTGTATAAAGTCAAGAACTGTGCAGGGGTAAAGAAGGAATGGAGTCGACTTAGCACACCTAATCTCTTGGACGCAGATTTTACAAGAGATGTAATATGATCTTTCCAAGATAAGTCCCGAGTAAATAAAACCCCAAGCATGTTCAAGGATGATGCAGGATTAAGCTGGATATTATTAAACATTACTGGGCACACCTGTGGAAGATTTTGTCGAGTTGATAGGTGTAAGAACTGAGTCTTTGATGCATTAAAAACAACAAGACTATTTTTATCCCGGTCAGAGATACGAGCCAGGTCAGACATTAGGTGTGCCATAGCCTCATCCCTTGTTTGTTGAAGTAACTGCTGAGATGGACGTTGCAGGAGCCGAATGGAAAGGTGAAAGGTGGAATCATCAGCGTATGAGTGGATAGGGTTAGAAGTAAAGCTTAGAAGGTCATTGATGAATAAAAAGAAGAGATTTGGTTATAGGACAGAGCCCTGAGGAACACCACTGTTGATAGATCTAGGAGAAGATCGATGGCCATCTACAACAGTGGCTATAGAACGACCAGAAAGGAAGCTAGAGATGAAGGCACAGATAGAAGGATAGAAACCCTAAGAGGGCAGTTTGGAAATGAAAGATTTATGCCAGACTCGATCGAAAACGTTTGAGATGTCGAGTGCAATGGGAAAGTTTTCTCCAAGTCCCGAAAGGAGGATGACAAGGAGTCTGAAAGGTAGGTGAGAAGATCACCAGTAGAGCGACCCTGACAGAACCCATACTGATGATCAGAAAGAAGGTTGTGATAGGAAAGATGCTTTAACATTTTTCTATTAAGAATTGACTCAAAAACTTTTGATATACGGGATGTTAAAGCAATTGGATGATAGGTAGAGGGTTGGGAATAGTCACCCTTCTTTGGGAATGGCTGAATGAGAGCAAACTTCCAGCAAGAAGGAAAGGTATAAGTTGGTAGGCAAAGGCAAAAGAGTTTACTTAGGCAGGGTGTAAGCACAGAAGCACAGTTCTCGAGGACAACAGGAGGGACTCCATCAGGACCATATGCATTGTTAGTATTGAGGCCTGTGATGGCAGAAAATACATCAGCTGAAGAAATTTTAATATCAACCATGAGGAAGTCAGAGGGGGGAAGTGGTGGAGGACAGCACCAGAATCGTCTAAGGTGGAGTTGGAGAAGAAAGTCTGTGCGAAGAGCTCTGCTTTATCAGTAGAGGAAATAGCTTCAGAAGCATCAGAGTAGAAAAGAGGAGGGATGGATGATGAGGTAATGTTGTTAGAAAGGTTTTTGGCAAGGTGCCAGAACGGGCGAGAAGAATTCGAGTTGGAGAGTTTTCATTCATTCATTGCCAGACGCCATGTATCCCAAACGGGGTGGTCAACGGCTTAGAGTTAATTGTTTTACAGGGATGGGCACTAATCCTCCACGAACCCCACTTTAGTTGGAGAGTTGAGAGCATTTATTACGGATCATATTATTTTTTAGCAGAGCGAAGAACAGCCTTAGCACGATTCCGGCCAGAAACATAAACAAGATGTGATTTAGGGGTGGGTTGGCTCTTGTACCTTTTATTGGCCCTCTCCTTGTTGCGGACAGCATTAGAACAAGCGTGAATAAACCAAGGCTTAATTGCATTAGTCTAAGGATAATATTATGAGAAAGGAATGTATGCTTCCATGCCTGAGAGAATAACCTCCGTAATGTGCAAGACACACTCAGATGGCTCCCGACCATGGAAGCAATATTCATTCCAGGGAATATCAAAGAAGTACTGCCTGAGGGCCTCCCAATCTGCAACCCCAATGTTCCACAGTCAACTTTTCTTTGGAGGGTCCACAGGCTGTACCATAGCGATAGGACAGGTTAAGGTAATAAGGTTGTGATCAGAGGAGCCCAATGGAGAGAAAAGAATAACAGTGTATGCAGAAGGATTAGTTGTAAGGAAGAGGTCAAGTTTGTTGGAGCTCTCTCTAAGGTGGTCAGGGATAGGGGTAGGGTGTTGTACAAGCTGCTCTAGGTCATTAAGGATAGAAAAGATGTAGGCTTGTTCACCAGGTGGATCAGTGAAAGGAGAGGAGAGCCAAAGGTGGTGGTGAACATTGAAATCTCCTAGAATGGAGATTTCAGAGAAAGGAGAAATGGATAGAATGTGTTCCATTGTACGAAGTAGAAGTAAGATAGTCGAAGAATTTTTGATAGTCGGTAGAATTAGGGGATGAGTAAATAGCACAGATATAATTAGTCAGAGAATGAGAGAAAATCCGAAGCCAGCGATTAGAGAATTCAGAAGATTCGAGTTCAGGAACACGACAGCAAGATAAGTCGTTGTGTATATATACACAACAGCCATCTATGGCTTTGAAATGAGTATAGAGAAAGTAGGAGGATACAGAAAACGGTTTGCTGTCAGTTGCCTCAGACAGCTGAGTCTCTTTAGGAAAAGAAGGTGAGGTTTAGAGGGGGAGAGGTGGTGCTCAACAGAGCGAAAGTTAGAGGAAAGGCCTCGAATGTTGCAGAAATGAAGAAGAAGTGAGTCATAGAGTGGTTCCAGGCAGCTTGAGTCATCACCGGGAGAGGGGCGGAAGGTTGGGGCATTTATGGTCCCCCCCCCTGGGGATTCCGAAGCTGTGTTAACTGAATCCATGAGATGGTTTTTAATTTTGGAAAAGAAGTGTAGGTGTAAAGTTTCTTTTTTTTTTTTAGTGCAAGGAAGAAGGAACCAAAGGCCATGAGCCCGCAATAATTGTTCCTTCCAAGATAAAAACAAAATACAAGAGAGAGCCAAACTCAAGATCCGATAATTTCGAGATGCCCGGACACACTGCGTTTGAAAGACTGGAGATCATAGCTAGCTGGAAATACAGACAAAGGGAGACAGTTCCAGAGTTCAACTGTTGCATGAATGAAGGACTGGGAGTAACGGTTAACTCTTGCATTAGAGAATTGGACAGAAAAGAGATGAGAGTTTGCTGCTAGACGGGTGCTACGTGCCCATCGTAGAGGTGGAGGAATGCAAGCACACAGTTCAGAGGAGCAGTGACCATTGAAGTAGCGATAGAAAAGAGATAAAGATGCAACAGTGCGGTGAAGAGACAGGTTGAAGGGAGTCAGTAAGAGGGAGAGAGTTAATAAAATGAAAAGCCTTTGACTTCACCCTATTGACAGGAGCTGTACGTGGGGAGCCTCCCCACAAATAAGAGTTGTACTCCGCTAAGGGGTAGATAAAACCCCTGTATAAAGTCAACAATTGTGCAGGGGTAAAGAAGGAATGGAGTCGGTTTAGCACACCTAATCTCTTGGAAGCAGATTTTACAAGAGATGTAATATGATCTTTCCAAGATAAGTCCCGAGTAAACGAAACCTGAAGCATGTTCCAGGATGATGCAGAATTAAGCTGAATATTAAACATTAGTGAGTATACCTGTGGAAGATTTTGTCGGGTTGATAGGTGTAAGAACTGAGTCTTTGGTGCATTAAAAACAACGAGATTATTTTTACCCCGGTCAGAGATACGAGCCAGGTCAGATATTAAGTGTGCCATAGCCTCATCCCCGGTTTTCTGAAGTGACTGCTGAGGTGGACGTTGCAGGAACCTAATAGAAAGATGAAGGGTGGAGTCATCAGCATATGAGTGGATAGGGTTATATGTACAGCTTAGAAGGTCATTGATGAATAAAAAGAAGAGAGTTGGCGATAGGACAGAGCCCTGAGGAACACCACTGTTGATAGATCTAGGAGAAGAACGATGGCCAATCTACAACAGCGGCTATAGAACGATCAGAAAGGAAGCTGGAGATGATGGCACAGATAGAAGGATAGAAACCATAAAAGAGCAGTTTGGAAAATAAAGACTTAAGCCAAACTCGATCAAAAGCCTTAGAGATGTCAAGTGCAATGGCAAAGCTTTCGCCAAAGTCCCGAAAGGAGGATGACCAAGAGTCTGAAAGGTAGGTGAGAAGATCGCCAGTAGAGCGTCCCTGACGGAACCCATACTGACGACCAGAAAGAAGGTTGTGGTAGGAAAGATGCTTTAAAATTGACTCGAAAACTTTTGATATACAGGATGTTAAAGCAATTGGACGATAGTTAGAGGGTTGGGAAAGGTCACCTTTCTTTTGGACTGGCTGAATGAGAGCAAACTTCCAGCAAGAAGGAAAGGTACAAGTTGACAGACAAAGGCGAAAGAGTTTACCTAGGCAGGGTGTAAGCACAGAAGCACAGTTCTTGAGAACAATAGGAGGGACTCCATCAGGCCCATATGCCTTAGTAGTATTGAGGCCTGTGATGGCAAAAAATACATCAGTTGAAGAAATTTTAATGTCAGCCATGAGGAAGTCAGAGGGAGGAAGTGATGGTGGAACAGCACCGGAATCGTCTAAGGTGGAATTGGTGGAGAAAGTCTGAGCAAAGAGATCTGCTCTATCAGTAGAAGAAATAACTACAGAGCCATCAGGGTAGAAAAGTGGAGGGATGGATGATGAGGTAAAGTTGATAGAAAGGTTTTTGGGAAGGTGCCAGAAGAAGCAGGGAGAATTCGAGTTTGAGAGTTGAGAGCATTTAGTATGAATGAAATTATTTTTAGCAGAGCGAAGAACAGACTTAGCACGATTCCGGGCAGAAACATATAAAAGATGTGATTCAGGGGTGGATTGGCTCCGGTACCTTTTATAGGCCCTCTTCTTCCTGTGAACAGCATTATAGCAAGCGTGCTGACAGTTAAAGAAACTTGTATTGGAGAGCATGCTGGCCTACTCTCTGTGTTACTGAGACACTGAAAAAGTTCAGCAAAGGGGGATGGTCAGGAGCTAGTCCTGAGGGCTGATGAAACGGGAGCTCCAGCTGTCCCTGTCATAAGCTTTCCATCCAACCTTGGGAGTACTGCCCTGCTCGACTGGTGCTACAGTCTACTCCTCACAAATATTGGATATTACATTCATAATTTTACACGAACATTCTTTTCTATTTTTAGAGGGTGAAATCAGCAAGGGTAATTACCGCATTTCTGGGTTTTATCATTCGGTGGAGAGCCAAGCTTTTACCCATGCAGTTCACTGATGCTGCAAGTCGGGAGCAGACAATGTAACACTGTGCATGTGATAAATGTTATGGCACCTTGCTATATGCACATCCAGAAAGAAAACATGACAGAGAGAAAACATGAGAAAGTAAATATTGTAGCTCAATTATTCTTCTGTTGTTTTTCAACTACCTCACCAGAAATGACTTAAGTTTACACCAAGATCAAATTACGATGATAGGTGTATGTACAAACGCTCGCTCGCTCGTCACGCGCTCACAAAACACACTTTACTGGTTATTTTCTCTCTTTTTTGTTGTAGAGATATCTTTAATCTCTGTGGCTAATCATGGCAGCGGTGGTGATGTGCCGTGGTGAAAGGCGGGTGTAGCTTTGGTTAAGAATGGTTGTGGTGATGGTGGTGGTGGTGGTGGTGGAGGTTGTGGTGGTGGGGATGCAGATTCGTGATGGAGATTGTGGTGGTTAGGATGCAGGGTAGTGGTGGTGAGGTAGGGTGGTGGTGGTGGGGGGGGTTGTGATGATAGGGATACAGGATAGTGGTGGTGAGGTGTGGTGGTGGTAGTGATTGTAGTGGCAGTAGTGCAGATTGTTTCATGGGACAGTGGTGATGGTGAATGATGGTGATGGATTTTTTTTTTTTTAATAACAACGGAGGAAGGAAAAACAAATGAATTAAAAAAAAAAAAAAACAATCACCAGATTACTGGTGTCCTTTGTTCATAAAATATCTGTAACAGTTAGACTTGAACTGCTGTGGGTTGAAATTTGGAGGGAAACAACTCTGGGGAAGCGAGTTCCAGAGAGATGCAGTTTGGGAAATGAAAGAATTCTGATACGCAGAATTTCTGCAATATGGCTAAGTGACATTCCAGCCATGAGCACTACCAGATGCCCGTGTAGCACGAAGGTAGGCATGGAGAGGTGGCGCCATGGACGCAACTTCGTCTGAGCATTTGCCATAAAAATATCTGTAAAATAATACAAGGGAGGCAACATTCCTTCTTACTTAAGAGGAGGTAGTTTATTTGTAATGGCAGGGTTGTTAATAATTCTAACAGCTTTGTTCTGAATTTTGTCTAGTTGTTTTAAAGCAACCTCTCCACATCCATTCCACAAGGGTGAGCAATATTCAAGCTGAGAGCATACATGACTCTTATAAATTATACATAACTGCTCATCAGTGAAGAAGTGACGGACTCTGTACAATAATCAAAGTTTTTTTGGAGGCGGTTTTAGCATGTGATCTAACATGAGAGGTCCAGCTGAGGGCATTGTTAAGTGAGACGCCAAGAATTTCAATACTTTTGGAGACTGGAATATTAATAGCACTGAAGGTAATGTACACATCTGGCAAAATCTGTCTATTAGTAAACTGTATATATTTAGTTTTACTAGCCTTAAAATAGACAAAGTTATTTTGTCCCCATTCACTGATCGTAGATAGGTCTTGATTTATGGAGATGGCTGTACTGAGATGAGAGGTTGAGATGTTAAACTTTGTAAATGGGTGTCTGAGTGTGAATGAACTATGTAGTGTTGAGTCATCTGCGCATGAGTGGATGGGATTGTGGGTGACAGATAAGAGATAATTAATATGAACCAGGAACAGGGTTGGCGCCAGAACTGATCCCTGCGGCACGCCGGCGTTAATTGAGTGGAAATTGGAATATACATCATCTATTTTTTCTCTTATTTTCCTGTCACTAAGATATGAAGAAATCAAAGGAACAAAAGACGTTAGTCCATAGCAAGGGAGTTTGGACAGCAGGGAACGGTGCCATACTCTGTCGAAAGCTTTAGAAATATCGAGAGCTACTGCATGAGTTTCTCCATGTAGATCAATTGATTGATGGATGGTATGAGTTAGGAGATTGAATCTGTCAATGGTGGATCTTTCTTGGTGAAAGCCATATTGTCTATCACTAATTAAGATGAGGAATATATATATATATATATATATATATATATATATATATATATATATATATATGGAGCCTCTGTGGTACAGTGGTAAAGTGTGCATTTTCGTACACTGTAGAACGAGGGTTCGCGTCCCACCAGGGTAATAAACTTTGGGAGCGTTCTTCTGGCCACGTACTGCTTGGCGGACATAAGGGTTGCTGTGGTTGAACCAGTGTCGCATTCTATAAAGTATGCTTGCACCCGGTCGGCTCTTGTGGGCCGATTATACTTGGTTCACAAACTACACACACATTCAAAGCCACTCCAACACTACAATTACACTTACAGGCACTTCTCACCCTCCATACAATCTCTACCAGACAGCCTAAGCCACTTGGTAGAGATACATTGGCTGTATCGTCCTCACTTCGGTCGGGATAGGCCGGTCCTGCAGTGGACACTCAAACGGCATATATATATATATATATATATATATATATATATATAAATATATATATATATATATATATATATATATATATATATATATATATATATACATATATATATATATATATATATATATATATATATATATATATATATATATATATATATATATATATATATAACCAGACATTAAAGTGGAGAATAATGACCCCAGCTTAAATGAGTGGTTTAGTTGGTTTCCTTTCAACTGATAAAGATCACTAACCCATTTCAGCTCAGTTGATGGCCAGGTGTAGTCAGACTGGGGTGTTGATGAGTAAGCTCACTAATACGTTTTCTATTGTTTATTTCTCCCTAATGTCCTCCTCTGTGTTATGTAAAGCCTGCTAATACCATTGTATCCTAGGCATATAGGGTTCAAAAGGATATTAAAAAGCCATATCCAAAACTAAATCGCGGAAGAATAGGTGTTAGGGAACCTCCTTACACGACGAGAACACCAGCCTCATTATCCAGTTTGAGTGATCCAGTTCTGTCAGGTGAGAACAACCCGATAGAGTTGTAAAATTCGTAGGCGATAGGTCTCTGTGTAGGCAGAAACGAGGGATGGTATAGTTCATTAATTTTTACATGGCCCACATTTTCGTCCCTTTTTTTATTTTTTACGTACCTCAGTGGTTGAGAAGATGTGGTTGAGAAGATTAGGAGAAATACACTGAGGTGGTTTGGACATGTGGAGAGAATGGAGAATGAAAGACTGATTAAGAGGGTGTATGTAGGTGAGGTGGAGGGAGGGAGAGGGAGGGGTAGACCGAGGATGAGGTGGAGGGATGGAGTTGAGAGGTATGTGAGGGAGGGGGGGGGTGAATTGGGGGGAGGGTAGTCAAATGGTGGGTGACAGAGTGACTTGGAGGCGTTTTGTCTGCGGCCACCCTTTGCGGGATTAGGGCGTCGGGCTATAGATAGATAGATAGACGTACCTCAGTGGCTGGAAAAGACAATGCTAGAGCTCAACATCCTTTCCATGGAACTTCTTCGTGATAAGCATCGTATTTTCGTGTTTATATCTTTTTACAGCTAAGTATTCAAGACAGAGAGATGGCAGTTTTAGGCCAAGTTAAAATGAACAGAATATAGTAGTGGTGGCTGTGGTGGTGGTAAATGGTGGAAAGTAAATGCGGTGTCGATGGTGAGGGATGGTTGTGGTAGTGGCGATACAGATTGTTTATAAGTGATGATTGTGGTAGTGGTAGTTGTGGTAGTGGTGCTTGTAGTGTCAGGGGTGGTAGTGTGTGGTATTTATACAGAATGGTTCTGGTGAGGAATGGATGTGTGGTTATGGTGGTCTTGTTGGGTGCATGTAGTGGTGGTGATGGGTGGTAGTAATAGTGATGGTTGATTGTAGGGGTGTGGTGGGTGGTTGTAGTGGTGGTGATGGGTGGTTGTAGTGGTGGTGATGGGTGGTTGTAGTGGTGGTGAGGATGTCTGTTGCTTTGGTGAGGGACAACTGTGATGCTATTGAGGGATGGTCGTAGTAGTTGTGGTGAGATAGTGATGGTGGTGTTGATAGTGGTGATGGCAGTGATGAGGGGTGGGGTAGTGGTGAGGGCTATCTTTGTGGAGTTTTGTTGTGATGAATGGTAGTGAGAAGTAGAGGAAGGAGATTATAGGAGATAGTAATGATCGCATCTTTTCTATTAGGGACACCTACAACAACGGTAAAATTATATGTGACAGTGAGATGTTGGATGAGAAGCTTTTATGATGCTGGTCAAGGTTAAGTGAGGTTGTGGTTGTGGCGAGAGAGAAGTGTGGTTGTAGCTGTGGTGATGGTTATGTGAGGGTTGTGGGTGTAGGTGTGTCGCGGGCAGTTTCAGACGCTCTGCATGCTGTGATGTGCTCAAGGTCACCAGGTGGATATGTAGGGTGTAACTCAATCAACATAATATCCTGGCCATTCTATTATCACACACACACACACACACACACACACACACACACACACACACACACACACACACACACAACTGTTGTTCCCTTTCGGGGGGGATCGCTTTATTCAGCAACGTTTCACCAGTCACAGTTGGCATCATTAGGCTGTAAATTGGAGTAGGTCACGGGAAATTGTCAGTCCTGAGATTCGTAAAATATATCAGCCAAGTAACACCATACATTCAATTTTACGAAGCCCAGAAATAGATAGATAGATACATTTATAAACAGACGTAGACAGATATATAGACAAATATAGTACAGCAGGATAGGAAACAGGGGATAGCATGCCTCTCCTCCCTCTCCTACTCAACTTATTCACAAAATAGGTTGGTGAAGATTTTGAAGGGAGTCGGGACCATCTGACGCAAGAGAGAGACAGACAGAGGGGACGTGCCGTGAGGATGAGGGTGAGGGAGGGGCGGAGATGTTGTGATGGTGAGAGGATGGGGTATGGGAGTGAAGGAGCCGTCAGGAGGGTGAGGGTGGAGCTGAGGGTGAGGCGGAAGGTGAGGGAGAGGAGCAGCAGTCTTGAAAGTAAGGGTAAGGGGAGATGGGTAAAGGGAGGAGAAGAGACATTGTGTGAGTGAGGATGGGGTTGAAAATGGGGGTGAGAGTGAGTGAGGGGCTGAACTTGCTTACATAAACTCTGGATAGGTTGCTTCTGCCGTAGTCACTCTCTCATCCCAGTTACACAACAACATGAAGTTTAGTTCCTCTCAAACCAAACTGTCCTTCCCCTCCCCCAAATATTACACTACCTGCCTTATACCCCTTCAATCTATCAGTTTTTAGGTTACCTGACGATTTTATTAAGGGAGACTTTTAGGACTGGAGAGGTTAATGTATAACTTCAATAAATTTTTTCATTATTCAGATCAGACAAAATCTTTGAATGAAAACATCTGGTGAAAGTGTGACGAGACTGAACGAGAGCGTCCTCCTCACCGATTTCTGTGTCATGTTAGTTAAAAGGTATGTGCATAAGCTAAATATTAATTCTTCCCATCGATTACATTTTTTTTTTAAAGCTATTTTATCTAAATCATTAGAATATCTAGACGAGAAAATGCGCTGTGGAAAGGATGTAGAAACGTACCCTGGTCTTTTTCTGCCACTGAGCTATGAGTAATAAGTTGCAACATGACGAGAATATGGGCCAAGCTAAAGTGAAAAGATTATAGATATATTAACATTAACCTAAGCTGACGGATCAACGTTTTTTTGTATTAGGAGTGAAGCTACGTATGATAATTCCTGTCTTGTCAAACCCAGCCTGTGTTAACCCCAACCTTTCCTACCCTGCCTGTGTTAACCCCTGCCATGCCGCCTCCTGTCAGTGTTAACCCCTACCATGCCTCCCCTTCCCTATGTTAACCCCTGCCATACCTCCCTCACCCTGTGTTAACCTCTGCCTTGTCTCCCCCTCCCTATGATAACCCTTGCTATGCCTCCTCCTGGCTGTGTTAAAGCCTGCCATGCCTCCCCTGCCAGCTCATCCCTGTCTTGCCTCCATCCTGCTTTCCTCAAGTCCCAGGTAGACAAAACTTTGCATCCCCAAGTCCTTCTTCGCTTACCAGTGCAGTTGGGGATGTGGTTTATATTTTAAAGGAGGGTTCATGTGGAATGCAGTAAAAATTGATCGTCTCTCTTAGAGACCCGGGTACTCCATGGGCGTAAATCTAAGCTTTATTATTATTATTACCAGTCGCGATAGCCAAGCTGGTATTGTTTTCATTTCAGTTTGTGTGTGTGTGTGTGTGTGTGTGTGTGTGTGTGTGTGTGTGTTAGCACGATAACTTCGCGACAGCTCAAGTTATCATCATGAAATTGTACAAGTGTGTAATAGAGGAAAAAAGCGATCACGAATTCGAAATTGGTGAAAGTAGGTCAAGGTCTGTCTGTCCGTTACCACGATAACTTCGCAACCGCTCAAGATATCAAAAACTTTTACAGGTGTCTAGTTGGAATGAAAATCTCCTACCAGTATTGATTTCAATTTGTTTGTCTGTCTGTGTGTCTGTGTGTCTATTAGTACGATAACTTCGCAGCCACTCAAGATATCACAATATTTTACAAGTGTGTAGTAGGGATGAAAATCTCCCACGAGTTCGAAATTGGTGAGAGTAGGTCAAGGTCAAGATCATATTCCGAGACTTCCTAGATATGTATCGGCTTACGGCTGGTGTGATTCTCCCCTGGGGGGGCCCTCTAGTTATTATTATTATTATTATTATTATTAAAATTATTATTATTATTATTACCTCCGCCAAGGAGGTTATGTATTACCCTGCGTTGGTTTGAATGTCTGTTTGTCTGTCTCCTTGCAGGATTACTATAAAATTTATGAATTGATTTTTATTAAATTTTGTGGAAGGCTGGGCTAAGGACCAAAGAAACAAATAGTTAAAATTGGGGACGGATCCGGATTCGGAGTATCCAGCACAATATCTCCAAAAGATTTCAATGAATTTCAAAGAAGTTTTGTGAAAAGGTGCGTCATGCAGGAAGAAAGAAATTATTAATGATCTGGATCCGGATTCTATATGCACGGATCCGGACCCAGGATTACTCAAAAGTTATAAATGGATTTTGATGAAATTTTGTGGATGGTTGTGCCATGGCCCAAGGAAGAAATGTTGAAATTTAGGGGCGGATCCTGACCGGGATTAGGAGAATCCCGCACACTATCTCTAAAAGTTTTCAATGACTTTCAATGAAATTTGGTAGAAAGATGGGTCTTGGATCAAGAAAGAATGGAATAAGTTTTAGGGCGGATCTAGATCTGGATCCAGATCCTTTTCAATGGCAGTGGCACTGGCTGAGGTATGCACTCTCTGTGTGCTTTCTAGTTGTTATTATTATTGTTCATTATTCTATCCCTCGTTGTTCCTACTGATGTGCATGTTGGGTCTGGCTATGGATTACGATAATATAAAATTCGTCATCTTTTACAAGCAGGGGTCTCACCATACTATCATGTGTGTGTGTGTGTGTGTGTGTGTGTGTGTGTGTGTGTGTGCATTCTCCTATTTCCATATTCCCCCCTACCTCTAACTGTGGACGATGATGTGAAAATCGTCATCCATTGCACCCAATGATCCCTACTTCAAATTTATCATCCTCTAAGTGACTTCATTTCTATCTCCCTTAACCTCTGGCTCCTATGATCCGAAGGTGCTGCTGCTGCTGTGCGTGTTAGACCTGGCTGTGGCTGATGAAGATGTGAAATATGTCATCCCTTACATTCAAGGCGTTGTGCCGTAGTACCCCCTACCCTATACCTATCCCTGCGTGCAGCCCTTCACCTACTCCTTCCCCGTGGTGAAGACAGTGGGCGAGATTCAGCCTGGCTAAGTAGCAAAGACCCCAGGAGTGGAACAATATGCCCCTCTGCCTCAGGGTCTGCCATTCGCCTCAAACCACATCAACGAGTCTCGTGCTCCTGACAAAAAGTAATATTGAAGCGCATACACCGGGAACCAAACAGCATCATACACCGGGAACCAAACAACATCATACACCGGGAACCAAACAACATCATACACCGGGAACCAAACATCATACATCGGGAACCAAACAACATCATACACCGGGAACCAAACAACATCATACACCGGGAACCAAACAACATCATACACCGGGAACCAAACAGCATCATACACCGGGAACCAAACAGCATCATACACCGGGAACCAAACAACATCATACACCGGGAACCAAGTAACATCATACCAGAACCAAGTAACATCATATACCGGGAATCAAGTAACATCATATACCGGGAATCAAGTAACATCATACACCGGGAACCAAGTAACATCATACACCGGGAACCAAACAACATCATACACCGGGAACCAAACAACATCATACACCAGGAACCAAACAACATCATACACCGGGAACCAAACAGCATCATACACCGGGAACCAAACAGCATCATACACCGGGAACCAAACAACATCATACACCGGGAACCAAACAACGTCATACACCGGGAACCAAACAGCATCATACACAGGGAACCAAGTAACATCATACCAGAACGAAGTAACATCATATACCAGGAATCAAGTAACATCATACACCGGGAATCAAGTAACATCATACACCGGGAACCAAGTAACATCATACACCGGGAACCAAGTAACATCATACACCGGGAATCAAGTAACATCATACAGGGATTAAGTAACATCATACACCGGGACCAAGTAACATCATACACCAGGAACCAGGTAATATCATGCACTAGGAACCAATTAACATCCTTGACCGGAATCAGTTAACATCGTACACCGGGAACCAAGTAACATCATACAGAGAACCAAGCAACATCATGCACCGGGAACCAAGCAACATCATGCACCGCGAACCAAGTAACATCATGCACCGGGAACCAAGTAACATCAGGCACCGAGAACCAAGTAACACCATACACCAGGAATCAAGTAACATCATACAACGGGAACCAAGCAACAACATGCACCGGGAACCAAGCAACATCATTCACTGGTAACCAAGTAACATCATACACTGGGAACCAAGTAACATCATACACCAGGAACCAAGCAACATCATGCTCCGGGAACCAAATAACATCATACACCGGGAACCAAGCAACATCATATACCGGGAACGAAGCAAAATCATGTACCGGGAACCAAGTAACACCGTAGCGTATACACCGGATCGTAGATTCACACTCACATAAGAATTAATAAATAAAGGGAATAACCAAATGTCATCAATTTCCTTCGTATCTATTTTTTTCCCCTAGAATGGACATGAAGAAAAACCCGAGTCTCCCCGTATGTCAAGTCCCTCCCTTAAAAAGAATTGTAACTTACGGCAGAAAACGATCTTAAGCATACCTTGTGAATCTCTCCCTGATATGATAAACACAAAAAACGTGTGACAGCTTCCTTGTCGTAAATAGGAACTTTTCTTCTATTTACTGATGGAAAATGGTCGTAAAATTATTAAGTAGAGCTTACACTTTAGAGTCACACTTTTAAGGCTCATTCTTCATCCACTAAACAATATTCTTTACTATCCCTGTTGATTGGTAGTGATTTCCTATACTTTTTTTACATACAACTTGTAAATTTTGTTGACCTTTATGATTCCTTTATTCTATTATTACCCCTTTCACCTCAATGGCCTGTTAACTGAGCTTTTTCTTATTAGCGCATTATAATTTTATGCATTTAGGGGAAATATATAGTGGTGTACCTGATTTTACTTATATGTGATTCGTGGTTTGTGCTAGTGCCATACAGTGGGGTTTTTGAAGTGCTTAGGCAAAATAAATAGCTGAGGAAGGGGTGTTACGTAATCAGTCTATAAAATTACGGCAATGTTTAGTGAGAGAGAGAGAGAGAGAGAGAGAGAGAGAGAGAGAGAGAGAGTTTGCAAGACTGGATGTGAATAATGTCAGTAATCTTACCAATCCACACTCGTCTCTTAGAATACAAACAAGTGCTCATGGGCCCTTCGGGCCCCTCGCACTTGCTCCTGCGGAGGACTTTCGCGTTTATGTGCTGTTCTATTGTAACGTTGTCACCTGGATTTTTTGCAGCTAACCAATTGATCGTGTTATTTGCAGCTTCGGGAATGGAACCCAAGTTATCCGAACGCAAATCCGAAGTACTGCACACACACACACACACACACACACACACACACATGCGGCTACTGCTACTTTAGTTCTACCTCTGGGCAAAAAATTCTACGGAGATCCTACGCCGGGCTCCGGGAGCAGCTTTTTTTCATCAAAATGTGATCGCTCATTAAATATAGTAAAAGTTTTTCAATCGTGATGGGACCAAGTTTATTCACATCAGCGATTTTTTTGTGATTTTTGTGCCAATTTCGGTGCGATTTGAATGGGTAGTTTCGGCTGCCCAAAACACACACACACACACACACACACACACACACACACGGCTACAGCTATAGTATATTAGATGCAATAATTGAATGAACAATCAGGTCCCCAGTTGTGCTTGAGTGAACAGGTTAATATGTAACACAAACTTTTTCAAGAGACTGACGGGTCTGGAATAAGTTTTAGGTAATTCTGTTTGCATGCTGGAATAGTAACAAGAGATATTTGATTTTTTTTTTAATATATGTTAAGTTTCATTTGACTTATTAACCGAGAGAATGAAACCCAGCTACCGGTTTTCAAAGGATGAAAAAAAAAAAAAAGGAGTTAGAGGGGGGCCTCCAAATCTGGCAAAATGTAGCAAAACACACACTCACACACACACACACACACCCACCCACCCACCCCACACACACACATCCACCCCCCCCACACACAAAAGGTTAGGGAAATACGAGAAAAGCAGGGCAAAACCTCTAAAGGTGACTTTCCAGAGTGTAAACACTGTGGAAGAGATACTAAAAAATGCAAAGAATCTTATGGAAAAAGAGGAGTTCCAAAATGTATGGATAAAAAGATGCCTAACACAAGAGGAACTGGAATTACTGAAAGAGAAAAGGGAGGAAGCAAAAACAAAAAATGAGGGAAGATCAGAAGAGGAGAAGAAGAAATTTTTTTACAAAGTAATAGGATTGCAGGTACGAAAGTGGTACACAAACAGGATGGAATAAAAAGGAGGAAGGTAGTAAAACCATGTCATGACAAGTATATAAACAAGATGATAAAATTGATGTACTCAAATGTGGATGGAATGGTATCTAAATTATTAGAGATGAATGATTATGTCAGAGAAAATGAACCACAAATAATATGCCTAACTGAAACAAAATTAACACCAAGGATATCCAATGACATACTAAACTTAGAGGAATACAATATATGGAGAAGAGACAGAAATTTTAAAAAAGGAGGAGGAATTATAATATTAACTAAGAAAAATCTAAAAGTCAATGAAATAAAATTAGATATACCCTCACAAGTAGAACTGATTGCAGTAGAGATCAGCACATCTGAAGGGAAAGTAATTGTAGCCAATTTGTACATGCCACCCAGATCAAACACATGGGAAAGAGATGAATATGAGGACCTGGCAGAGAGTACAATTCAGAGTTTAAGATCATTACTACATAAAATGGAAGAGAAATCGGAAAGAATTATACTAACTGGGGATTTTAATACAAATATAAATTAGAATACTCTAGATATAATTAGCCAAGAAAGCTGTTGGGACCAAAAGCTCCTGGATCTCGTGCAAGAGTTTTTCCTAACGCAACATGTGATGGAAACCACCAGAAAAAGAGGACTTGATGTACCTTCAGTGCTAGATCTAATATTTACTAGGCAAGAAAATGATATTGACAGATTAATATATCACCCTCCACTCGGCAAAAGCGATCATGCAGTACTAAATTATAACTTCAGGATAGCATATGACATAGTTAACAGCAATGAAAGTTACAAAAAGAGCCTAAACTATAAAAAGGGAAATTATCAAGACCTAAAGAAGTATTTCTTAGAAGTTGATTGGGAAAATGAGCTTAGAGGACAAGATTTAAATGATGTATATAAAAAATTCTGTGAATTTTATGAAATAGGAGTCCAGAAGTACATCCCACAGCACAAAGAAGCAGATAAGAAAAAACAGAAATGGTTCAATACAGAATGTAAAAAATCAAAAGAAAGAAGAGATTTCTTGTGGAATAGATACAGAAGACACAATAGTGAAAGGGCGTATAATAATTACAAACAGGCAAGAAACGATTATACAAGGATAAGGAGGGAAGCCCAAAAACAGTTTGAGGAAGATATAATAAATAAAAGTAGTGATCAACCAAAGCTGTTTTACAGCTACATCAGAAGCAAAACCAAAGTAAAAGATATAATACAATCCATTACAAACGAGGGAATCACTTATACACAAGAGAAAGATATTTGTGAAGCACTAAATAAGAATTTCCAATTAGTTTTTACAGAAGAAAAAAAAATTTTGAGAGAGACTATGTGGAACATGTTAAGTAGATTAGACAGAGGAAAAGCAAGTGGTCCTGATGAAATTTCATGTTGGGTACTACAAGAATGTGCAAAGGAGTTAAGTAAACCATTATTATTAATTTTCAAGAAATCTTTGAGTCAAGGTAAACTACCTGAAATTTGGAATAAGGCAAATATTGTCCCCTTATTCAAGAAAGGAAATAGACAAAATCCACTCAACTACCGACCAGTATCACTGACCAGTGTTGTTAGCAAGGTATTAGAAAAGCTTATAAGAAAAGCTTGGGTAAATCATCTAGAAGAACACAGTATGATAACAGAAAGACAGTTTGGTTATAGAAAAGGAAAATCATGTGTTACTAATCTGTTGAGCTACTATGACAGAGTAACAAACACAATACAGGAAAGAGAAGGATGGGTGGACAGTATCTATTTAGATTTCAAGAAAGCTTTTGACACAGTACCACACCAAAGACTTTTATGGAAACTGTACCATCAAGGAGGAATTCTAGGCAAACTGTTTTGTTGGATGCAAGACTTTCTCATAAAAAAGATAAATGAGAACAGTACTAAGAGTAAACTACTCATCATGGAAAGAAGTGACTAGTGGAGTACCACAGGGTTCAGTGCTGGCACCAATCATGTTTTTAGTGTATATAAATGATGTAAACAGTAACACTGGAAATGAGAGCTATCTGAATACGTTTGCAGATGATGCAAAAATACAAAGGAGAATTACTAACACAGACTCTTGTAAAGAGCTACAAGAAGAATTAAATAAACTTCATGAATGGAGTAGTACATGGCAAAGGGAATTCAATGTGGACAAGTGTCATGTAATCAAGTTTGGTAAAAGTGGAAAAAGACCTGATTGGGATTATTAGTTAGGAAATAAAACCCTATACACATCAGAAAGAGAGAAGGACCTATGTGTGATTATCAATAACAGACTATCTCCGGCTGACCACATCAGCGAGAAGGTACGGAACATGTATACACTGCTTGCAAATATGAGACTAGCATTCACATACATAAATGAAGACATGCTAAGAAGGATAATAACATCATTCATTAGACCAACCCTGGAATATGCGTTAGTAGTCTGGAGCCCTCATCTCAAAAAACACATAGACAAGATTGAAAAAGTTCAAAGGGCCGCTACAAGATGGATACCAAGCTTAAGGGACCTAAGCTACGAAGAAAGACTAAATAAACTGAATCTACCAACACTACAGGAGAGAAGGAAAAGAGGTGACATGATAATGCTATATAAGTGCATATCAGGGAAGGAGAAAATAGACATAAATGACTACTTAACATATGGAGAAGCATCAGCAAGAGGACACTGCAAAAAACTGCATAAGAAGAGAGGTGATAAAGACGTAAGGAAATTCAGTTTCCCAAACAGAGCAATTGATCAATGGAATGCACTACCGAATGAAATAGTGTGTGCCAAAACAATTCACAAATTTAAGAATATGTACGATAAATATGGTTAAAGACACGGGACAGTACGAGCTTGACTCATTCCTGTAAAGATACAATTAGGTAAGAACAATTAGGTAAGGTAAGAACATACACACCCACCCACCCCACACACACACATCCACCACCACACATACACATCCACCGGCCCCACACACATCCACCTCCCACACACACATCCATCTCCCACACACACATCCACCCCCCACACACACACCTCACACACACATCCACCCCCCCTACACACATCCACTCCCACACACACACACACACACACACACACACAACCACACACATAAATCCAACCCAACACATATCCACCCATACACACACATATACCCACGGACACACACGTCCACCCCCCCGTCCACACACATCCGGCGAACCACACATACATCCACCCTCTCCATACACACATCCACCTCCAAAACATACAGAGCATAAAAACAAACCCAACACGTCACCATCCCCTCTAACCCCATTTCCCGGTCTCCCTCACTCCTCCCACTTCGCCCCATCTCCCTCACTCCAGCCACTTCTCCCCGTCACTCCTCCCACTTTACCCGATCTCCCTCACTCCACCCACTTCGCCTTATCTCCCTCTCTCCCACTTCGCCCCATCTCCCTGACTCCTCCCGCATCGCCCCATCTCCCTGACTCCTCCCGCATCGCCCCATCTCGCTGACTCCTCCCATTTCTCCCTATCTCCCTCACTCCACCCACTTCTCTCCGTCACTCGTCCCACTTCGCCCCATCCCCCTCACTCGTCCCACTTCGCCCCATCCCCCTCACTACTCCCATTTCGCCCCATCCCCCTCACTCCTCCCACTTCGCCCCATCCCCCTCACTCCACCCACTTCGCCCCATCTCCCTCACTCCTCCCACTTCGCCCCATATCCCTCACTCCACCCACTTCGCCCCATCTCCCTCCTCCAACATTGCCCCATCTCCCTCACTCAAAGGAGTACAAAGGAGTACAAAGGAAAGCAAACAGCAACAGACCTTATGGTCCTTTCGAGGCTGTTTGGTACAGAGTAGACTATGACTACAAGATCTAACTCTACATGCTGAAGGATAAGGATAGTAAAGCAAGAAGGCTCCCCCCGCCTCCAAACCCTCCAGCCAAAACTGGCAAGAAAAAGTGAGAAAAACCACCACGCAGCATGGAAAAACTGACATGGAAATTTCATAGGAAAGACTGAAAAGGAAAACTACTTTCTATAATACATTATCTATAAGCTACCAGTATGAATAACCTGAAAGAGAAAGTAGTAAAGTACAATGAGTAATCGAATAAATAAATAATTAATGCATGTCACTGTACGGGTACGTTGAGTTGACAGGGCATCTGCGGACACAGTGTGGAAATTGCACAGTGCACAGTGTGGATATCCAGGGATGGTGTGGCAGCCTTTCCTGGCGCTATTAAGGTAGGCAGCAGTCAATCAAGCCCCAGATCCATTCATTCCACTGAGACTAGGAACTTTCCCATGCAGGACAGCAAACAAGTCACCTCCTGAAGCAGTGACCCCAGGTACATTAAAAAAAATCCCGATGGTGACCATGTAACTAACAGGGACCCTCAGTGATCCACAACCCATCACAGGTCGAAAGTATGAGTAGTGACCGTTAACTCAGGGCTATCTGTGCATATCCTGGTCTGTGCATATGCTATATTTGCATTTAATAAATTGATCCAGGGTCTAAAAAACTAAAATAAAATAAAACAGAAATTTATATGTACACAAGTGCTTTATTCAGGAGTAAACATATTAAGCTGAGGGTTGGATGCCAAATACTTATCCAGGCGACCTTTAAAGGTTTGTACTGTATTACAATCTATTACGTTGGAGGGCGGTTTATTCCATATATTTACAACTCTATTGAAGAAGTAATGCTTAGCTTCATGCGACTGGAATCGTTTGCCAATTATTTTATGCCCATTGCCTCTAGTGTAGTTCGAGTGATCAACTTTGAAGTATTTATCAACAGCCATGTTATCATGTCCTTTGAGTATCTTGAATACTTTAATTAAATCTCCTCATATCCTCCGTTTCGTTAGGGTGAAGAGATTCAAGGCTTCTAAATGTTCCTCGTACGGTTTAATTCTCAATCTAGGTATCTTTGTCATCCTTCGCTGCACTCTTTCAAGCTTTTCCATATCTTTTTTATAATACGGTGACCAAAACTGAACGCAATACTCCAAGTGCGGGCGTACTAAGGAATTATACAAAGTGAGGACGATATTATCAGATTTATATTCAAATGCTCTGCCTATTAACCCAGTCAATTTGTTGGCTTTTTTCACAGCTTCTGTACATTGTTTGCTTGGTTTCAAATCATTTGTAATTATAACTCCTAAGTCTTTTTCATGGTTTACTCTATCAACCTGGACATTATTCATGCTATAACTTGCTCCTACATTTTTACTGCCAATGTTTAACACTTTGCATTTATTAATATTGAAATCCATTTGCCAGACTTGGGCCCAGTTAAACAGTTGATCAAGATCTCTCTGAATTGCCTGTCTTTGCAGTGCTGTATCTGCTCTGTTACCTATTTTAGTATCATCAGCAAATTTTGAAATCATACAACACAATCCTTCGTCAATATCATTCACATATATTAAGAAAAGAGTAGGACCTAACACTGAACCCTGCGTCATTACACTTGTAACGTTTATCCAGTCTGACTCTTTTCCATTTATTACAACTTTTTGTTTTCGACCGATGAGCCAATCTTCTACCCACCCAAGAACACTGCCTCTGAAGCTGTGTGCCTTTAGCTTCTGAAGGAGTCTTTTGTGTGGAACTTTGTCAAAAGCCTTTTGAAAATCGAGGTAGACCACTTCAACAGATTTAGTCTCGTCATACATGTTCAGCATATCACTGAAAAAGTCCAGCAGATTCGTGAGGCAAGAGCGATTATTACGAAAACCATGTTGTGAATCTTTTATGAGATTGCTTGTTTCTAAGTGTTTTACAAACTTGTCTCTGATAATAGTTTCAAGCAATTTGCAAACCATCGATGTTAAACTAATTGGGCGGTAGTTTTCTGGTTGGGCTCTGTTGCCCTTTTTGAATATTGGGGTTACGTTAGCAAGCTTCCATTCATGTGGCACCTTACTGGTCTTAAGTGATAAGCTAAAAATTCAGCTAAAGGCTTTGACATTTCATTCTGTAGTTCCTTCAATACACGTGGTGATATTTTGTCTGGTCCTAGTGCTTTATTCTCTTTTAATCTGTTTATTGCAAGCAGTACATTGCGATCGCTGACTGTAATGTCAGTGATTATGTTGCCCTCTTCTATAAGAATGGGGGAAACAGTAGGAATTGTATGTATATTTTCTGTTGTAAATACTGATGCGAAGAAAGTATTAAGAATTTTCGCGATCATAGTTTCATCATCAATGTGCTCTCCGTTATCTGTGACTAAGGGACCGATTGATGGAGTTATTACCTTTTTGCTTCTTATGTAACTGAAAAATTCTTTGAGATATGATTTACTGATACTTGCAATACGTGTCTCAAGAATTTTCTTACTGCATTTAATTAATTTTTTGGCTTTTCGTCGAAGGGAATCGTATTCATTTTTATCACTTTGACTCTTTGTGGTATTATAATTCTTATATGCAAGATTTTTTGCTTCTAGACAATGTTTAATGTTGGAGTTCCACCATTTGGGTTTAGAATTTTTGGCTGGCCTTCTGTTGCGCATAGGAATACATAATTTGATGGCACTGTTGAGAGCTTCTGTAAAGTAACTCCATTCGTCATTGATATCTAAAGTTTCGATAATGGGATGCCAGTCAGCTGTACCTGCAATTGCCTTTAATTTCTTAAAATTTGCTCTCTTAAAGTCGGGCACTTTCTCACAACTGGCCTTGACACTATCTTCACTGAATTTAATGCTAAATGTAACTATGCATCACTTGTACTAAAGTCTTCTCCTACAATAACATTACTCACTACATTTTCTGATGTAGCTAAGACAAGATCTAGGATGTTAGCTCCACGTGTCGGATAATTTACAAATTGATACAATGAACTTTCTTGCAAATTTGTATATAGGTCTGACCCTGTGTGTGAGGATAGGGCTTCTCCCCATTTTGGAACTAGTAAATTAAAGTCACCAAATATTACAGTGCTTTGCATACAAGATAGTTCAGCAACTTGATTGTACATTTCATTATCAGTGTTGAGTGGCTGACCAGGTGGACGATAAATTAACCCAAGTGTGATTTTATGACAATATGCATTTCTATGCTGAATATAAATAGTGTCGATGTTTTCAGTACTTGGCTTGGTAATTTTGACTGGATGAAATCCTGATTTAACATATAACAACACGCTGCCCCCTGCTCTACTCTTCCTTTCACAACTGAAAATGTGATAGCCTGGTAAATTAAACTCTGCTAGAAAATCTCTCTGCTCAGTATTTAGCCACGATTCTGTTACTCCAATTACATCATATTCTTCGGTGAAAGCAAAGGCCTCTAAATCAGAAAATTTATTACATAGACTATGAGCATTTGCAAGGATTACTTTAATGTGCTTTCCTTTCTGATGTGGGGAGCTTCCATTATTTATTGATTTATCAGATCGTATGACATCTACGTTTGCCACCTGTGATGCTTGTTTTTTCTTCAGAAAAAACTTACGGCATCATTAAGCAAACGACCGAGATGGGCAGAACCAACGGCATTCAAGTGTAGTCCATCGTTCGTAAACAGTGTACGCTGCTCGTAAAATTGGTTCCACGTGTCGATGAACTGAACTCCTTCCTGTAAGCAAAGTGACTTGACTGTTATTAATACTAAATGCTCTGCTGAAGAAGGCATTCCCTGCATTAATCCTTGGTAGTATGCCTGAAATTAAAATATGGTTAGTTCTCTCCTTGTAGCGTCGGATCATCTTCCTGTACTTTTCCATCAGCTCCTCTGATCGGGTTCACATGACGTCGTTGGTACGCGTATGAATGATAACAAGGCTGTCATTTTCCGCATTCCCAAAAACGTCATCCACAGCCTCTGTTACATCATCTACTCCTGCACCTGGAATACAAAAACGCTTTCGTTTAGAGGGTGCCCGGCCGCAAAATTCCACCAACTGACCACGGATGATGGAGTCCCCCACAACCCGTGCCTCATGGGGCTCTTCCTCTACATCTGCAAGAATCTGAAACTTGTATGTTGTTACTGGAATGATGCTTCTTTTCCTTACAAACCTTGCACCATTCCACACTGGCTGGAACTCATTCTGTACGGTGGGGGGAGAAGTAACTACAGCAGGAGGAGGATGGTCAACCTGGACTGCAGTTGGCCTAGCAGTGACATTATCCTCTGCGGTGTGTCCGACATTACTCGCAATGAAGTCCTCCAGCACATCTACTTTTCGGGTCAGACTGTTAATTTTGTTCGTAGCCTCGGTCAGCTTGTCTTCCAGGCTCTGACGTAGTTTGCACATCCTGCAAACAAAGGTGCGGTCTGTATAAAAGGATCCGGTGAAACTACCGGAGCAGGTTATGCAAATGATGTTCCGCGGCATTCTGAAATGCAAGGTAACTGTGAGGATTAATCAGAGAAAAAGAATTTGGTAATACTGATTAGTACCTGGGAGAGATATTAGAACAAGAACAAGTTATATACAAAACCTGCTAGAACAGTGACAATTTATGCATTGGTTACAGGTTTTACTGGTGGGGGTCTTGTTGCTGTTTAGAACTGTACAGGAATAGCTACCTTACTGGTTAGTAATACACCTGTTACAAAGAATGAAAAGCTAACCGTTACCTGGAATGAAGAACTAAAATTATACTTCGCCCCATCCCCCTCACTCCACCCACTTCGCCCCATCTCCCTCACTCCACTCACTTCGCCCCATCTCCCTCCTCCCAATTCGCGCCATCTCCCTCCAACCACTTCGCCCCATCTCCTTCACTCCTCCCACTTCTCTCCATCTCCCTCACTCCACCCACTTCGCCTCATCTCCCTTACTCCTCCACGTCAACCCTCCGCTCACCCTACAAGGCAGTGATACCAACTTCTCCCCTTCTTCCCAGTCGAGGTCGGTCGGTCTTACCCATCTTCACTCTTCTTTTGTCTGCCGTGTCCTTCCACAGACCAAAGAGCTGTGTTGATTTGGAACCTAATTGTTCTTTGCAATAAACAGGTCCTCATAACTCTTAAGCGTTATTAGAAATTGTTTGTTTGTGGTTGGTTGGTTGGTTGATTGATTGGTTGATTGGGTTGATTGGATGGTTGATTGGAGGTTGATTGATTGGTTGGTTGGTTGATTGGCTGGTTGGTTGGATGATTGGTTGATTGATTGATTGATTGGTTAGTTGGTTGAATGATTGATTGACTGATTGATGGGTTGGTTGGCTGGTTGGTTGGTTAATTAGTTGGTTGGTTGATTGATTGATTGTTTCATTGACTGATTGAATGTTGTTAAGTTTGTTTTGTTTTGGGATATTTTTCATTTCATTAATTACTCTAATTTCGCCGTCAATGTATGGTAACTGAAGACAAAGTTAAACACAAGCAATTTAACACACAACATAACCTTAGTTAAGTCGATAAATGATCCTGTATATCTGCTGTCTCTTCCTGCTGAAATCTTACGAACATACTTTACTGGTGATGTTAATAATTCGACCTTCAACCTGTCCCTCTTCCTCCCCCCCCCCCCAACTCTCCAGTTTCCTACCATGCCTCAAGGCTCATGTGTGCACTCGGAAACAAGGAGAGCCGGCGGTAAATTATTTAGCACATCCAACTAGCAGTTGGAAAATCTCGAAATCGATTTTCTGACTCAGCAGTCTGACTATTGGATAAAGCTTGTGTCCCCCCTAGTTACCGTTCAGAGGGATTCCTTCACGTGGTGGCACGGATCTACCTGGGCGACGTGGCTATACAAACGTCTCTCGCTCACTCCTCATTCCCTGAATGGAGGATGGTGAGCGGCAGGCGATGCATACCGTCAGCCTGAAGTCGACGGGGTCCACACTCATAAGAACCTGATGCCACAACAGTGAAAACCACTACCGTTCATCCTGAGATCTAATTGGTGGTCTGGGTCCCGATACACGAACAAATTAATAATGATATCTTAGTCGTAAATGTTTTTTTTTTTTTTTTTCTCGCAGGAAGGGGTAGCAGAGGGCAAATCTTCCCTTCTCTTTCTCTTCTCCACCATTAATAGATCTTACTCGCGTGAACAAGACTATCACGTCACTTTGATTTAGTAAGAAGGAAGCAGAGGGGAAAGCGGAGATTTCTACTGTGTCTCTCGGTCGTCTTCCAAAACACAAGCCTAAGTTACGAAAGGAAATTGATCCTAAGTTTGTTTGTGTATCTCAGTCCTGGATCGTATTATGTGGGATCGAATTCTAGTTTATTTTAATGAATGAGCCCCTCGTTCAGTCGATAGGCATTTTATTTTATTTTTTTTCATTCTATTTGAGTCCGTTACTTGTTCTCATTTTATTTGTTTTATTATTTATTCTATATTATTATTATTTGTTTCATTTATTATATTCTTGCTCTATATTACTTTGTTTTACTGTATTCGATCTTATTTTTTATTCCATTTCTTATCCTATTGTTATTTTATTTTTTCTTTATTCTATTCTAGTCTAGTCTTTATTTAATAAATGTTAATAATTTGTGGATTTACGAAATTGAGGATGCTGCACGTAAAGTCATATTTATCATACATTTCCAAAAATCGGTTTCTCGCCAGATTTTACTGAAAAACTTGAAGGACACTAGCTACGGAACAATATTCTGTCACTCTAAGAAATACATGCGCGCGCGCGCGTGTGTGCGTGCGTGCGTGCGAGCGTGCGTGCGTGTGTGTGTGTGTGTGTGTGTGTGTGTGTGTGTGTGTGTGTGTGTGTGTGTGTTCTTACCTAATTGTATCTTTACAGGAATGAGTCAAGCTCGTACTGTCCCGTGTCTTAAACCATTTTTATCGTACATATCCTTAAATTTGTGAATTGTTTTGGCACACACTATTTCATTCGGTAGTGCATTCCATTGATCAATTGCTCTGTTTGGGAAACTGAATTTCCTTATGTCTTTATCACCTCTCTTCTTATGCAGTTTTTTGCAGTGTCCTCTTGCTGATGCTTCTCCATATGTTAAGTAATCATTTATGTCTATTTTCTCCTTCCGTGATATGCATTTATATAGCATTATCATGTCACCTCTTTTCCTTCTCTCCTGTAGTGTTGGTAGATTCAGTTTATTTAGTCTTTCTTCGTAGCTTAGGTCCCTTAAGCTTGGTATCCATCTCCTAGCGGCCCTTTGAACTTTTTCAATCTTGTCTATGTGTTTTTTGAGATGAGGACTCCAGACTACTGATGCATATTCCAGGGTTGGTCTAATGAATGATGTTATTATCCTTCTTAGCATGTCTTCATTTAGGTATGTGAATGCTATTCTCATATTTGCAAGCAACGTTGGGTCTGGTTAGTACTTGGATGGGTGACCGCCTGGGAACACAAGATGTTGTTGGCATCCCTACGTGTCAAGTGGGGTTGGTGGAGGATTAGTGCCCCTCCCTGTAAAACAATTAACTCTAAGCCGTTGGCCACCCCATTTGGGATACATGGCGTCTGGCAATGGATGGATGGATGGATGGGTATACATGTTCCGTACCTTCTCGCTGATATGGTCAGCCGGAGATAGTCTGTTATTGATAATCACACCTAGGTCCTTCTCTCTTTCTGATGTGTATAGGGTTTTATTTCCTAACTTATAATCCCAATCAGGTCTTTTTCCACTTTTACCAAACTTGATTACATGACACTTGTCCACATTGAATTCCATTTGCCATGTATCACTCCATTCATGAAGTTTATTTAATTCTTCTTGTAGCTCTTTACAATAGTCTGTGTTAGTAATTCTCCTTTGTATTTTTGCATCATCTGCAAACATATTCAGATAGCTCTCATTTCCAGTGTTACTGTTTATATCATTTATATGCACTAAAAACATGATTGGTGCCAGCACTGAACCCTGTGGTACTCCACTAGTCACTTCTTTCCATGATGAGTAGTTTCCTCTTAGTACTGTTCTCATTTCTCTTTTTATGAGAAAATCTTGCATCCAACAAAACAGTTTGCCTAGAATTCCTCCTTGATGGTACAGTTTCCATAAAAGTCTTTGGTGTGGTACTGTGTCAAAGGCTTTCTTGAAATCTAAATAGATACTGTCCACCTATCCTTCTCTTTCCTGTAATGTGTTTGTTACTCTGTCATAGTAGCTCAACAGATTAGTTACACATGACTTTCCTTTTCTGAAACCAAACTGTCTATCTGTTATCATACTGTGTTCTTCTAGATGATTTATCCAAGCTTTTCTTATAAGCTTTTCTAATACCTTGCTTACAACACTAGTCAGTGATACTGGTCGGTAGTTGAGTGGATTTTGTCTATTTCCTTTCTTGAATAAGGGGACAATATTTGCTTTTTTCCAAATATCAGGTAGTATACCTTGACTCAAGGATTTCTTGAAAATTAAAAATAATGGTTTACTTAACTCCTTTGAACATTCTCGTAGTACCCAACATGAAATTTCATCAGGACCACTTGCTTTTCCTCTGTCTAATTTACTTAATTCCTCCTGTATTACTTTTTCCGCTATTTGTATATCTGGTAGTATGTGTGGACATGCATGTTCCACATAGTCCCTCTCAAAATTTTTTCTTCTGTAAAAACTAATTGGAAATTCTTATTTAGTGCTTCACAAATATCTTTCTCTTGTGTATAAGTGATTCCCTCATCCGTAATGGATTGTATTATATCTTTTACTTTGGTTTTGCTTCTGATATAGCTGTAAAACAGCTTTGGCTGATCACTACTTTTATTTATTATATCCTCCTCTAACTGTTTTTGGGCTTCCCTCCTTATTCTTGTATAATCGTTTCTTGCCTGTTTGTAATTATTATATGCCCTTTCACTATTGTGTCTTCTGTATCTATTCCACAACAAATCTCTTCTTTCTTTTGATTTTTTACATTCTGTATTGAACCATTTCTGTATTTTCTTATCTGCTTCTTTGTGCTGTGGGATGTACTTCTGGACTCCTATTTCATAAAATTCACAGAATTTATTATACACATCATTTAAATCTTGTCCTCTAAGCTCATTTTCCCAATCAACTTCTAAGAAATACTTCTTTAGGTCTTGATAATTTCCCTTTTTATAGTTTAGGCTCTTTTTGTAACTGTCATTGCTGTTAACTATGTCATATGCTATCCTGAAGTTGTAATTTAGTACTGTATGATCGCTTTTGCCGAGTGGAGGGCGATATATTAAACTGTCAATATCATTTTCTTGCCTAGTAAATATTAGATCTAGGACTGAAGGTACATCGAGTCCTCTTTTTCTGGTGGTTTCCCTCACATGTTGCGTTAGGAAAAACTCTTGCACGAGATCCAGGAGCTTTTGGTCCCAACAGCTTTCTTGGCTAATTATATCTAGAGTATTCCAATTTATATTTGTATTAAAATCTCCAGTTAGTATAATTCTTTCCGATTTCTCTTCCATTTTATGTAGTAATGATCTTAAACTCTGAATTGTACTCTCTGCCAGGTCCTCATATTCGTCTCTTTCCCATGTGTTTGATCTGGGTGGCATGTACAAATTGGCTACAATTACTTTCCCTTCAGATGTGTTGATCTCTACTGCAATCAGTTCTACTTGTGATGGTATATCTAGTTTTATTTCATTGACTTTTAGATTTTTTTTAGTTAATATTATAATTCCTCCTCCTTTTTTTTTTTTATTTCTGTCTCTTCTCCATATATTGTATTCCTCTAAGTTTAGTATATCATTTGATATCCTTGGTGTTAATTTTGTTTCAGTTAGGCATATTATTTCTGGTTCATTTTCTCTGACATAATCATTCATCTCTAGTAATTTAGATACCATTCCATCCACATTTGAGTATATCAACTTTATCATCTTGTTTATATACTTGTCATGACATGGTTTTACTATCTTCCTCCTTTTTATTCCATCCTGTTTGTGTACCACTTTCGTACCTGCAATCCTATTACTTTGTAAAAAAATTTCTTCTTCTCCTCTTCTGATCTTCCCTCATTTTTTGTTTTTGCTTCCTCCCTTTTCTCTTTCAGTAATTCTAGTTCCTCTTGTGTTAGGCATCTTTTTATTCATACATTTTTGAACTCCTCTTTTTCCATAAGATTCTTTGCATTTTTTAGTATCTCCTCCACAGTGTTTACACTCTGGAAAGTCACCTTTAGAAGTCTTGTCCTGCTTTCTCGTATTTCCCTAACCTTTTGTGTTCCTGTATATCTTTACTACAGATTTCCTCTGATACTTCTTTCAGTAAGCTCATTACATTTGCCATCTCCTTTTTGACTCTTGTGATCTTGTTTTTTACTTCTTCCTCTTCTATACCAGTGATTACTATAGATTTGTTTATATCTACTGAATCTCTGACTAACTTTGGATTGTTTTGGATTATTGTTTTCACTTCCTGTTTAATGCTTTTTTCCTCCACCCTTGCTTCTAAGTCTTTCTTTACTTTCACCATTTCAGCATACGTGGTTTCCACATCATTTTTGTAGCTTTGGATAGCTTCATTCACCTGTGTTATCTTCTCCTCAATATCACTGCTTTGGTCTATCAGACTGCTTACTTGCCTAATTGTTTCTGTATCATTTTTGAACTCTTCCATAACACTCTCGTGATTGACTACTGTACTTGCCATTTCACTCATTTTCTTCCTAAGTGTACTCAATTCCACTGTTAGTTCACTGATGGCTGTGACTTTCTTGTTGGCCTCCCTTCCTAGTTTTTCTATGTCTTCCTTTTGCAAGTGCATCTGCTTCTTTATTTCATCAATTTCATTTTTGAAAGCCATTTCTAGTTTGTCTACACGTTCAACCAGTCTGTTGTGAGTCTCAACTTCAACCAGTTCTTGGTAGAAATCATCATTTTGCTTTCTACTTTTATCCCTTTTCTTTTCCAAATTTGCATTACTAAAGTATTTCTCCATTTTGCAATACTAAAAGTTAGAGTATGTACTTACATTCCCCGTGCTGTGTAAACAAACCTCAGCTGACTGAGCGAATTTTTTCGTCTTCGTTCTCTTTTCTGTTTGAACAAGTCTTGTTTAACCTTCTTATTGTTTTTTTTTCATTTAATAATCAAAAATCATTTAGTCTAACCTGGTACAGAGCTTGACTCAGACAAAGATACCGGTACTAATTTAGGTAATGCCACTGGCCGTGTTGGTTCGGTACGGAGCACCGATGTCGCACGTCTGCCTCCTTTGACTGCCTCTGTGTGTGTGTGTGTGTGTGTCTGTGTGTGTGTGAGAGAGAGAGAGAGAGAGAGAGAAGGCGGTGCGGGGAGTTGGAGATTGATGTGGCTAGGGAATGGACAGGGGATCGAGTTACCTGGATGGAGTATTTACGGTTGAGATCACAACAGGGGTTTACATCCGTTTTTTTTTTTTTTTTTTTTTTTCAGTGTCGACGGATTATGTAAGATGTGCATATGAATCTGAAGCCACGATTCCAAGGGCTTGAATAATATGTTAGAGTATGTTGCTGATAGTTCTCCCACTTTTGTACTTTCTCTTTCTTGTGTCTCGATCCTACTTGACCTCATCCACAAGGTGGAAAACAAAAAGAACTACGATGATGATGATGGTGGTGATGGTGGTGATGAGGATAATGCCTACTAATAACCTGCATACGAGTTTTTCCACTCCACCAAGTGGGCAAGGCATGATATTTCTCCAGGATAGAAGAGGAAAAGGAATTGGTTCTTAGAGAATAAGTTGTATAGCAACTAGGAGCATCCAGGATTGCCAAAGTAAATTATATTTTGTACAGTGGTAGAAATATGGAGTAACATCAGTAATTTACCTAGGAGCAGACAATTTTGCAGAGTGTTATGCATTCACTCGAACCAGGCTATAGGGAGGGTTGGACTCCCGAAGCTCTTCCCATCAGGGGTTCTGTCCCGAGATCTTATGCTATGCAGTTGGGCTGCACGGTTTCTCTGTGGTTGTAGATTACTCGCAAGCATTCTGCAGCCCGGGCTGTGGTTGCTAGTAAAATGAACATGATAAAAAATGAAATCTTCAGTTTAGTGACGAATGACTTCCTCCAGCGAAAATAAATACTCTCAAGGTATACGAATTAATCATTTGTTGGTGTGTGAACTACGAAGCGAATCCCTGTTTGAATGACTGATCAATACAATGTCATACCTGAGAGTTTTAAACGCTTGCACAAACAGAACGATCAGATACGGAATAATACGTTGGAGTTACTTCCTAAAATGAAACATTCTGCACAAGACAATGCAACATTTTGTCACTTGCCGAGCTAAAAAAAAAAAAAAAGCCTGATCTTTCTCTGTTAATATAAAAAGTAGAGCTTTAATTAAAAGAAAAAAGAAAAAAAAACAGCGACACAAGACTTCCGTTCCCTTGCCAATCCGCACTCAAAGCACTCCAAACATTTTCTCCTAACTTTCTTACATCAGGACAGAAAGCTAACATTAATAACAAATACAGGAATATACGGTATCTACAAGGGAACTATATTCCTTCCTGTAGGCATCATTTTACACTGCGAAACATCTTTAAAAATAGCCAATTTGGGCAGGTACGTCGCGGCGTTGTTTGCTTTCAACTTTATGCAGTTCAGTAAAGATGAGTTTTGGACATTCTTATTAATATCGATTTTATTTATGCGGATTGGAGGAAAGTAGGATTTTTTTTTTCGTAATTATTATTCTTTGTGGTAGGTGGGGGAAACTATCATCCACTCACTTCACGTAGTGCTGCCTACTTCTTCCTTCACTTTTATCATTTTTTTGTCTGCATCTGCCTTTCTCTCTTTCTATTTCTCCCGTCTTTCCGGTCACAATTTTTTCACTTTTCTTTCCTTTTCAGCTGGCTTTACATTGAGTGACAAGCCTAATGGTTTCATGAAAGCCAGTAAACTATTTAGAACGATGGATGGTAACCATATAACCAACTCATACTGATTCCCTAAGTGTCAAAAAGTGGGTCGGCGGAGGGTCAGTGCCCCTTCTCACAAAACAACTAGCTCAAACTGTAACTCCGTACGGGATTATTATTGTCCTGTAAAGTGCGCTGTCCAGTCTTGAATTTTATAGATATTCTGCTGCTGCTGCTGCTGCTGCTACATATCATACTGAAAAATCTAACAGTGGAAAACTCTCTCAAGATATATTTTGAAAAAAAAAAAAAAATACTGGCTTGCTTCATACTGGCTTGCTTCTAGGATGAAAAACTTGCTAGTAATGCGAAGATTAATTCCTTTCTCCTTGTGATATTTGGTTGCAATCAGGAATCATATAATACGTTAACAGGCCATACTTACTACGTACAATATGTAACTTGTCTCTGTAAATAAGCGAGTAGTCTAATAATAGCTGACGTACTGTTGATCGTGTTGTAACTAAAGTCTAATGAGTTAAGGACCCCATACAACATCAATAATCATTGCACAGACATTTAATTATTCAGTCATGTGGTAGGTGGGGCCGCCCATCATCCACCCACTTTGTGTTGCGGTACTCTATTTTAGGGTAGCTCCACACTGAATGGCAAGCCAAATGATTTCATGTAAACCAGGAAATCATTTTCAATACTGGGTGGTAACCTCATAACCAACCAACACGTGTTCCCTACGTGACAACAAGTAGGTCGGTGGAGGGTTAGTGCTACCGGAAAACAACAAACTAAAAATACAAACAAGAAGAGCCGGTCCAGGACTGACCAACGGGCAACGACTATGGACCGAACAAAGGACATGGTATGGATTCCGACATCGATTATAAGGGGTGCAAATGATGAGGTGAAAGAGAGAGATTGCCCAGCTGCTTGAGGATGCAAAAGTGAAAACATATGGAATAACTGTGACTAATTGGAGAGGTGAGAGAGTGGGAGTACGGATGGGGAATATGCGCGGGAGTAGGTGAGAATGAGAGGGCAAAAGAAGGTGTATGTATTGTTCTGTGCAAGAAATGGAAGGAGAATATTAAGCGCGTATGGATCCGTTGGCTCAAGGAATGTGTGGGTAAGATTTAAAGTAGGAATGCAAGCGTGGGCGATTGTGTTTGTGTATGCGCCAACGCAAGATCGTGCAATTAGATTGAAAGAAGAATTCTGGGCAAATGTGGGAGCGTGCATGGAAGAGTTTAAATGGAATGAGAGAGTGTTTTGACTGGAGGTGTGAATGGAAAAGTAGGGAATGTAAAGGTGGATGGAGTTCATAAGTGTGGTATACCTGCAGAAGTGGATGAGAATGGCAGTGCTCTAGTAGATATTTGTGGAGGGAGGGGGTTGGTAATAGTCAATACCTTCTTTAGACACAAAATGATCCACAGGTATGCGTGGCGAATGATAAGAAGAGTGGATGGTGAACTGAATGAACGGAAGGCAATGACTGATTATAGGTGTGTAAATGAAAGAATCAGAAGGTGTGTAATGAATGCAAGTGCATACAGGTGTTGGGAGAGTGGACTTTCTGACCACCACACGAAAGTCAAAGTTCAAATGCGACGAAGGAATAGAAGAAGGGAAGGACAGGAAGAAGCAGTCCATGCAAGGAGGATAGAAAGGTTGCAAGAGGATGGAAAAGAGGCAGAAACTAAGAGAGAAGTAGAATGAGGTTGGATGATGAGGAAATGCAAACTGTATGTGCATTTAAGTACTTGGGTAGTGTGATGCGTAAGGATGGAAGTTTGGAGCATGAAGAGCTTGAAAGTGTTCAACAGGAAAGAAAGGTTTCTGGTTCTATGAAAGCAGTAAAAAGAAATTAGGAACTGAGCATGGAAGTAAAAAAGCCATTCCATTATAGGTTTGTGATACCAACTCTACCGTATGGAAATGATGCTTGGACCATGTTGGAAGGACACAAGTCAAGAGTAAGAGCAGTGGAAATGAGTTATCTGAGAGGAGCATGTGTAGTTACATGGAGAGACAGACTGACAAATAAGGGAGTGAAGGAGTACCGTGCTGTGAATGTGGATGTGTATAAAGCGTTAGCAGAAATACATTGAGGTCGTTTGGCCATGTTGAGAGAAAGGAGAGCGAGAGACTAGTGAGGGTAGTGCATGTGAGTGATGTTGATGGGGGAAAGGGAGAGGAAAGCCAACGATGAGATGGAGGGACGGAGTGTAGAGGTATATGAGAGGGAATGGGCTGAGCTGGGATGAGGAAAGCGAAATGGTGGGGGAGAGGGCGGCATGGAGACGATTTATTTGCAGCCATCCCTTACGGGATTAAAGCATCTGGCAATAGATAGATAGATAGACAGAGAGATCGATGATGCCATTTCAAACGGTGCTTCTATGTCAGAAGCACAAAGACAGTTGTGGGCTGCCATATCTGGTAAAGGGTGCACTACAATGCCAAAATTCTGTGGATTGTCACCCACAACAGAAACATTTGAGGAAAATGTGAAACGTGCTCATCATTAGGCATGTGTCTGGCGATCTGTGAAGGATCCTCTCGCTCCAAAACTGGATCTTGAAATGTATGGGTAGATGAAGGACCCATCTACACATCCACTAGTGCTTCGGGCTGTCCCAACAGGTGTGACTCTTTTTTTTTTTTTTTATGTGTCTGACTCTGGCCATAGGCTTCACAGCCTGCTATCAAGGCCCAGCAGTCCTCCTACATACCATACACCTCTACATGTCACCACTTCGGCGCTAACACCCACCGTCCATATTGAATATATGCTAGGGCTGTCTCATACAGGACTGGTGTATTGGTATTAGCAGGGGTATTTTTACGACATGTCGGCGGGTCTTCTGATAGATCAGTAAAGCCTGATTTAATGAAATTCAAATCCTTAAACTGTTCCCTGCCCCAGCGGGGATTTGAATCTGGGTCCGTTTGGTACCAGCATTAATCTCACAACTGATCAAATGTGGTTACAGAGGTGGACCAAATGTGGCTGCAGAAGAATCCTTGCAAAACAGCAAGATGTAGTTCCTGAAATACAGGATTGGCATGCACCATGTTTTTTTGCATGTAACAATGAAAACTGATGAAATGATTAATAAACTTGCTGCCGTTCACTAGTCATCATTAGATTTGAAAGTTTCACAGAACTAGTTTTAATGAATGTATCTTTTGCTCATCACATCATGGCAATTGGTTTCATGCTTCGTATTCTTTATAACAGCGCTGTGAATGTACAAAATATTTTTGTTTTTTACAGACAACCTAATAAGTTAAGGAGTTTATAAGAAGTTCAAAATGGGCTAATGATTTTGTAAAATTTCTCAAAGATTATCAAATAGGTCACATATATTTTCCAGTATATAACAGTTTACTACGATCTGTACATGTGTTACGACTCGTAACCAAAGATGATATATGATACATTTTTAAAGTCATATAATGTTCACAATCAGAGTTGTATTGCATTCCATAGACATACCAGTTAAGAAGTTCTATCTATGTTTACTGTTATCTCCAAAACCAATGACAACTATATAACTGCATTTTTGTAAATGAGTTACTAAAATTAATTTTGGTGGCGTTATTAAAGGGAATATTAGTTTCTGTGCATGTATGATAAAAAAAAAAAAAATCACTCTACTGTTTAACCAAAAATCATGGAAATAGTGCCAAATTTCATATATCTATGTCAATTAGTTGCTGAGATATGAGGAACTGTTAACTTGACAGCCGTCTTGGAGGCCATCTTGAATATCTCGAGTTGCCCAAGGATGGCATGATGTCATCCGGCAGATGTTGAAACTAGAGATTCTGGGTCATCCAGCGGTACCAAGAACAGAATTACAGACAACATTGCCAGGTTTGGTGGAAAATTGGCTTTTGGCTACCGGACTATTCCTATATATTTTCACTGAAGCTCTCAAGCATGAATATGGCATCAGTGCTGACATAAACCGAAACTGCATTTCATCACTATTCACACTTTCCCTTAGTATACATTTTAAGACTCTCTCCATTCCCATAATTTTCTGGTCCAAAATTTTTATGCCTCTAAAATTTCCTCTTTCCAGGGAATCACCTTTCGCCCCGTACACATTTACGCCCGTAGTCTTGAAATTGAGGATCGGAGATACCATATCCACACCACGCTCAATGAGGAAGCTCACACCTTCAGCCTGTGTGGTAATCTTGAAAGCGAGAGAGTGCACCTCTTCGTGTGGGTTGGCACGACAAACAGTTGATAGCCCTGATTAAGTAAAAAATTTATAATCTTAAAATTTAAAAAAAAAATGAAAGTTTCTAAAATTCACGTACGATATAATCTCTTAATGTTAGAAGTTCTTACCTCTCTTACCATTAAAGACTGGCATCTGTTCTTGAATACAGTTTATGAAAGTATGCATACAGTCTTTGGAAAACCTGTGCCATATGAAAAATTCAGTGTCAGACATAGCTTCAAAGGGGTTCATGTGGTCAGTAATAACCCTGCAAATACATGTTGGCCGGTCTTACCGATTCTGTCTATATTTCTGGTCCAAATCCTTGTTTTTGCCATTTTTCCCACCCAAAACCTCGAATTTCCTCCAGTCCCACAAGACACTTGGAGGAAGAAAGGAGGAGATAATTTCAAAACCAATGAAAAGCACCTAAAATAAAGGGCAAATTCATTTAAATGAAACCAAAATGCACCAGAACATATTCCTAAGCCAAAACATAATACTGTGAACTTGTAAATGTTTACCAAACGCGTGCATGAGACTTCGTAAATTACACTAACTGGCTATGCACGATTCCTCTGTTTAGGCAATACTTGACCATTCTTTACTATAGGAATCATTTTGTGCACTACTGGTCTAATTATAAAAGTATCATGCTCCATATCTGATAAACAGCTTGGTAGCCAATTTAAAAATAAAATGACTGGATACAGCATCTTACCTTCATTTTCATCTTATAGTAAATCAGTCATTTTCAGAGAAGTGGTTAAGTGTTTTAAAATGATAAAAATATTAAACACTTATTTTTTCTTTACACAATGTTTTTGTCAATAAATTAAAAATCCTTTCACACAAATCATAAGGTCCTTCAAATTCAGTATACAGTAAAAGCCCAATTATTCGGCAGCTGATTATTCGGTAGATCCTATATTTCGGCAGTATTGAGAAATAGTCCCATTTACAAAAGTCTTTGATTATTCAGTAGATGTTCGGAATCATCTCTGCAGTTAAGTAAGTGCTCTCTGTGACTTATAGGCCTACTGTGTCATTACACTTGTATATGTTAGTTTCTATATTTTTCAGATTCAAGTATAGTACTGTATTGATTACAGTATTGTACAGTATAATACACTAGAGTACCCCCCTCCCCCAAATTAGCGAGGGTTACGTTCCAAGCCCCCTCGTTAATTCTTGAAATTTGCTAATTCTTGATGCCTTCCTGAAAATGACATTACTAGTAAATGCATAGCCTATGAACCACTGATACTGTAATGCATTAACCATAAATAAACATTGCTTGTTAAATCTGTTTCCCCGTTGTTTTTAGCTGTCCGGTTGTGACAGCATGTTGGTGGAGAGTACTGTCCTAAATGTTTAACTAAACTTAATATAACCGAGTTTAACTGTACTTAATAATTTAACCAAACCTAACCTAACCTAAAGTCGGAAAAATACATAATGAAAACTGGGGGAATATGAATTGATAAGGTCTTTCTGCTGAAAGTTAAATGTACATTTAGCGCTGATTCTTTTGTTCGTTTTTGTGTGTATATGTGAAACGGAGAGTATTGATGCAAACTGTACTTGATTCCATTAACTCCTTAGTAACATCCGGCGTTGAACAACCTTTTACAATACCAGTGTCAGTGTCGTTGAGTTAGCACAAGCTATAAGAAACTGTGAACAATTTTGGGAAGGGAAAGAAGGTCACTGGTATGTTTACACAACTCTGACTCTACAGTACCATTCCACGCAGTCAGGCGGTCACTTCATTTCAGATGTTTTTGCCCAAATGGCACATGCACCATAACTTTAGAATTCTTCGGTGAATCACAGCGAATCATAGCATGGGTTTAGGAAGCTAAAAAACATTGCTGGGTGCGCCAGACAATTCTCTCCACATCTTTAAGAAAAATGAAGTGATTTCAGAACTCTTAACAATTTAAATTATTCCCAAGGCGGCCAGGGGTGCACACAAATTTCTAAACCTATGACCATTGAGGGGTTAAGCCGTTAAGCCATACAGATGATTGTTTCTGGCACAATGGAAGAAAGTTATTCCATCTTTGAGTACATAGAGTAAGTTTCTTCCATTCTTCTGAGATCAATTCATTTTTCTTAAAGATGTGAAGAGAATCGTCTGGCGCACCTAGCAATGTGTTTTTAGCTTCCTAAACCCAGGCTATGATTCGCTATGATTCACGGAAGAATTCATAAAGTTATGGTCCATGTGCCATATGGGAGAAAACATCTGAGATTAAGCAACTGCCTGACTGCTTGGGATGGTAGGCTAGCTTAGTGTAGACATACCAGTGACCTTTGCTCCCATCCCATAATTCCCACTGTCACTAACTCAAGAGTTGCCATTGATCGCCAGCTAGTTCAATATGGAAGTCGGGCTACTCATACAGAGACCACAAAAATTGTGTATCTTTAAAAATCTCTCCCGTGATAGTTATTAATAAAACGTACGTAAGTTCTTCATGATATTATTCTTTAGTAGGTATACCAATTTCCTACTTATGCTTTAACCCTATTCGGTGAAACCCTTGGCGATTTCCCACACTTGAGACCCTAGTATCGTGAAAATAATCTTGAGTAATATTATTGGTTTGACGAAGCGAAAGGAACGCATTCGGACACGTCGGCGCCGTTGTAAGGCAAGCGCTGCCAAACATATCGTACCGCACCCGCTCGCACTGAAACACACACACACACACACACACACACACACTCACACACACGTTTAACTATTATCAAATTTAAAATTAATGTAAATATCAAATGACAAATATTTTAACATTCACCAACGCTTATCATGTTTGCCATATATCAAAGCTGTAGGCTATATTTTCAGTCTGAAGGCTGCAGTATCAATAAACCGTTTACTGTTGTCTCTCTCTCTCTCTCTCACACACACACACACACACACACCGTCCATAGCATGGAAGTTGATAGCTTACACATCTTCCTCATCATCACCACCCTCCCTCCCTCACACTCACCACCTCCCATCTTCCTCCCTCCATCACCCTCACACTCACCACTATATTCCCTTCTACCCTACTCTCTCCGTCTCTACCACTACTTTTTTCTCACCACCATCTCTCACTCACTCGCCACCACTAATACTCTCCCTTTCTTCCTCACCATCATAACTCCTAAACCCACTTTCAGTGGATTTACTACTAGGTGGACTAGTTGATGGAGAGGTAGCTATTAGTCAAGGAAATCTAATAATGTATGCATGTAAATAATTTCTGGTTATACATGCAAGTATTTTTTTTATGCAAGAAAGAAGGAACCAAAGGGCAGGGCCTACAAATTGCTCCCTCCAAGAAAAAAACGACAGCAAAGCCAAATTCAAGATCAGTTCATTTCGAGATGCCTGGACACACTGTGTATGAAAGACTGGAGACCGTAGACAGTAAGAAAAACAGAGATGGAGACAATTCCAGAGTTGACCTGTTGCATACATGAATCACTGGAGCAACGGTTAACTCTTGCATTAGAGAGTTGGACAGAAAAGGGCTGAGTTTGTTGCTAAGACGGGTGCTGCGTGCCTGCCGTGGTGGTGGAGGAATGCAAGCAGACAGTTCAGAGGAGCAGTGACCATTGAAGTGGCGATAGAAAGAGACAATGATGCAACAGTGCCGCGAAGAGACAGAGGTTGAAGGGAGCCAGTAAGAGGAAAATTAATGAGACGAAAAGTCTCTGACTCCATCCTGTTGAGAAGAACTGTGTGGGGAGCCTCCCCACACATGACAGCTGTGCTCTACACAGGAGCGAATAAAACCCATGTATAAAGTCAACAACTGTGCAGGGCCGTAGGTTAGGGATTCCTGACTAAAACCTCCCTAAGTGAAGAGTCCAGTCCTGCTGTGGACTAAAAATGGAAAGTACATAATGATGATGAGAATACTACCATATATTTTTTTCTAATGACTGAATATAATATTTAGCTATGCGAGTTTCCGCCACATTACAAAAAAAAAAGTGTGTAACCAGGATACGGGACGAGGACCCAACTCGCCATGTATCCCACCAACCACTTTCCCCAACCTCCTCCCTTTAGAAAGCAGTTATTTATTTTTCAAACGTCATTATCCCTATATAATAATGAATTTATAGAAGTAAAAGATTATTCTTATTAATTAATTTTACACCTGGTGTGAGGACTGTGTTGGTGCGTGAGGACTGTGTTGGTGTGTGAGGATTGTGTTGATGAGTGGGGACAGTGGTGGTGTGAGGACTGGTGGTGTGTGAGGACTGTGTTGGTGTGTGAGGACTGTGGTGGTGTGTGACGATTGCGTTGGTGTGTGAGGACTGTTTTAGTGAGTGAGGACTGTGGTGGTGTGTGAGGACTGTGTTCGTGTGTGAGGATTGTGCTCGTGTGTGAGGATTGTGCTTGTGTGTGAGGTCTGTGGTGGTTTGTGAGGATTGTGTTGGTGTGTGAAATATCCATTCGTGAGAACAAAACAGACTCGACCTTCTCATGGACCCACTTCACGTATAACTAAGGAGTGAGAAACAGGTAGACCTTTATGATACAAATGGATGGCGAGTGAGAAAGGGCCGGGGAGAACAGGAGGTCGATAAGGTAGAAGGCGGTAGATGTACGGGAGATAAATGCTTGAAATGGCATACATATTGCATAATAATTGCAAAATTCCACATCAACAGCCTTGTGCCTTACCTACCTTCTATTCTGCCTGCCCCTTTGTTGTATAATAAAGGTCTACCTGCTTCTCACTCCTTACTTACAGTTGAAGGAGGTCCTTGAGAAGGCTGAATCTGGCTGAATCTGTTGTCACCAATATATTATATAGGTATTTCTAAATCTGAGTACTGCAAATTAAAATTGAAGGGCACAGAGAAATATTTAGTTTTAACCAATTATTCAAAGGGCACGGTAGCTCTATCTGCTCATGCTACGCCCCAAGGAGTATTCAGAGCAATGCAATAACAAATATTCAATTATGAATAGTTATACCCAAAACATCATCAATGTACAGTATAAATCAATAGTTATTCAGTGGGGCAGTCAATCCCAAAATACCGACAAATTAGTCAGTAGACTGTCCTTCTGATGTCAGTTTATTAGTAATTTCCCACCAGTCCATCACTAGCCTATCACTGAGACCTTCGTCGGTCAGCCAGTCAGTCTCTCCAGAAATCAGTCCCTTGATCCTTTGTTAGTAGTCACCACGAGAAAATGCAGCTGCCAGCCAAAGCTCCGTACATGCGGGGTCACCATTAAATTCTTACGAGTAGACTGTTAACCAGGAAACGTGCCAGTCTTTGGATTACTGAATCGCTTAGAGCAGCCTGTAGCTTCCTGGTTAAACCCTATATCTCTATTAACCGGAGAACAAGCTGTTCCCTGGCTAATGCACAGGCACAGTGTGGATATGAGGGGTTAGGTCCAGAGCCTTGCCTGGCGCTTTCAAGGGAGACAGCAGTCAATCAGGCCCCAGCTCCTTCTCTCCACTGCAAGACCATGCTTCATTTCAGCTGATCCACCCCCTGCAGCATCGACCCCTGGTAAGTTAAAAAGATCCCGACGGGTGCCAATTAACTAACAGGGCCCTCAGTGACCCACAGCCCGTCACAGGTCGAAAGAGCAGTAACCGTTAACTCGGGGCTAACCATGCCTACGCTCCTAATCTATGTATTTTCCGGCGGTATTTGTTCCTACGCACTCGAACATCCTTTTTACTCTACACTTACAACTAATATAAGTAAGCTGGAGGATTCTTATGCTGCAAGATCCTCACCTTCCGTATCTCTGTTTACATCTATAAGGAAATTTTTAAACAAAAATATAATCCGTATATAATGTAAACTCAGTCATAATCTATACACATTCGCAGACATGACAAGACTTTCACTATTGGGCATGTTACTATAGCATTTCATACATACTTTATTTCAATGCTGATCACAGGTGTGCTTGTGACATACTTGACATCGTTTCGTGGACGATTTTACTTTAGGGCAATTCTGAGTGTATCCTGGACCATAAAGAGACTCCAGGCATGAATGACACTTGTGCTGCTTGCCTGACCTATTTTCATGTGTTACTTCTGGGACGGCCTCCTCTACATCTCCCTGTCTGAGCATCAGATTCATCTTAGCTATTGTATTCCTGGTCAAACCACAAGCCTGAACTTTTCTTCTTTCTATTTGCAGATTACACAATGCCTTCACTAACTGCCAGCCATAGGAGATTGAAGCAATTTTTCTTGGGTCCTGATTATTATATAACGAATAAATTGTCTGTGAATTTACTCTGGCAGTGTCGACAATGTAGCCAAGGGCATTCACTGTCCATCTTCTAGATTTAGTGTGTACTGTATGAAAACTTATTCTCTGATCCATAATGCCAGTGCCTCCTTTAGTGAAATCATACAATTTAAATATAGCTTCTTTTTTTTTCTCTTCAAATCATCATCCTTGGCAATGCCTGATATAGGGGAAACTGTGCTCAGAAGTAACACATTTTTCTTACCTTTGCTTTTGGTGGGTGTTCCATAGGATTCAGTGTCATTTCCTCCCCGTGTTTCTTCCAGTAAACTTGGTATGACCTATCTTTCCTTTCTGTGACTGTCTTTATCTCTGGTGGTATGCCTTTCCTAGTAGAGTCTATAGTACCTAAGGCTGAGATACCTTGTGTTTGAAGCCACTCCGGTAACTCTATACTGGTGTACAATCTATCCAGGCTAATAATCCTACCTATAAGGTCGACTGAGGCTTGTAACCGACTTACCAGAGCTTTCACTATTGGGACTGTACCGCGTATGTAGTGTGGTCCTGGCTCTCAAGGTTTACCTGAATATACAGCTGTCCTAAAGGTAAATGGATATCTAACAGCATTAATAGATTTATATTGGAGGCCGTAGAGTACGGGTTTGCTCTTATTGTAGTCTGAACCCTATTTGTGTTCTGCACCCATACAACGTTTCATCAGTGGTCAAGAAGTCACCTGGCTCTAACACTGAGCAACAACAATTACTGAACTGTTCAAAAAGCTCCCTGACTGCTGCAAACCGATCGTGTACCCATCTCTGGTGTCTGGTATCAATGTTGATCGTGTACCCATCTCTGGTGTCTGGTATCAATGTTGTTAAAAGTTATGTTGGCATGTAAGAAACCAAATCGTTTTACAGACATGACGGCTCCAAATATTGGGTGACCAAACCCTTCCATGAAGAGACGATTATAGCAATATTTATTTTGTCCCAACAAGCCTCTTGCATAGAGCAGGCCAAAAAAGCTTTTCAATTCTATGGCATGTCATCTTGACGTGTGTTGGTATTTCAGCACTGTCAGTATTAGAAATTTCGGTAATTATGCCTTGTGTTAGCATGGGTTACAGTACCATCAATCAGATGTTATAAACAACTCCCATGCCATTATTTCTGTATTAGCTGACACTGCCTCTCCTAACAAACATCCTTCACTAGGCAATACCTTCTCAACAGTCCTGCCTTCTGTATGATTGGTCATGTTATTGACTTACCGATATCTAATTTTCTCTGGGGTTTCTCTAAAATGCAGGTATATTCCCTGAGCTCGTGTGGCAGGACAAATTCGTCATAAGTTTGTTTGTTCAAGCATTGGTCCAAAGAACTGATTAATCTATTTTTCACCAGTGGCTTTCTGTTTCTAAGTGGTACCCACTCTTCATTTTGTCATCATTCTGATCAACTTCATCGTCGCCCTCAGCTACTCTATCCAAGGCAAGGTCATCATCATCATCATCGCCAACTACCTCTTCCAAGTAATCATCGACTGGGTCGTCAACATAGTCAAAAGTAAAAGCCATGACTACGTCCGTCTGCACATCCACCCCGTCCCCTAATTAACGCCAAACTAACCGTCGTCTGGCACGCCTACACGAGAGCCGCGAGGTTTGTGTGTGTATGTGTGTGTGTGTGCACATTACAATACACGTGTGTGTATCTGTGTGCACAATACAATGCACACGTGTGTATCTGTGTGTATGTGTACGAACAACCATTTCATTGGGTATGAGGAGTTATAGAGAAAAAACAATGAATAATACATAGATAATAAAATTAGTGAATGAAATAACTATTTCACTAGGTATGAGGAGTCATAAAGTATGAGCAATGAATAATACATAGAAAATAGTTTTAATGAAAATAGGAACCGTATCGTACGTCTGAAAGCTGTATTGATGCCCGTTAGGCTTGCATATGCTAAGATCCCAGATATTCCACTCATCTTCGAGCGTTTTCTTTTTGTTTAGCGCTCTCCACGGGGAGAAATCTTTAATTTTAGAGAAAACGCTCATTACAACCCAGTTTTTTTCACTCAGAATCACCATTTGTTGTGTTTCCGGTAATTTAATAAGAAAACAATCGTGAGACCATGCACTGCTTACAAACTAGAGTTTATTGGTAAAAATTAGTTAGGGCGTATCAAAAATGATACGGGTTGCACCGAATAGGGTTAATGCGGTAAATGCAGGAAATCGTTACTATAGAAACCGTGAAAGCACACTAGGTGTGACAGCATTCATCACATATCTACAAGTCTTTAGGTGCACATTTTGTTTCAAACCCATATAATTTAGTTTTCTAAAAGAACAATGCTTCATCTCCAAAATGCTGAAGAAAATCAGCAAAGTTTTTCATATGAAATTGTACAATGATTAAAGACGAAATCGTGCAGAGATGAGACCGCCGGCAGAAATCCAACGAAGCAAAAAGTAAAAATAACACGCCAGTGATGTACCATGAATAGGGTATTCCTCGACTTCAGTAAATACTTCAGTCTAGGCACTGTCCATTATTGTATGCAACGGTTTTCCATGATCTTTGTACAGCAGGTCCAGCGGGGCAGTAGACACACATGAGTTTGTTATTGTTTATAATCGTAACGTATGATCTTCAGCCGTGTCTTGCTAATATGTCTCTCATAACACTGTTTATTTTTGTTTTGATGGACAAATACATGAAATGGATGTAGAATAAAGCTTATCGATATTTAAGGAAAGAAAGAATAATGACCGTCCTCAAACCAAGATGGTAGACTCAGCCCACCATTTTTTTTTCTTTAACAATATTACAGCCTTTCTTCCTTGTAACATAATGTTAAAATTTCTCCCTTCCTTTTAGTGACACAGAGGGCACATAAAATGAACGGAGTTTAGTTGACCGACTTTCATGTCGAATATTAAAAAATCTGGTAAAGAGTGGCAGTTTTTCCTTGGTTAGTGACATCAGGAATTGTTCACAATTTTTTATACCTCGCACTAATTCAGGATCACTGACATCGGCACTGTAAAGGGTTGTCAGGGGCATAGCAAAAGGGGGGGGCGGAGGAGGCAGCCGCCCCCCTCCACCTCTTGAGGGTCTTGAAATCGTATGGGGCTAAAAACTTATAAATCTTTAAAAATAAATATATAAATCACTTTATATATATATATATATATATATATATATATATATATATATATATATATATATACAGAGAGAGAGAGAGAGAGAGAGAATCGTGGTGTGTCAGCGTCATGCAGACATAATTTTGGATCGTTTCTCAAAAAGAATAGCAGGAAGACTGAATCTCCTTTTATGAATATACAGTACTGTCATGGCATGCAAAATTGCTAATAGTATATATATGTAACTAGAATTGGTGTTATTTTTTTTTCCATTATCATAGATATATTGGTTATAGAGAACCAGTATGATTGAAATTACATTTATTTGTCTTAGTCCGACAACATCTTATGTTTCCCAACCAATTCTCCACCACTGACTCCCTCCAATCCCGACCAATTTTGGAAAAAAAATTTTTGGCTCAAACCTCCGTTTTTGGTGAGAAACATTGAAAATTCATAGAGAAATCGCTCACCTGAGATTTAAAATACTCGATACAGGTAGCAGTGCTCCTTACCTTACTGGGTTTTCTATCAGGCTGGCTCCAATGAAAACGAGTTCTATGGGAAGGTAACTATTCCACACCACTCATAAGTGGTAGTTATTTATTTATTTGATTTATATGCAGTACGAGAGTATATTGGTTTTCACACAGTAATATAGGCAATATAAGCATTGTTTCACCCACCAAACACATCAACATACCTGACCTTTTTGGCAACATTACCTGATCATCATTTCTGACTGTTTCTTCCTCTAATGCTACATAAACTTTGTCCTCCACATTGTCATCGATTGGGGAATCACTCTGGCCCTGAATTTCATACCATGGCACGACATGCCTTTACTCTGGTAACAGGTGAACTGCCGAGACAGTGGTGTGCGAGGGGAGAGGGGTAGGTCATGCAGGGTAAGACATTGTCCCTGCCTGGAATCTTGTAGAGGAAGGTGTCCCATGTATACATACCAAAAATCACGCATGAAAATTGAAAATTGTGCAAATTAGGGACTTGCAATTGATTTGCATTTATATACGTCAACGGGACTGACAGTGACAAAACGTGTGGACGTATATATACGTCAACGAGTTGCAGCGGGTTAATCAGTGTTTCCTTCTAGTTAAATTAATCAGAATTATAATTTCTCAAAAAGAAGAGCAAGAAGACTGAATCTCCTTTTATGAATATACAGTACTGTCATAGCATTTAACCAAGTAGGTAGAATTCCAATGCATGGCACATTTATAATTATAGATGATGGATGGACTATGAAAGTGGTTCTTAATATGTTACATGATACTTGAGTCTTGAGGTACCAAGAGATTTGTGAAATATTTAAAATTATAAAGATTTCCTTTAATACACAATAATATGTTTATGTTATCTTTTGTCAGATTAATTATGACAATTCCAGGTTCCAACTAACTTAGCTAAGATTATCATGCTCTCAAAGGCAGGGAAAATGCACATGAGACTCCCAGATCCATTATTGTTCTTTTATTCCATAAGGATCATTAACCCTTCGTTAGTCAGGTGGGGTGTTTCAGCACCTCAATTTCTTTTTTAAAGCTCATATTTCCTAGCCATTAATCCAAATATTTCTCCCCGTTCCAGTACTCTCCTGATTCTGTGATGGGAGGGAGCTTGTGGATTGGTTTAGTCCTCCCATTGCTTTAATGAGAGAGAGGGGCACTTCCCCCTCCCCCTGGGGTGTCCAGTTACCCAGTCAAACTAACCATTTAGATCATGCTGTGATATAGATTTTATTTCATTTTATTTTTGCATATTGTTTGTCATTATACTGATTTTAATAATCACAATATGTATTTTCCTGTGTGTTTACCTGACAAATGAGATATGAGTCCATTTGTTATTTTTTATTGATATAATTTCTTGTATTTTATTACTATAAATTAATAAACATCACCTACAAGGCATTCAGTCTTTTTATTAGTGATTGCAGAGATATGCTGAAGCAGCAGTATGAATATACTTTACATGTTAGCAACACTACATCTATTTTTGTGTGGGGGTGTTGTAACACCCCACTGGACTAAACACGTTTGAATACCCCATAGGACAAACAAAGGGTTAAAAAAGCTTCTTTGATTCAGTCAAAATAATTTTCTTGCTCTATTTTTCACAATTTTCATTATAATGAGTTATGATCTAAATGTTCTAATACATGCTTTCATAGGCCTCAGAAAGCCCTCCAAAGTACTTAATTTTATAATTTTTCCTGAGAGGCTCATACCGCCCCCCCCCAGACCCCACAATTGCAGAGGCTCACATCGCTAGCCTCCCACCACCTTTCAAGAATCTGTAGCCATCTTTCCCCACCCCCCTCTTGTGAACTTTCTGCCTACGCCCCTGAGGATTGTTCAACGCCAGGGGTTATTGAGGGGTTAATGGAATACGTTACTGTTTGCGTCCATACTCTCTTTCACATATACACACAAAAACGAACAGAAGAATGAGCGCTTGATGTACGTTTAACTTTTAGTAGAAAGACCTTACCGATTCATATTCCTCCAGTTAAATTTCTGAATTGTTCTATTTTATTTTGTGTTTGGAAAGAGTACTGTATACAGTACTCTCTCCAAACACATTTGTAATAATATACGTGTCGATGACAGTTTTCAATAGTACATAGGATGTACTGAGTGGGTAGGTAATATTCCGTATCATTTCGGCCGTCCTAGAAGTGTTCTCTGTGACTTGCAGGCCTACTGTGTCATTACTGTTGTATATGTTCACTAATTTACATATATTTCAGATTCAGGACTTTTGCTGTAGTTTTCTTCGCACAAGGCTACTATAATATGACAAAGAGACACACAAAGTGATGCCATGAAGCCCCCTTTGGATTCCAGTACTACGCTGCGGTAATCCTCTCCCGTTCGCAGGGGAAGGCTATCCCTTTCCTGTGTTCAGATTACCAAACAATACAGATAGGGCAAGGTGAATGCCTGCTCACAGTTTAAGACTATGGCCCTCACAATCACACTCGTTAGTCAGTCATCTGGGATAACAGACTCCTTGATAACTGTATTTATCAAGTCAGCATGTAAATCACTCAAAAAAAGGCTAAAAATGCTTCTAAAAAATTGGGACTTCTGTACAGAGTTCGTGAATTCTTCACTGACGAGAAGTTGGCCACAATATACAAAGGTCATGTGAGTTCTCAGATCGAATACTGCTCGCCATTGTGGAGTGGATGTGGAGAGGTTGCATTGAGGCAGTTGGACAACATTAAAAAAAAAAAAAGCCATTAGATTAACTCGCCCCATCCCGACCACTTTTCCACCACTGACTCCCCCCAATCCCGACCATTTTAGGAAAATTTTTTTTTGGCTCAAACCTTCGCTTTTGGTGAGAAACATCGAAAATTCATAGAGAAATCGCTCACCTGAGGTTTAAAATACTCATTACAGGTAGGAGTACCTCCTTACCTTACTGGGTTTTCTATCAGGCTGGCACCAAAGAAAACGAGTTCTATGGGAGGATAACTATTTCACACCACTCATAAACGGTATTTATTTATTTACTTGGTACGAATTTATATGTAGTACAAGAGTATATTGGTTTTCAAGCAGTAATATAGGCATTATAAGCATTGTTTCACTCACTAATACCTGACCTTTTTTTGCCACATTACCTGATCATCATTTCTAACTGATCCTTCCTCTAATGCTATGTAAAGTTTGTCCTCCACATTGTCATTGATTGGGGAATCACTCGGGCCCTGAATTTCGTACCGTGGCATGACATGGCTATACTGGCCAGGTCACTGATAACAGGTGAATTGCTGAGACAATGGCATGCAGGGGGGGGAGGAGGTCATGCTGGGTAAGGCATTGTCCCTGCCTGGCATCTTGTTGAGGAAGGTGTCACGCGTATACGTACCAAAAATGACTCGCGAAAATTGAAAATTGTGCAAATTAGGGACCTTGCAATTTTTTCGCGTTTATGTACGTCGACGGGATTGGCAGTGACAAAACGTGTGGACGTTAAAGAACGTCGACGGGACGCCGCGGGTTAATCAGTAATCTTGCCATTACGCAGGACCTTCCTCCATTATCAGTACTCAGAGATGTTGCATCTTTAGTATTATTTTACCAATATGTTTACCGTAAGTGCTCTGACGAACTTGCTTCAATTGTGCCTCCCCTTCACATTTTCTCCCGAGAAACTCGGGCAGCTGGGAGCAGTGAACTTACACTCTCTCCCCTGCAATGCAGAACCTCTGCTTATCAAAATTCATTTATCCCAGAACTACTACTCTCTGGAAATCACTTCCTGGGAGATGCTTCCCACAAACATTTAATCCACTTTTATTTAAACCCAGTTGTTATAAATATTTTATGAATGAAGGATGTCTTTAGACACATGGACTTTTTTATAATTTCCTTTGTTTTTCCTTCCTCTATTCATTGTCTTAAAAAAAAAAAAAAAAAAGTAGCTCCCGGGGCTTTCAGCACTTCAGCAGTCAAACTAGGCACATCCTCCGCCTTCCTCAACCACATCCTACATATTACCGTGTTCACAGTTGCAGCATCAATCAAAGGCCAAGGGCACAATACTGGATCCACTGACTTCATACCTTCCCTGTCGTTATCAGACTACTCATTCACGAACTGTAGCACCAGTCGAGCAGGGCAGTACTCCGAAGGTGGATGAAAAGCTGATGACAGGGAGACCTGCAGCTCCCGTTTCATCAGCCCTCGGGACTAGGTCCCGACCATCCCCCTTTGCTGAACTTTTTTAGTGTCTCAGTAACAGAGAGTAGGCCAGCATGCTCTCCAATACAAGTCTCTCTATCAACACCAAACTACATGCACAGTACACACTTCACTTCCTTTCCCAATATTAAAAAATCATGGCAGCACTACACGTGGCCTCGGAGTCCCCAGGTGGGGGGGACCATAAATGCCCCCACTTTCCGCCCCTCTCCCGGTGATGACTCGAGCTGCCTGGAACCACTGTCTGACTTCTTCATCATTTCTGCAGCATCCTCAGCTTTTCCTCTAACTTTTGCTCTGTTGAGCACCACCTCTCCTTCTCTAAACCTCACCTTCATTTTCTAACTGAGACTCAGCTGTCTGAGGCAACTTACAGCAAACTCTTTTCTGTATCCTCCTACTTTCTCTATACTCATTTCAAAGCCAAAGGTGGATGTTATGTATATGTAATCAACGACCTATCTTGTTTTTGTGTTCCAGAACTCAATTCTTCTGAATTCTCTACACTCTGGCTTCGGCTTTCCTGTCATTCTCTGACTAAATATATCTGCGCTGTTTACTTATCTCCTAATTCTATTGACTATCAAAAATTCTTTGACTATCTTACTTCTATGATGGAACACATTCTATCCATTTCTCTTTTCTCTGAAATCTCCATTCTAAGAGATTTCAATGTTCACCACCAGCTTTGGCTCTCCTCTCCTTTCACTGATCCACCTGGTGAACAAGCCTACACCTTTTCTATGCTCAGTGACCTAGAGCAGCTTGTACAGCACCGTACCCTAATCCCTGACCACCTTGGAGAGAGCTCCAACATACTTGACCTCTTCCTTACAACTAATCCTTCTGCTGTTAATCTTTTGTCTCAGTTGGGCTCCTCTGATCACAACCTTATCACCTTAACCTGTTCTATCACTCCAGTAAGGCCTGTGGACCCTCCAAAGAAACGTCGTCTGTGGCACTTTGGAGCTACGGACTGGGAGGCCCTCGGGCAGTACTTCTTTGATTTTCCCTGGAATGATTATTGCTTCCATGGCCGGGAGCCATCTCATTGTGCTTTGTGCATTATGGAGGTTATTCTCTCGGGCATGGAAGCATACATTCCTTTCTCATATCCTGTGACTAATGCAAGAAAGCCTTGGTTTAATCACGCTTGTTCTAATGCTGTCCGCAACAAGGAGAAGGCCTACAAAAGGTACCGGAGCCATCCCACCCCTGAATCACATCATCTTTATGTTTCTGCCCGGAATCGTGCTAAGTCTGTTCTTCGCTCTGCTAAAAATAATTTCATCCGTACTAAATGCTCTCAACTCTCTAACTCAAATTCTTCCCGCTCCTTCTGGCACCTTGCCAAAAACCTTTCTAACATCTTTACCTCATCATCCTTCCCTCCTCTTTTCTACTTTGTTGGCTCTGAAGCTATTTCTTCTACTGATAAAGCAGATCTTTTTGCTCAGACTTTCTCCTCAAACTCCACCTTAGATGATTCTGGTGCTGTTCCTCCATTACTTCCTTCCCCTGACTTCCTCATGGCTGACATTAAAATGTCTTCAGCTGATGTATTTTCTGCCATGACAGGCCTCAATACTAATAAGGCATATGGGGCTGATGGAGTCCCTCCTGTTGTTCTCAAGAACTGTGCTTCTGTGCTTACACCCTGCCTAGGCAAGCTCTTTCACCTTTATCTTTCAACTTGTATCTTTCCTTCATGCTGGAAGTTTGCTCTCATTCAGCCAGTCCCAAAGAAGGGTGACCATTCCCAACCTTCTAACTATCGTCCAATTACTTTAACATCCTGTATCTCAAAAGTTGTCGAGTCAATTTTAAAGCATTTTTCCTGTCACAACCTTCTTTCTGATCGTCAATATGGGTTCCATCAGGGACGCTCCACTGGCAATCTTCTCACCTACCTTTCAGACTCCTGGTCATCCTCCTTTCGGGACTTAGGCGAAAGCTTTGCCATTGCACTTGACATCTCTAAGGCTTTCGATCGAGTCTGGCATCAATCTTTAATTTCCAAACTGCCCTGTTATGGTTTCTACCCTTCTATCTGTGCCTTCATCTCTAGCTTCCTTTCTAGTCGTTGTATAGCCGCTGTTGTAGAGAGCCATCGTTATTCTCCTAGATCTATCAACATTGGTGTTCCTCAGGGCTCTGTCCTATAACCAACTCTCTTCCTTTTATTTGTCAATGACCTTCTAAGCTGTACATCTAACCCTATCTGCTCTTATGCTGATGATTCCACCCTTCACCTTTCCATTCTGTTCCTGCGACGTCCATCTCAGTAGTTACTTTAACAAACAAGGGATGAGGCTATGGCACACCTAATGTCTGACCTGGCTCGTATCTCTGACTGGAGTAAAAATAATCTTGTTGTTTTTAATGCATCAAAGACTCAGTTTTAACACCTATCAACCCGACAAAAACTTCCACAGGTATACCCATTAATGTTTAATAATATTCAGCTTAATCCTGCATTATCCTTGAACATGCTTGGGGTTTCATTTACTTGGGACTTATCTTGGAAAGATCATATTACATCTCTTGTAAAACCTGCTTCCAAGAGATTAGGTGTGCTAAGCCGACTCCGTTCCTTCTTTACCCCAGGACAATTGTTGACTCTATACAGGGGTTTTGTCCTCCTCCGTGTGGAGTACAACTCTCATGGGTATGGAGGCTCCCCACATACAGCTCTTCTCAATACAGTGGAGTCAAAGGCTTTTTGTCCCATTAACTCTCCTCCTCTTACTGACTCCCTTCAACTTCTGTCTCTTCGTCACACTGTTGCATCTTTATCTCTTTTCAATCGCTACTTTAATGGTCACTGCTCCTCTGAACTGTGTGCATGCATTCCTCCACCTCTACGACGGGTATGTAGCACTCGTCTAGCAGCAAACTCTCATCTCTTTTCTTTCCAACTCTCTAATGCAAGAGTTAATCGTTAGTTCCGGTCCTTCATTTATGCAACAGGTCAACTCTGGAGCTGTCTCCCTCTGTCTGTATTTCCTGCTACCTATGATCTCCAGTCTTTCAAACACAGTGTGTCCAGGCATCTCGACATGATCGGATCTTGAATTTGGCTCTCTTTTGTACTTTGTTTTTCTTTTGGAAGGAACAACAATTGCTGGCTCGCGGCCTTTTGTTCTTTCTTCCTCGCATATATATATATATATATATATATATATATATATATATATATATATATATAATGATTTTTCCAGACTTCTTTAACATCCTCACGGTCCACCACTACCTTTTCCACATCATTCTTGATATACTGCTCACCTATGATAACCGTGTTTTCCATCTTCATCTGATTTGTCACCTTAAATACCAAATTCTTCCTTTCAGCGCTACTGATGAGAGGAGCGAAATAATTCATGGAAAGCGATGTTTTACACTCTGTTAATCTGAAAGGGAAAAGTAGTACTGATTATATTATTGTTCTGTAGGTACTAATATAGAATTTCCCCACATACAGGCAGTGACAGCGGCGCCTCGCTCACTGATTATTTTTCCGATAGGCCATCCCGGTTGACCTTCAGTGTACAGTGCAGGGAAGAGGTACAGCGAGAGAGGAAGCGGGGTGGGGAGACGAAGGACCAAGTGTGAGAATGAAGGGAGGCATAACTGGGAGTCAGTGGAAGGGAGACTGAGATTGTGGGAAGTGAGCAAAGAGGTGAGAGTGTGGGAGTGGAAGAGGGAGAAAATGAGAGGGGGGTGAGGAGGTGTGTGAGAGAGTTGATTAAATGCGAGACAAGGGGAAGGGTATAGGAAAGAAAGAAGGGTGGAACTGGGAGGGAAAGAGGGTTGGGGGAGAGAGATGTGAGGGTAGTGAGAGTGTGGGAAGTGGGATAGGAAGGCAGGGAGGGGTGGTAGTGAGTTGATCATGTAGTGGCAAGAGGAGGGAGTGAGGTTGATGAAAGCGTGGAAAGGGAGAGGTGAAAGGGTAAGGATGGAAGGAATAGCTGGACAGAATGGGATGAGCCTTAAACATAATAGTGGAGGAGAGAGAGAGAGAGAGAGAGAGAGAGAGAGAGAGAGAGAGAGAATATAATAATAGCTAAGTTTTATACATCCTTTTATGCAAGAAAAAAGAACCCAAACCCAGGAGCCCGCAGATCATTCCCTCCAAGGAAAAAAAAAAAAAAAAAGGCAACACTGGGCCAAATTCTAGATCCCTTAATTTCGAGAAGCCTGGATACACTACGTTTGAAAAACTAGATCATAGTCAGTAGAAAAAGCAGACAGAAGGAGACAGTTCAAGAGCTGACTTGTTGCATACATGAAGGACTGGAAGTACCAGTTAACTCTTGCCTTGGAGAGTTGGGCAGAAAAGAGAAGAGAGTTTGTTGCTAGATGGGTGTTACGCAGCAGCCGGAGTGGTGGACGGATGCTGGTAGACAGTTCAAAGGAGCAATGACCATTCAAGTAGCGATGGAAAAGGGATAAAGATGCAACAGTGCAGCGAAGAGACAGAGTTTGAAGACAGCCAGTAAGAGAAGGAGAGTTAAACAGATGAAAAGCCTTTGACTCCACCTTGTTGAAAAGTTCTGTATGTGGGGAGCCATCCTACAAATGAGAATTGTACTTTACACAGGGGCAAATAAAGCCGTCTATAAAAATCAGCAAATGTGTTTAAGAAGGCATGGAGTCGGCTTAGCACAGAAAAACTCTTGGAAGCAGATTTTACAGGAGAGGAAATGTGCTTTCCAAGGTAAATCCCGAAAGAATGAAACCCCAATTATCTTTAAGAAAATGCAGGATTTAGTTAAATATTGTTAATAATTAGGGGATACTCGTGTGGAATATTTTGTGTTGAAAGATTTAAGAACGGAGTTTTTGATGCATTAAAAATAACAAGATTACTTTTACCCCAGTCAGAGATATGAGTCAAGTCTGACATTACTGCTGTGCTATAGCCTCATCCCTTTTTGTTGAAGTAACTGCTGAAATGGAGGTGAATGGAGAGATGAAGGGTGGAGTTATTAGCTTCTGCGTCGATAGGGTCAGATGTACAGCTTAGAAGGTCTTTGATGAATAATAGGAAGAGAGCTGGTGACAGGACAGAGCCCCGAGGAACACCTCTATTGATAGCTCCAGGAGAAGAACGGTGGCCATCTACAACAGCATCTATAGAAAGACCAGAAAGAAGGCTAGAGATAAAGGCACAAATAGAATGATAGAAAAAGTAAGAGGGCAGAACTGAATTAAGAGATTTATACCAGGCTCGATCGAAAGCTTTTGAGATGTCAAGTGCAATGCCAAAGCTTTTGCCAAAGTCCCAAAAGGAGGATGACCAGGAGTCTGAATGTAGGTGAGAAGATCGTCATAGGAGCATCCCTGGTGGAACCCATACTGACATCCTTCCCTCTTTTCTACTCTCATGGCTCTGTGGCTATTTCTTCTACTGAAAAAGCAGAACTCTTTCCCCAAACTTTCTCATCCAATTCCACCTTAGATGCTTCCAGTGCTGTTCCCCCGTCACTTTCCCCCTCTAACTTCCTCATGGCCGACATTAAAATGTCTTCAATTGACGTATTTTGTGTCATATCTGGCCTCACTACTAACAAGGCAAATGGTCCTGTTGTTCTCAAAACCAGTGTCTCTGTGCTTACACCCTGCCTAGGTAAACTCTTTCGCCTATGTCAGTAAACTTACAACTTTCCTTCTTGCTGAAAGGTTGCTCTCATTCAGCCTGTCCCAGAGAAGGGTGACTATTCCCAATCCTCTAATTATTGCCCAATTACTTTAACATCCTTTGTGTCAAGAGTTTTCGAGTCTGTTCTTAACAAATTTAATTTTTAAGCATCTTTCCTATTACAAACTTCTTTTTGATCATCAGTATGGGTTCTGCCAGGGACGCTCCACTGGCTATCTTCTCACATACACTTTAGTCTCCTGGTCATCCTCCTTTTGGGACTTTGGCGAACACTTTGCTCTTGCACTTGACATCTCAAAGGCTTTCGACTGAGTCTGGCATAAATATTTAATTTCCAAACTGTCCTCATACGTTTCTACCCTTCTATCTGTGCCTTTATATCTATCTTCTTTCCTGGTCGTTTTATAGCTGCTGTTGTAGACGGCCACCGTTCTTCTCCTAGGGCTATCAATAGTGGCGTTCCTCAGGCTGTGTCCTATCACAAATTCTCTTCCTATTATTCATAGATGGCCTTCTAAGCTGTACATCTAACCCTATGCACTCATATGCTGATGACTCCACACTCCACCTTTCCATTTCCTTGCCACAGCTTCCATCTCAGCAGTTCCTTCAAAAAATGAAAGTAAAGCATTCGAGTGCCGAATGCTAATCGCCCGCCAGAATGTGCTGTTGATCAAGTCCAAGATTTTGCCCATATCTTGATATCCTGCAGGTTTCATATTGATAGCTCAAGCCGTTCATGAGATATAATGGTGCTAAAGGGCGATAAAAATTAATTGACCTTTGGCAGCCATTTGAGTGACCTTGACCCCGAGTGCCTATTTTCGAACCCGGCCAAGAATTTGGCCATATCTTGATACCCTGAAGGTTACATGTTGAGAGCCCAGGCTGTTCATGAGTTATAATGTGAACACACACACACACACACACACACACACACACACACACCGACAGACACAAAGAGGCAGGCAAAAACATTTTTGCTCCGCCTTGTAAAGGCGGGAGATAACAACGGATGAGGCTATGGTACATCTTATGTCTGACCAGGCGCATATCTCTGATTAGAGTAAAAATAATCTTGTTTTTAATGAATCAAAAACTCAGTTCTTACATCTATTAACCCGACAAAATCTTCCACAGGAGTACTCTGTAATTTTTAACAGTATTCAGCTCAATCCTGAATCATCTTTAAACATACATGGAGTTTCACTCTCTCAGGATTTATCTTCGAAAAAACATATTACCTTTCCTGTAAAATCTCTTTCAGATTGGGTATGCTACGCCAACTCTGTGCTTTCTTTACCCCTGCACAGTTGATTTTATACATGGTTTTATTCGCCCCTGTGTAGAGTACAACTCTCATTTGTGAGGAGGCTCCACACATGCAGCTCTTCTCAACAGGGTGGAGTCAAAGGCTTTTCGTCTCATTAACTCTCCTCCTCTTACTGACTCCCTTAAACCTCTGTCTCTTCGCCACACTGTTGCATCTATGTCTCTTTTTCTATTGCTACTTCAAAGGTCACTGCCCATCTGATCTGTCTGTGTGCATCCTTCCACCACCACAGGGGGATGCGTAGCACCCATCTAGCAACAAAGTCTCATCCCTCTTCTGCCCAACTCTCTAATTCAAGAGTTAACTGTAACTCTCTGGCCTTCATATATGCGACAGGTCAACTCTTGAACTATCTCCCGCTGTATTTACTACTGCCTGTGATCTCTAGTCTTTCAAACGCAATGTGTCCAGGCATCTAGAAACGAGCAGATCTTGAATTTGTTCTCGGTTATCTTGTTTTATTTTTTTCTTGGAGGGAACAAATTGTCAGCTCCTAGTCTTTGGTTCCCTCTTCTCTACATTAAGGTAATATATATATATATATATATATATATATATATATATATATATATATATATATATATATATATATATATATATATCCCCCAGTGGAGCCCAGTGTCCCCAGTACTGGACAGAACTGGGAATTTTCAATTCTTAAAAAAGTAGGGAACCCCCGGGTAGGGACTTATGAGCTTCGCGACTATGAGCCGTTAGGCAGAGGGCAGTACGCTTAGGACCCTCCCAGAACAGTGCCTCGCCCAGAAACTCTGGGACCCAATGGGTTAGTGGCTGGCAAATCCATCAGTTCCTTTAACCCTTTAACCGCGAGAATGTTGGAAGTGGTCCCCGGACGTCCCGCAGGGATAATCGCACTGCAACCGACTTTTTAAAAATATTTGCCAAAAATCAGTTATTAGTCCTAGAACATTATAATTAAATATGCTTATGGCACATACCTTCAGCTTTCTCCTGGGATGTTTTTTGAGCCTTCGTCGACTACCGTGGGACTTGTGGAGACTTCTGAAGTTGGGTAATGAAGTCTCCACTTTACACTTCCGGACACCTTGTAATATGATTACCACTGCCTGATATTATAATTAGAAACACTATTCTATGATTTTCAAATATTTTGGAATCCATACTTCCCCTCCAAAAAAAAACACTGTGAAAACAATGTAAATTACGAGCGAATACAAGCTTTCCACCCACGCACGTTCCCCGCTGGTATTCTGATGTGGAGCTGTCATTTATTATTTATAAACACACTCACACTTTATAACTGTAGTACTTTATTACACTTATTTATATATACAATATTTATCCATACGTTTCCTTCACAACTAGTAGTTTATTTTCACTCCAGGCATTCACTTTCTTGTTCAGTAAACTACCATAGAGAGTGAAGCTTTCACTTTCACTGTCATTACTCCAAGTCACACAGTTCACCGGAAAGATCGTAGTCACTGCCCATCATTATCATGGATAAATTAGCCAGTTCACGTTTCACAGCAGAGTCACTTAGTCCTATACCCCTTCCCACACAAGGTTTAGTAGGGTAGAGGTCACAGGGCCCTTTGCAGTGGATGCAGAAGCGGCGGAAATGGAGGGGCACGAATCCGATATGGTTTCACCTTGAAAGACAACAGTAAACTGAATGATGTGGCGTATTATGGGCAGGAAAAGGTTGACGGTGTCAGCGTGGTGACAGCTGCTAATTTATATACTGTGAAATGATTGGCAGGAAATCTAGACAATACATAATAAGTAAGGTAGTTCCAGGTGAATGTAAATATTACTTAGGCTTCTCCCTTTCTTTCTTATATATAATCACGAGAACAGGTCATATATCATATTTCAAGGGTAAATAAACAGGGAAAATTAGCGAACAACTGCAAGTGAGATATTGCCAGGTGATAATTAGCCCATTCCAGGTGTATGGCAGTATCAATTATATATATATATATATATATATATACATATATATATATATATATATATATATATATATATAGATAGATAGATAGATAGATATATATATAGATATTTATTTATATGCCTGTGTATGTGTGTTCTTACCTAATTGTATCTTTACAGGAATGAGTCAAGCTCGTACTGTCCCGTGTCTTAAACCGTATTTATCGTACATATCCTTAAATTTGTGAATTGTTTTGGCACACACTATTTCATTCGGTAGTGCATTCCATTGATCAATTGCTCTGTTTGGGAAACTGAATTTCCTTACGTCTTTATCACCTCTCTTCTTATGCAGTTTTTTGCAGTGTCCTCTTGCTGATGCTTCTCCATATGCTAAGTGATCATTTATGTCTATTTTCTCCTTCCCTGATATGCACTTATACAGCATTATCATGTCACCTCTTTTCCTTCTCTCCTGTAGTGTTGGTAGATTCAGTTTATTTTGTCTTTCTTCGTAGCTTAGGTCCCTTAAGCTCTGTATCCATCTTGTAGCGGCCCTATGAACTTTTTCAATCTTGTCTATGTGTTTTTTGAGATGAGGACTCCAGACTACTGATCCATATTCCAGGGTTGGTCTATGAATGATGTTATTATCCTTCTTAGCATGTCTTCATTTAGGTATGTGAATGCTATTCTCATATTTGCAAGCAGTGTATACATGTTCCATTCCTTCTCGCTGATGTGGTCAGCCGGAGATAGTCTGTTATTGATAATCACACCTAGGTCTTTCTCTCTTTCTGATGTGTATAGGGTTCTACTTCCTAACTTATAATCCCAATCAGGTCTTTTTCCACTTTTACCAAACTTGATTACATGACACTTGTCCACATTTAATTCCATTTGCCATGTACTACTCCATTCATGAAGTTTATTTAATTCTTCTTGTAGCTCTTTACAAGAGTCTGTGTTAGTAATTCTCCTTTGTATTTTTGCATCATCTGCAAACATATTCAGATAGCTCTCATTTCCAGTGTTACTGTTTATATCATTTATATATACTAAAAACATGATTGGTGCCAGCACTGAACCCTGTGGTACTCCACTAGTCACTTCTTTCCATGATGAGTAGTTTCCTTTTAGTGTTATTCTCATTTCTCTTTTTATGAGAAAGTCTTGCATCCAACAAAACAGTTTGCCTCGAATTCCTCCTTGATGATACAGTTTCCATAAAAGTCTTTAGTGTGGTACTGTGTCAAAGCTTTTTTGAAATCTAAATAGATACTGTCCACCCATCCTTCTCTTTCCTGTATTGTGTTTGTTACTCTGTCATAGTAGCTCAACGGATTAGTAACACATGATTTTCCTTTTCTATAACCAAACTGTCTTTCTGTTATCATACTGTGTTCTTCTAGATGATTTACCCAAGCTTTTCTTATAAGCTTTTCTAATACCTTGCTTACAACACTGGTCAGTGATACTGGTCGGTAGTTGAGTGGATTTTGTCTATTTCCTTTCTTGAATAAGGGGACAAAATTTGTTTTTTTCCAAATATCAGGTAGTTTACCTTGACTCAAGGATTTCTTGAAAATTAAAAATTATGGTTTACTTAACTCCTTTGCACATTCTCGTAGTACCCAACATGAAATTTCATCAGGACCACTTGCTTTTCCTCTGTCTAATCTACTTAACTCCTCCTGTATTACTTTTTCTGCTATTTGTATATCTGGTAGTATGTGTGGACATGCATGTTCCACATAGTCCTGCATGTTCCACATAGTCCCTCTCAAAATTTTTTTTCTTCTGTAAAACTAATTGGAAATTCTTATTTAGTGCTTCACAAATATCTTTCTCTTGTGTATGAGTGATTCCCTCGTCCATAATGGGTTGTATTATATCTTTTACTTTGGTTTTGCTTCTGATGTAGCTGTAAAACAGCTTTGGTTGATCACTACTTTTATTTATTATATCCTCCTCAAACTGTTTTTCGGCTTCCCTCCTTATCCTTGTATAATCGTTTCTTGCCTGTTTGTAATTATTATACGCCCTTTCACTGTTGTGTCTTCTGTATCTATTCCACAATAAATCTCTTTTTTTTTTTTTTTTTTTACATTCTGTATTGAACCATTTCTGTATATTCTTATCTGCTTCTTTGTGCTGTGGGATGTACTTCTGGACTCCTATTTCATAAAATTCACAGGATTTTTTATATACAGCATTTAAATCTTGTCCTCTAAGCTCATTTTCCCAATCAACTTCTAAGAAATACTTCTTTAGGTTTTGATAATTTCCATTTTTATAGTTTAGGCTCTTTTTGTAACTGTCATTGCTGTTAACTATGTCATATGCTATGCTAAAGTTATAATTTAGTACTGCATGATCACTTTTGCCGAGTAGAGGGTGATATATTAAACTGTCAATATCATTTTCTTGCCTTGTAAATATTAGATCTAGCACTGAAGGTACATCAAGACCTCTTTTTCTGGTGGTTTCCCTCACATGTTGCGTTAGGAAAAACTCTTGCACGAGATCCAGGAGCTTTTGGTCCCAACAGCTCTCTTGACTAATTATATCTAGAGTATTCCAATTTATATTTGCATTAAAATCCCCAGTTAGTATAATTCTTTCCGATTTCTCTTCCATTTTATGTAGTAATGATCTTAAACTCTGAATTGTACTCTCTGCCAGGTCCTCATGTTCATCTCTTTCCCATGTGTTTGATCTGGGTGGCATGTACAAATTGGCTACAGTTACTTTCCCTTCAGATGTGTTGATCTCTACTGCAATCAGTTCTACTTGTGAGGGTATATCTAGTTTTATTTCATTGACTTTTAGATTTTTCTTAATTAATATTATGATTCCTCCTCCTTTTTATAAAATTTCTGTCTCTTCTCCATATATTGTATTCCTCTAAGTTTAGTATGTCATTGGATATCCTTGGTGTTAATTTTGTTTCAGTTAGGCATATTATTTGTGGTTCATTTTCTCTGACATAATCATTCATCTCTAGTAATTTAGATACCATTCCATCCACATTTGAGTACATCAACTTTATCATCTTGTTTATATACTTGTCATGACATGGTTTTACTACCTTTCTCCTTTTTATTCCATCCTGCTTGTGTACCACTTTCGTACCTGCAATCCTATTACTTTGTAAAAAAAAAAAAAATTCTTCTTCTCCTCTTCTGATCTTCCCTCATTTTTTGTTTTTGCTTCCTCCCTTTTCTCTTTCAGTAATTCCAGTTCCTCTTGTGTTAGACATCTTTTTATCCATACATTTTTGAACTCCTCTTTTTTCATAAGAGTCTTTTCATTTTTTAGTATCTCTTCCACAGTGTTTACACTCTGGAAAGTCACCTTTAGAGGTCTTGTCCTGCTATTCTCGTATTTCCCCAACCTTTTGTGTTCCTCCATGTCTTTACTACAGATTTCCTCTGATACTTCTTTCAGTAAGCTCATTACATTTGCCATCTCCTTTTTGTCTCTTGTGATCTTATTTTTTACTTCTTCCTCTTCTATACCAGTGATTACTATAGATTTGTTTATATCTACTGAATCTCTAACTTTGGATTGTTTTGGATTATTCTTTTCGCTTCCTGTTTAATGCTTTTTTCCTCCACCCTTGCTTCTAAGTCTTTCTTTACTTTCACCATTTCAGCATACGTGGTTTCCACATCATTTTTGTAGCTTTGCACAGCTTCATTCACCTGTTATCTTCTCCTCAATATCACTGCTCTGGTCTGTAAGACTGCTTACTTGCCTAATTGTCTCTGTGTCGTTTTTGAACTCTTCCATAACACTTTCGTGATTGACTACTGTACTTGCCATTTCACTCATTTTCTTCCTAAGTGTACTCAGTTCCATTGTTAGTTCACTGATGGTTGTGTCTTTCTTGTTGGCCTCCCTTCCTAGTTTATCTATTTCTTCATTTTGCAAGTGCATCTGCTTCTTTATTTCATCAATTTCATTTTTGAAAGCCATTTCTAGTTTGTGTACACGTTCAACCAGTCTGTTGTGAGTCTCCACTTCAACCAGTTCTTGGTAGAAATCATCATTTTGCTTTCTACCTTTATCCCTTTTCTTTTCCAAATTTGCTTTACTAAAGTATGTATCCATTTTGCAATACTAAAAGTGCAGAGTATGTACTTACATTCCCCGTGCTGCTGTAGTCTAAACAACCCTCAGCTGACAGTGCATTCTTTCGTCTTGGTTCTTTTTTCTGTTTGAACAAGTCTTGTTTAAACTTTTTTCTTTCTTTTAATAATGAAAAATCATTTAGTCTAACCTGGTACAGAGCTTGACTCAGACAAAGATACTAATTTAGGTAATGCCACTGGCCGTGTTGGTTCGGTTCGGAGCGCCGATGTCGCACGTCTGCCTCGATTGACTCTGTGTGTGTGTGTGTGTGTGTGTGTGTGTGTATTATTTTGTATAAGAATAGGACATAGGGCACATTCCAATGGAAATGAGTGGAAAAATCTGAACAGGATTTACGTAGTGTGGCGTGGCTGGGCAGGAGGGAGGAGAGGGTAATGGAGGTGAGGTAAGGAGGGGAATCAAGGACAGGGGAAAAATGGCTAAATTGTCAACAATGGATGGGAGTACAGATGATATATATGGGCAGGGAAGAGCTGACAATGTCAACATGATGAAAGCTGCTAATTTATATGCTGTGAAAAGATTGTCAGGAATTCTAGCCAATACATAATAAATTAGGTAGCTCCAGGTGAATGTAAATATCAATTAGGCTTCTCCCTTCCTTTCTTCTATGTATTCTTATTACGAGAATAGGTCATACGGCATATTTCAAAGGGAAATAAACAGGGAAAATTAGCGAACAAGTGCATGTGGGGTGTTGCCAGGTGATAATTAGCCCATTCCAGGTGTATGGCAGTATCAATTACCTTTTCTCTTTTTTATATATATTATATTGTACAAGAATAGGGCATAGGGAGCATTTCAATGGATGAAATGAGTGGAAAAATCCTGACAGGATTTGCAAAGCACTGTGTGGCTGGGCAGGCTGGAGAAGAGGGTAATGGAGGGGAGGTAAGGAGAGGAGTCAAGAACAGGGGAAAAATGGCAAAATTGTCAACAATGGATGGGAGTACAGATGACATTAGCAGCGCTGGCTTTAGCTGGACACTGGCAGTACTGACAGATGATACAAACCACCATTTGAAAGCCTGGGTGAATTCAATATAACACAGAATCAAAAAAGTGATGCCCCGCGGTATGATCCCTTGTGCCCGAGCATCACGAAAGTGACGCCCTGCGGTTAAGGGGTTAACCCATTGGAGCCCAGTGTCCCCAGTATAGGACAGAATTGGGAATTTTCTAATCTTAATAAAGTAGGGAACCCCCAGGTAGGGACCTATGAGCATCGCGACTATGAGCTGATAAGCGGAGGGCGGTACGCTTAGGACCCTCCCGAAACAGTGTCTTGCCCAGCAACTCTGGGTTAAATATATATATATATATATATATATATATATATATATATATATATACTTGTATGTACAAGAGCTGCATTATTGGTTTGTTTTTATGTTTGATGTTTTTTTTTGTTGTTCTTCAATTACGCCCAAACCAATGGCCAGAGACCCCGAAACCCACATATAGTCTAAATCAGGGTGCCCCAAGCATGGTTTTAAGGGGTCAAAATTCAGATCTGGGTCGTTTGAGGTCACTGGTTCAGTGTTTGCCTTTTTGGCCCAGGCAACGCCGGGTACCCTTGCAGCCCATTTTTTTCCATTAGGATTCACATGACCTCCAATTCAGACCTAGGCTATGTGAGGTTGACCTCCAAGGTCATTTGAGGTAGGTGGTCGGACATCATTTGAGGTCACCGGTAATACTCGTACACTCTGTAATGAATAGACTCAGCAGCCCAAATTTTGGCACGGAGGCTCACTTGACCTCCAGTTCAGACATAGGCTATGTGAGATTGTCCTCCGAGGTCATTTGAGGCCACCACTCAGAGGTCATTTGAGGTCACCATTAATGCACACCTGAATGACTGGAACCAGCACCTCAAATTTTTGGTATGGAGACTCACATGACCTCCAGTTCGGACATAGGTCATTTGAGGTCACCGGGTGGAGGTCATTTGAGGTCACCAGTAATAGTAGACAAGTATGCACAAATACTGTGCGTTAGTCTGCGAAAGCTGTAATAGAAATTTCCTGGACCTCTTATAATTCCTCTTCAAAAGCATATGAGGTACATGGTCTTTCTTGAGTAAAAGAAAGATTGAACTAGAGCAAATAGGATTAGAGTGTTCGCCTACTGGGTCTGGCAACGCTGGATACCTCTGCTAATATATATATATATATATATATATATATATATATATATATACAGTATATCTATTAATATATCTATATATCTATCTATCTATGTGTGTGTGTGTGTGTGTGTGTGTGTGTGTGTATAAACCCTAAAATGGGGCTCCATATGAATGTTAATAAAACAGAAAATACTATATCAGAGAAACAACACATCAGAGCCTCTTGCATTTCAGATAAATGGTGAAAATTTAAAACAGCTGGAGGATTTTACCTACCTTTGAACTGTGCTCACAGATAAACATAACGTTGATGCAGAAGTCCTTGCATGAATCGACGATACCTCGGTCTCATTTGGGCATCTCAGCTCTAGAGTCTTTGAAAACAAGTCGAAGGTATCATGATATACAGCTGTATGCCTCTCCACCCTCTTATACTGGGCTAAATCCTGGACTACGTAAATGCTTCTTACCAAACAGCTTTAGGGTTTTCACATCTGATGCTTACAGCATACCCTAGGATTCACATGGGAGGATAGAGTCCCTCACTCACAAATTCTCCAGCAGGCGAAAGCAAGCAGCTTAGAAACCTTGCTGGCAAAAAAATAAGCTTAGATGGGTCAGACACTTGTTCTAGTCCAAGAGCTAGCTGAGATTTATTTGACATGGCAGCTATAAAAGCTTTGACTGGTGGGTGATGCACAGGTGACCTACCTTACCACGTGAACGTACGTCCTAAATGCAGCCAGTGCCTGGGTAGGGCACGGGAGCCCTTTAAAAATATCCCCAAGGTCACTTTTATTTGACATAGAGCCTATAAGACTAAGTCCTGCGCTAAACTGTTGGGAAAACGGTACTAATTATGAATCTGCAACTTATGACAAAATTATGTGGAGAAAAGGTCATTTAAGACAGATGTTAATCAGTGCTAATTAGTGTTTTATTGGACATAGAAGCTACAAACTTGAAACTACATAGAAATTGTAGAATAAGGCCAATATATCAAGAATCACAAGCATAAGACAGAATTTTGAGGTGGAAAGGTCACTTAAGACAAGGGCAAAAGTCACTGATTAATGGGTTTCCTTACCTGAGAACTGAAAAACTTAAGCATATACTATCAAAAATGCATGATACCAATAAAATCAGCATGAAAATGAAGCATTTGGTGAATTTCTTCAGAACAGGTAGTAAGACCTCCACTTCTGCAGTGTGCTCTACCATAGATAAATGAAAGTCTAAAAAAAGCACCATTTGACCCCTCTGCGGCTACTTGCACATTTATTTGATATTAAACCTATAAAACTGAAACCACTTGCATAATGTTGAGTTTGGTCTCCCCAACAATAATCAACAACTTAAGACATAGTTATGTGGTGGAAAGGTCACTTAAGACAAGGTCAAAGGCCACTTTGCACCGAATGACCTTTGTTAGGCTTTTAACTGACATGAGGCCTACAGAACTGAAACCTTTTGGAAAACGACAACAATCACCAACATAAGACAAGAGTATTTGGTGAAAAAGTCATTTAAGACAAGGGCAAAGGTCACTTTACACTCAATGACCTAACTGATTTTAGATTTTAATGTATTCAAAGCAGAGGTACCAAGCTGTAGTATTTCGAGGTTATATTATGATATATGATTAAGACATGATTATCCTGATATACCAATAGAACCTGCCAACTTGTTTTTATTGAGGGTTGGAAGCTGCCTTGCTGTGTCTTCCTGTGACTAATGTCAACAGCCCTGAATGTATCTTGTTATTAAGGCTCCTATTCTTCATCAGATGATGGCATACTTTCCTCATCCGAGGAGCTGGGTTCCAACTTCAACAACAAACCGCCATCATCCTATGCACCAGTTTCAAATGATGATTCATCTGGGACAAGTGTTTCTTGCATTTGGGGTCCATCAAACCACATGATTTCATAGACATCCAGACATGTTTGCTTGTTGTGTGGGAGAGAGGGCAGAAGAAGCACAAGGAGTTTATTACTGCCTGCATAGATGACCCAGCCCAATTTGAACTTCCCATTAAAAAGGAGAAGCTTGCAATCTTCAAAGAAAATGGTAAAGTAAACAAAGGTGCTTCAGACAAACATATTGCATCACTGGTTTATGCTCGTGATCTTATGGGGAACTTTGTTATCATAACTTGCCAGAGGAAATTAGATTTGGAGCATGTTTTCTCATATCGGCTGACACCAGTTCTACTATCTATGTGCAGCACTGATGGCTTCATGGTGAAGACCGAGAAGAGTAGGCTTCTGGAGCTTCTTGAGGGCAAAGTTCCATCTGCTGTGCCGAGCTCCATCGATGCATTCGTCATAGATGGGATTTTTCTGCCTCATGTTCTTCTGTCACACATTGCAGGGACTTATGGTGCCTTAGCTGCGTGCGTTTTAAGGCATGTTACGAGCCTTTCCCATTTGAGAGTTCACCTTGTGTTCGATTCATGCCCTGTTCCATCCATCAAAAACAGTAAAAGGGCACTGAGAGGTCTTGACCATATGGAAGAGAAAGTATGCACCATAACTGGGCCAGAACAACACAGACCAAAAAACATTAATGACTGTCTCTAATCAAAATCATTCAAAGGACAACTGCCTAAATTCCAGGCAGCAGAGTGGGAAGCACAGCAGTAGGCTCATATCATTCAGGGACGTCAGGTGTACCTCTCCTTTCTTGGGAAATGCTTTCACTTCTATGTGACAGATAGGAGGGTCATCAAAGAAGAAATGGAGGCCCTGAAGACCAACCATAAGGAAGTAGACACCCTAATTTGGGCACATGTCAGTCATACTGATAAAGGCAATGTGGGAAACATAGCAGTAAGGCCATCGGACACGGATGTTGCCATCATCCTACTGAATCACTGTCACTGAATCAACGCTCGCATTTGGATGGCTGTAGAGACATCAGCCAAGAATGACAGACGATTCAAAGATATCACTTCCATCAGTAAGGCACTGGGGACACCAATGTGTCTATCACTTCCTGGTTTTCATGCCTTTACAGGTTCAGACTACACACCTGCATTCTACAAGAAAGGGAAGAAGCATCCATTTAAAATCCTAGAGGAAAACAAATGCATCCAAAAGGCATTTGGAGAAATTGGGAACAGAAGCAGTAGAAACCATCATGTCCTTCACATCAATAATTATGGTGCCAAAGCAAATCAGACACATTCTCTAAACACGCATCATTCCAAGGTCTTTGAAAAAACGTATGCATCGGCCAAGTCCAGTGGGCCACACATCCATTCACTCATCATTCAAGCCCCCGGAATCCTGGCTATATCGGATACACCAAACACCTTCACCACGTTCTGTAGCTTCACATAAATGTATCCGATAAAGTCAATCCGGAAGCTGCCACTTTAAAAATGGGTGCCAAATCCCTGATCATGCACTTCTCACAACATTCATCCACCCAGCTCGATCTCTTGTCAGTTCCCTAGCCTCACCGACTTCCAAACCTCCCTTCCTCACACACTCATCCACCATATCTCTCCACCTTCTCCTTGGCCTACCTCGCCTCCTCCCTCCTTCAAAATTGCTCAGATATACATTTTCCATCACTCTATTGTTATCCATTCTCTTCACATGACCATACCACCTTAATACTCTCTCATAGATTTTGGTGTCCACCGATTTCCGCACCCCACATCTTTCACAAATCACATTATTTCGTATTCTATCCACCCTCTGTACTCCACATACATTCCTCAGCAGTCCTATCTCCACTGCTCTTACTATTGACTTTTCATTTTCATGCCACACCATAGTCTCACATTCATATGTTAAAGTTGACACTAGCACTCCTTCATGTAAGCCTGGTGCAGCTGCAACACTGGAACCTCGGCTTCTTATCAAGGCCTTCATTGCATCAGCTACTTCCTTGTGTCACTTTACTTTCCACGTCTTTTGCACACTTTTTTTCTATCACTGTACCCAGGTATTTGAACTCTCTCACGAATTCCAGTCTCTCTCCTTTCACTGTAACAACACACTGGGAGTCATCTTTTCTCTCATTAACCATCACTTTACTCTTTTCTACATTTACTTTCAAGGCACGATGCTTACAGACATCAGGAAAACTCTGCACTAGCTTACCAAGTTCTTATCCGGTGTTTGTGAGTAGCACTGCATCATCGGCATACAACCAATTTGAGATATTCCATCCATCACCATTCATTACCAACGCCATTCCCCTCTCCATTACTTGTGTTTTTAATTCTCTCATCACCCCATCCATATAAATATTGAACAACCTTGGGGACATCACACAACCTTGTTGCACGCCCACACCAATCGTGAGCCATTCACTTAGATGCCCATTTACCCTTCCAAATGCTTCACTACCATCATAAAAACTCTTGACGGCACCTAGCAGCTTACCATCTACACCGTACATGCACAGAACTTACTACAATCCTTCTCTGTCCACCACATATACAATACTCATGGGAAAATTCAATGCAAAAGTTGGAAAATCAGAAATTGGAGAAGCATGTATTGGAAAATTTGGGGTGGGAGAAAGGAATGACAGTGGAGAAATGATGGTAAATTTTGCTGAAATGTATAACATGAGAATAATGAACACATTCTTTCACAAAAGAACAGGGAGAAAATGGACCTGGAGAAGCCCAAATGGAGAAACAAAGAATGAAATCAACTTCATTATAGCAGATAATAACACGATCACAAATGTCACAGTTATCAACAAAGTAAATATCATAAGTGATCATAGATGGCAGATTGGCATGAGAGGAGGGTAGAGTCCAGGAGGATTGGAAGTCAGGTATAATTATTCCCTTGTACAATAGGAAAGGGAAAAAAGAAGTATGTGGTAATCATAGGGGCATTTGTCTTCTTAGTGTAACAGGAAAAGTATAAGGTAGGATACTTATTTACAGAGTTAGGGAAATAACATAGGAATTAGTTGGAGAAGAACAGGGAGGCTTTAGGAAGGGAAGAGGTTGTGTAGATCAGATATTCATTCTTAGATCTTTAGTGGAAAAGTTTCTAGAGAAGAGAAATAAGTTATATGCGGCCTTCATGGATTTGGAGAAAGCATATGACAAGGTGGATAGACAAGGTTGTGGAAAGTATTAAGAATATTATTATAGAGTAGATGGGAAGTTGCTGAATGCAGTAAAGAGTATGTATGAGAGTGCCAAGGCTGCAGTGCGTGTGGATAGTGAACTGAGTGAGTTTTTCTATCTGAAGGTTGGGTTGAAACAGGGATGTGTCATGTCTCCATCGTTGTTCGATCTGTACATGGATGGGGTTATAAATGGGATACAATCTAGGGCAGTGGATGTTGGAGTGGCTCTAATGAGAGAGGGCAGTGTTTGGAAACTCCCTGTAATGTTGTTTGCACCTGTTACTGTGTTGTTAAGACGAAGGGGAACTGCAAGGCTTGGTGGATGAATTTGGGAGAGTGTGTAAGAAACGAAATCTAAAGGTGAATTTAGGGAAGAGTAAAGTTATGTTTTTAGAGATAGGTGAAGTCAGTGAATGTTCATTGAGGTTGGATGATGAGGAAATGGAAAATGTGAGTACGTTTAATTACTTGGGTAGTGTGATGAGTAAGGATGGAAGTTTGGAGGGTAAAATGCTTGAAAGGGTACAACAAGGAAGAAAGGTTGCTGGTTCCTTGAAGGCAGTGATAAGAAACAGGGAAGTGAGCATGGAAGTGAAAAAGTTATTATATGACAGTACTGTGATACCAACTCTAACGTATGGAAGTGAAGCGTGGATGTTGTTGGAGGAACACAAGTCAAGAGTGAGAGCAGTGGAAATTTGTTATTTGAGAGGAGCCTGTGGAGTCACATGGGGAGACAGACTGACAAATGAGGATGTGAAGGAGCGTTGTGGTGTGGATGTGGATGTCATAGCAAGCGTTGTGAGAAACACACTGAGGAGCGAATGGAAAGTGAGAGACTGACGAGGAGAGTGTATGTGAGTGAGGTGGAGGGGGAGAGAGGGAGGGGAAGACCAAGGATGAGATGGAGGGATGGAGTGGAGAGGTATATGACAGAAGGGGGGGTGAATTGGGAGCAGGGCAGTGAAATGATGGGGGACAGGGTGACGTGGAGGCGATTTGTTTGTGGCCACCCCGTATAAGGGATTAAGGCGTCTGGCAATAGATAGATAGATAGATCATAGATGGTGGATTGCACAGCCAGATTCAATCTGAATAGGGAAAGAAAGAATATGATTAGAGATAAAGAGATATCCCCAGTAAAAGTAAACGAAAACAAAGCAGCCTCTCAGTTAGAAATAAGGAACAGATTTCAGGCTCCAAGTAATGCTGAATGTGACACTGATGATCTGAGTAACAGAATAACAAAAGTGCTAAGAGAATCAGCAGAGGTAGTAGGAAAACCTAATACAACCAAAGCCAAGAAGTATTCAGAAAAGACACTCGACCTTATGAAAAAAGAAATGAAATGAAAGTAAAAACAAAGAAAGATGAAATAGAATGAGCGGAATTAAATAAGCTTATAACAAAAGACAGAGAGAAGAAAAAAGGAAGGGAAACATGGATCAGATAAAAGAAAACGTAATGAAAAAAAAGGCTCAAACATGTCCGAAGTAAAATGGCACTAGGAAAGCAATAAATTACATCACTGAAAGACAAAAATGTTGAAGTCATTAAGTGCAGAGATACGATGTTGAAGAGAGTTGAAGAATTTTACATGGAACTGTATGCATCAAAGACCGTAGTACCAATAGTATATATATATATATATATATATATATATATATATATATATATATATATATATATATATACGTTATATAAAGGTTAGGTTAGGCTGCGGTTAGGTTAGGCTGGGATAATCCAGGGTTAGTTTGGATTAGGCGAGGCTGGGTTAGTTAGGTTAGGTTAGGTTAGGTTAGTTTAGACGAATTATAAGTTATGTTGAGTGTTCATTTTAATTAAGGTAACCTAACCTAATATAACTAACATAATCTAACCTTAATTTAGATTATGGCAGCCTAACATAATAGCAGCCTAAATTAACATTAATTAACCCATCCATATTCAAACTCATTTCACGATTCCCCTCGGGATTTCCTGAAATCGCTGGTTTCAAAATTCCCTGTAACATATATATATATATATATATATATATATATATATATATATATATATATATATATATATATATATATATATATATATATATATATATATATACTGTATACATCTACCAATCCTACATTGCCCCATGAGGAGCAAAGGAGCCCGGGGCTAGGCAGTTGGTCCCGACATTTAAGATGAGAGTAACCAGCCTCACTCATCCCTGAGTGGCACTGCATGAGCAGTCAACCCCAACCATCTCTTAGATATAAACCTTCACAGGCTCAATCCGATTGGAGCGCAATAATAACCCACTAAGCCACCAGGCGCCAATATTTGGTTATATGGTTACAACTCACCGTAATAAATGGTTTCCTGGTGTACAGGAAACCATTTGACTTGTCACTCAGTGTAGAGTCACCCACAGGCAGAAGGAAGAGGAAAAAATGAAGGAAAGAAAGACAGAAGAGGGAGTGTAAAGTTACCCGTAGGCAGGACGACAAGGAAAGAATGAAGAAAATGAAGACAGAAGAGGATGGAAGGAAAGATGGATGGAGGAGAGGAAAGGGCAGACACCCGGCAGCAGCACTACATCGAGTGAGTGGATGTTGAGCGCCCCCACCTACCACAAGGCGTAATATATATACAGTATATATATATATATATATATATATATATATATATATATATATATATATATATATATATATATATATATATATATATGTCGTTCTTTGAAAGCAGTGATAAGAAACAGGGAAGTGAGCATGGAAGTGAAAAAGTTACTACATGACAGTATTGTGATACCAACTCTAACGTATGGAAGTGAAGCTTGGACGTTGTTGGAAGGACACAAGTCAAGAGTGAGAGCAGTGGAAATGAGTTATTTAAGAGGAGCCGGTGGAGTCACATGGAGAGACAGGTTGACGAATGAGGATATAAAGGAGCGTTGTGGTGTTGATGTGGATGTGATAGGAAGCGTTATGAGGAACACACTGATGTGGTTTGGCCATGTGGAGAGGATGGAGGGTGTAAGACTGACGAAGAGAGTGTATGTGAGTGAGGTGGAGGGGGGAAAAGGGAGGGGGAGGCCGAGGATGAGATAGAGGGATGGGGTGGAGAGGTATATGAGAGAGGTGGGTGTGAGTTGGGAGCAGGGCAGTGAAATGGCGGGGGACAGGGCGACTTGGAGGCGATGTGTTTGTGGCCACCCCAAAGAGGATTGAGGCGTCTGGCAATATATATATATATATATATATATATATATATATCTCATATATATATATAGATATATATATATATATATATATATATATATATATATATATATATATATATATATATATATAATATGTAACAATGTTTCCGGCAAGTGCAGGTAAATGCTTCAGTGGTCAGGCAATACTGCACAAGAAAAAAACTGCTGTTATAGTATCTAAGGCAGCCTTTGTATCACACTACTTTCTCATTCTCCTTCAATGATTAATAACGGCCGCAAGGAACGTAATGTGGCTTGGCGGTTTGGTGTGATATGGAGAGCTATTGTTTGTTGGGATGCGCAATGGTGTGCGGTGTCGTTGTGAGCGCTGCTGTGATGTTTTACAAGGTGGTGTTTTGTTGTGATGCTGTGGCCTTTAATATGCTGTGGTGTTGACGGTGCATGGTGGAGTAGCATTGCTTTGGTTTGGTACAGTGTTGTGTGGAGTGGCTTGGCGTTCAGTGGTGTGGTGTGGTGCAATGTGGCACGTCGTGGTATGTTGTGGAGTAGTGGGATTTGAAGTTGTTGTGGTTTGGTGTGGTGTGGTTTGGTGTGATGTGGTTTGACGTGGTGTGGTTTGCTGTCGTGTCACGTTGTGTGTGGATTTATTTTGGTGTGTTATGCTGTGCTCCAGACTGACAGTATGTTTTAGAGTTTTGTAGTGTGTTGTTCTGTTGTGAGTTGTGCTCAGGTGTGGTGTTGTGTGGAGAGTGTGCTTTGGCGCGGCGTGGCTGGCATGGTTTTGTGTACTTTGATGTGATATGGTGTTGTGAGGTGAGGTGTGGTGTGGTTTGGTGAGGCAAGTTGTGTGTAGTGGTGTTTGACAGTACAGATTTTCTGCGAAAGACTTTTTAAATTTTTTTTTATGCTGACAACTAACACCTAGCGTATGCATAGTATTGCCAATGGCTTGATGGAGTTTTCTTCCTGTAGTACTTATGGGATCATCTTTCATTATTGTCATAAGAAACTGTAATGTTCGTCTGTCAGTTCGTTATACTTGTATAAACCGAGGCGATTCAAGTACTAATACTCAGCACAGTGTTGGAGTTGGCCTCTGAACAAATGAGTACTTTGAACTGCACAACCGAATAAAACTGGACATATAAACCAAAAATTTGCCATATGGTAAGGTGGGATACATACGATTAATAATATCAATGCTCATGTTGATTATTCGGCTTAGCTGCGGAGCACTGTGGTGTCCTGAGATACAGTAGGTAACACTGTAGAACATTACGTTCTGTTCTGCCCGATTTCACTTTCTCCCTGGTACCCACATCCCAGGAAAGAGATCTCTTTATGCCAGCTACATTTTGTTCAACCAAAAATGTAGATAGCCTGGTCAGCAACAGGATTTACACATAAATGAACTTAAGAAGGGTAAGTAGAGGGAAGCAGAGAAGTAACACAGACCACGAACATTAACGGGGGCCAAGCCAGGGGGGGACGAAGGATGTAAGAGAGTCGTAGAAGGATGTGGGAATAGAATGTGGAGATATGGCACAGAAGTAAGGAGGGGTGGCGGGGAATAAGGCAGTGGAAGAGGGAGGTGGGGAGAGGATTTGAAGTAGTGGTGAAGGGAGTTGGTGATATGAGGTGAGGCAGTGGCAGAAGGAGGTGGGTATAGAAGGTGAAAAAGCAGCAGAGGGAGGTGGGGAGTGGGAGTGAGGCATTGGTGGAGTGTGGTGGACACAGGTGGACGGCAACACTGGGCAGAGGCAAGTTAATAACAGTATTTTTTTTTTACCCTTAAATCAGTGTTGATGATCGCCTTGTGACTTCTTGAACAACTAATGAAAATTATAATGGCTTCTCACCGCATTGAGCTACCGGCTCCATTAAGGAGGAGTGATGGCCATTTTTCTATACTTAGAGGACTAGTGTATAGGCAAGATCACAGCACCTGTCGATCACTAATGGAATTTATATGAACATTAGACGTACTTGTATATAAACTGCATGTCATGTTGCAGAGGATACCCTTCCACGAGGGATAGAGACAAAGCACTTATTACCAATGTGTTGTATAGGTAAAATGACTGACCAAATACAGTATTAGGCTTGCCTTACCTTCCAGCTTCACTTTTGACCTCCTCAAAACGATTAGTTTCATTCTGTTTCAACTAAACAGCCCCTAAGCAATATAACTTAATGACTTGTTTCTCATGAAGTACTGAAGTAGGTATTTATGGCCTTTTTTAACCTCTAAAGATAAAAAAAATTCCTCCTTAACGTGGAAAGAAACTTGAAAATAGATTAATATCCAGAAACATCATATGCTGAACGTGTTAAGAATACGGGAGGGAGGGTGGTGGGGGGTGAGATAATGGGGGGGTGGGAGATGCTACAGTAATGCGCACTTGTTCATTAGGAAGGGGCTATGTCAGACACGCGCTCAGGCTGGGGGTGAGAGCAGAGGGAGGGGGAGAGAGAAGCTTGCCGGAAGAGTTTGAGGAAGGGAATGTTGCCAGGGAAAGGGAGATGAAGTGAAATGAAAGTCTGGAACGAGAGAGGGTGGGTGGAGATGATGTTATTGCTGGAAAGATGAAGGGAGGGACGGAAGAATGTTGCTAGGAATGGAAAGAAAGACGGGAGGATTAATAACATGCCAAAAAGCGGACGATAAGGAAACTCTTATAATGATCACTAAACATGCAAAAAATAGTCGTTTACCAAGTGACAGTCGGGTACCGGTAGTAAACAGGGAGGGAGATGGGTAAGGAGGTAGTGTAATAGGTGGGACGACGTTCGTTCGATCAAAACCAATAAAACCGTCATGAGCAGGAGAATGGCTTTAACGTGGTCACGCATCTCAGTCATGAAAGTAATCTAATCCCTCTTGTATACTTATGTGGGTAGATTTACACACACACACACACACACACACACACACACACACACACACACACACCTATTCATGATCCCAACTCTCTCACACATACCGTCAGTCATTTCGAGTCACCACCACTCCAGAACTCTCACGTAACAAGTCATATACCCACCATATACCGTACTATACTTCAAACGTACCCTCCTCCCACTCCTACACTGCACAATATTGTTTAACCACACCACTACCATAACCGCTTTTTATATATTGTAATTGTCACCACAGCAAGGTTCCGTCATGTAAGGAGGAACCATGCGTACTAACAGTGCTCAATAAACAGTTCAGAGTGCTGTTTCTATATTATTTCTTCCTCTCATCAAACGATTTGCTCAGGTTATTCTGTGTTTCCTAATATATATAAATCATACTGTTCAAGCCAGAGTAAAATACGTACACGGGCAGGTTAGATATACTGTAGAATTAAACATTTTCAGTAATTGGGTTTTTTCCAAAGTAGAATAAAATCACCTAGGAGAAGCAAGATTAAAATGGTAAGGGGTTAATTAAATAGCACTACGTGAGTGCACATACATAGGTGTATTTACTGTAGGTGAAAGGACAGATGTACACTGATGTACTGTAAATAAGTGAACAGGTGTAAGACGATGTTTACCAATGTATGTGAGTATATACCTGTTGAAGGGTGTATATGAATCAGGATACATGTAAGTATGAATGTACCGGTGTGGAAAGTTGTATGAAAATAGATACATATGAATGTGTTTTTATTAGTGGCCAGGTGCACAATATGTAAGGAGGACTACTGAGCCTTGGAAAGCCAGTGCCCAGAATCAGACACAGTAAAAAATGGTGTAAGAATGGGCGGATATAATATGACATAACTGAGTGGACATCTGTCGTTGGGAATAGTTAACTGGGCAGGTGGACGAAAGCATTTATAAATGAATGCATATGGTTGGGCAGTTTCGAGGAGATGTATACGAATGGTCTTATATGACTAAGCAGTTTCAGCTGAGAAAGTGTGGGTTTACAGGTGTGGATGACAGGGGTTGATGGTCTGTCGTGGTTGGGTAGGTATGAATGGATGCCTGTGCGTGACCCTAAATTATGTCAAAAGTCATACACTGACCACAGCAATATCATTTAAGTTTATAAAGATATACATGGCATTTAAATGGCCAATGGAAATGGCTTCCTGACAGTATGGTTTGATATTTTTTTTAAAAATTAGTAGTTTTTATCGGCACCTTGCTGCACAATGGTTTTGTATAATATCGAAATCAGTATTATGAACCTTTACCGCCCATGACAAGGCTTCACCTTTTGAGAATAATAATTAAAAAAAAAAAGAAAATAGGACATAGAAGCATAAAACCTGGATGTATAAGCTTTGGAATAACAAACTGGTAGGCGAAGAGAGGTACGTCATGCACCATCCTTGCCAAATTCGACGTCTAGCAGTTCATGCAGTAAAGCGTTAAATACCGATATGTTTATATAACAGTAGAGCGAATTGTTCAACAAAAGAATTACATGCATAGAAACGAAGTAATTACGAATTTCAACAACTTCATCCTAACGTGGACGCCACTTTGTCTCTAGATGGATGATAGATGGATAGATAGATAGATAGATAGATAGATAGGATATAGATATAGATATAGATATAGAGATATAGAAATATGTTACACTGCTCAGTTGACCCTCGTGCTGTGTGATGCGTTGAGGAACGGTCCCTTCTCCCTTTAGAGGCTAAGATACGAGCAAATGTGGCTGTGAGGATGAGTAATTTGGTGAGTGTGTCGTCCTCTTTCGGCAACCTCCCCTGGGGGAATAAGCATAAGTATATATCTATCTGTATCTATCTATCTATATATCTATATCTATCTATCTATCTATCTATATCTATAGGCCTATCTATCTATCTATCTATATAATAATCATCATCATCCGGACCTCCTTTCCCACCCTAGGGCAGGGTGAGGAGTAGCAATGTCCAGACAGCCCAAAGTTGCCCAGTCCAATGGGCCACGCTTCTATTCATTCATCATTCAAGCCCCCGGAATCGTGGTTCTATCGAATACGCCCAAAACATTCACCACGTTCTTTTCTTGACATAAATGTATCTGTTTGAGTCAATCAGGATGCTGCCACGTTGAAAAGGGGTGCCAAATCCCTGATCATGCACTTCTCACAACATTCATCCACCCAGCTCGGTCTCTTGTCAATTCCCTAGCCTCACCGACTTCCAAACCTCTCTTCCTCATACACTCATCCACCATATCTCTCCACCTTCTCCTTGGCATACCTCGCCTCCTCCGTCCTTCAAATTCGCTCAGATATACCTTTTTCACCACTCCCTTGTTATCCATTCTCTCCACATGACCATACAACCTCAATACACTCTCTTTGATTCTGGTGTCCATCGACTTCCTCACTCCACATCTTTCACGAATCACATTATTTCGTATGCTATCCACTCAATATACTCCACGTACATTCCTTAGCAGTCCCATCTCCACTGCTCTTACTCTTGTCTTTTAATGTCACCATTGTCTCACATCCATATGTTAAAGTTGGCACTAACACTCCTTCATGTAAGCCTAGTGCTGCTGCAACACTCGAGCCTCTGTTTCCTATCAAGAGCTTCATTGCACCAGCTACCTTTCTTCTTTGTGTCAGTCTACTTTGAACTTCTTTTGCACATTTTCCTGTCTTTTCTATCACTGTACCCAGGTACTTGAATTCTCTCACGAATTCCAGTCTCTCTCCATTCACTGTTACATCGCACTGGGAGTCTTCTTCTCTCTCAGTAACCATCACTTTACTCTTTTCTACATTTACTCTCAAAGCACGACGCTCACAGAAATTAGGAAAACTCTGCACTAGCCTAGCAAGTTCTTGTCCGGTACTTGTAAGCAGTACTGCATCATCAGCATACGACAAATTTGAGATATTCCATCCATCACCATTATTAACAACGCCATCCCTCTCTCCATTACTCTTGACAACCATGGGGACATCACATAACCTTGTTGCACGCCCACACCGATCGTGAACCATTCACTTAGATGCCCATTAACCCTTACACATGCCTCACTACCATAATTAAAACTCATGGCGGCACCTAGCAGCTTACCATCTACACCGTACATACGCAAAACTATTCACAATCTCTCTCTGTCAACTTTGTCGTATGCTTTTTCCAGATCCATGAATGCCATAAACACCTTATGGTCCTTCTCACAAGCCTTCTCTGTAATCTGTCTCACTGCAAATATTTGATCCATACATCCTCTGTCACTCCTAAAGCCACCCTGTTCAGCACTCACTAAGACTTCTGAGATCTCTCCTACTTTCTCTATAAAAATTCTTCCATATACCTTCCTTACCACACTCAATAAACTTATGCCACGATCATTCTTTCACTCACTTCGCTCACCTTTAATTTTGTACAGGGGTACAATCACAGCTTTTTTTCCACTGTGCAGGCACAGTTTCATTCATCCATGCCTTCTTACATATCTCCAACAAGCAATTCATTCCACTCTCTCCACTATACTTAAGCATTTCTGTATACACCTCATCAACCCTAGCTGCTTTCCCATTTTTCAGCCACTTCACAGCACTCTTCACCTGTGCGAGTGTCACGTCTCCTGGCACTGCATTCCTTCTCTGCACCCCCCCAGAACCAATCATGTTTATAGCTGCTCTGCTCTCTCTATTCCCATTCATCAAACTTTCAAAATATTCTTTCCATCTGGTCTTTATTTCATCCCCATGGGTTAATAATCTACCACCTACATCTTTCACACCATTACACTTCTTTCCGCTTCCAGGTCTACATTTCTGCACCTCTTTCTAGATTAACTTCCTGTTTTCAAAGTAGTTCACATTCATTCTTCTCCCTAGACCATCATTTACCTCTTTTTTCCTTTTCACTAGTCTCTTAGTATATTCAGTTCTTATTTCAACTGAACCCCTGTCTGGTAACCACTTTAGCCACATCTTCCTCTTTTCCACCACCGCTCTCTTAACCTCCTCACCCTACCATGCCATACCTTTTTTCTTTGTTGGTACTCTTGCCACACCACACATTGCTTTAGCATTCTAACGAAGCAATCCCTATATGCATTCCACAGGCTGTCCAGATCCATTTCATTCCAATTCACTGATTCTAACTCCTCCTCTACTTTGGTCCTGTAAACATCTGCCATTTCTTTGGTCCTCAGCTTCTCGACTCTCACTCTTTCTCCCTGACTGCTCCTCTCTCTCCTGATCCACCTCACTCCTCTCAGCTTGATCTTACATACCACAATCATGTGATCTGACAGACCTCCACATCATCCTCTCATGGCCCTTGTATCAACAACCATTCCCATCATCGACCTCTCTACGAGCATGTAATCAATCAGGCTTCTTTCAGCACAATCCCCGTTCCCTTTATACCATGTATATTTATATGCACCTTTGTGTTTGGATACGAGTTACAAATGCACAGCCTCTTCTCCTGAATAATATCCTTTAGTTGCTTCCCATTATCATTTTCTCCTGGTACTCCATAACAACTCATTATGTCATCCTCAGGACCAGTGCCTGCTCCTCCATTCATATCCCCCATTATGATCACTTTATAGCTCCTGGGCATTTCTCCCACTACTTCATCCAGCTCATCCCAAAACCTGTCTTTCTCTCACTCCTGACTTGACACGGTGCATAGGCTACAATCACTGCAACTTTCACCTTCTCGAACTTGACATACATACACCTCGAGCTGACACATTTGTAGTCTCTCATTCCACTCTGCCACACCTCATTCATGAACAAAGCAACTCCTTCCTTGCATCTTCTTTGCCCATTTATGCCCAATCTTACACAATTCACATTCTCCCACTCCTCCACTTCACACCCTTTCATCTTCGTTTCACACAATACCATCACTGCATATCTCATACTCTTGAACATATTCACAACTTCCACCTTCCTGCTTTCCTCATTCACACCTCTCACATTCCACATGGCCATGCGATTCTGTCCATTTGGTTGGGGTCCTGAGCAGGTGTTGGGCCTCCAAGGTTCTCTGAAACATCTGCCATAATTAAGTGATTTTGGATAGGGGAATCTGGGGGCATTTAACCCTGCCAGAAACCCTGGTTATATGGTTACCACCCAGCATAATAAATGGTTTCTGGGTACAGGAAACCATTTGGCTTGTCACTCAGTGTAGAGATCATATGGCATCTCTACATTGAGTGGATGATGGGCGTCCTCACCTACCCACCTACCACTATATATATATATATATATATATATATATATATATATATATATATATATATATATATATATATATATATAGATATATATATATATATATATATATATATATATATATATATATATGATATCTCCCAGATTATGAAAGAAAAAAAGACCACATATATTATACTCATAGGAGACTTCAATGCAAAAGTTGGGAAGTCGAAAAATGGAGAAGCATGTATTGGAAAATTTGGAGTGGGAGAAAGGAATGAAAGAGGAGAAATACAGATACATTTTGCTGAAATGTTTAACATGGGAATAATGAACATATTCTTTCACAAAAGAACAGGGAGAAAGTGGACCTGGAGAGGCCCAAATGGAGAAAGAATGAAATTGACTTTCATTATAGCAGATAAGAATAACACGATCACAAATGTCACAGTTATCAACACAGTTAATATAGGAAGTGACCACAGAATGGTGAGTTGCACACCCAGATTCCATTTCAGAAGTGAAAGAAAGATGATTAAAGATAAAAAGATATGCCCAAGAAAAGTAAACGAAAACAAAGCAGCCTTTCAGTTGGAAATAAAGAACAGAGTTCAGGCTCTAAGTAATGCAGAATGTGATATCAATGAGCAGAATGACAGACTAATAAAAGTGTTAAGAGAATCAGCGGAGGTAGTAGGAAAACCTAATACAACCAAAGCCAAGAAATATTCAGAAAAGATAATCGGGCTTGTGAAAAAACGAAAGGAAAGGAAAGTAAAAACAAAGAAAGATGAAACAGAATGAATGGAATTAACCCGCCGCATGCCAGCTATTTTTGGCCCTATGGGTTGCCTCCGTGCCGGCCATTTTTCGACCTTTTTTTTTGGTGGGAGGGAGGAATTATAGATTTTGATGTGAAAACAACGAATTTCACCATTAAAATGCTCACCGAAGCTCGAAAATGTTTTTTTTTTTTTTAAGTCCTGCATACTCATATACAGGTTTACCTGCTCTCTCACGCTCACCACGTACGTGAGAGAAAGCCATTTTCTGTGTAAGGTATACTTAGGTATTTATGCTGGGAAAGTATAGCAATGTTCAGTACACTTTTCTGATTACTTATTACTTCAACATGTGTCACAATTTGCGTGTCTTTCTCACTGTGAATGCATTATCTTACACTTACTTGAAGATAGGTACAACCTTACTTCATTATGTACAGTCCTGGCACTTACAAGAAGGTATTTACAACTCGACTTCACCATATAGTCCTTACACTTACAAGAAAATATTCACAACTTACACTGACGAGAAAATATTTACAATATACCTTCACTATGTACAGCACTGGGTGAGGCACACAGACAAAGTGAGGCAGAGTGAGCGTGAGAGGGGGGAGGCGAGTGAGTGCATGGCCTTGACAGCACAGTACACACCACACTTCCTTTTCCAATATTCAACAATCATGGCGTCTCTACACACAGCCTCAGAGACCCAAGACGGGGGACCATAAATGCCCCCACCTTTCGCTCCTCTCCCGGTGACGACTCGAGCTGCCTGGAACCAATGTCTGACTCACTTCTTCATTTCTGCAACATTCATGGCATTTACTCCAACTTTCCCTCTGTTGAGCACCACCTCTCCTTCTCTAAACCTCACCTTCTTTTCCTAACTGAGATTCACCTATCTGAGGCAACTGACAGCAAACCGTTTTCTCCTCCTCCTTTCTCTATACTCATTTCAAAGCCAAAGGTGGCTGTTGCATATATATAAGCAATGACCTATCTTGCTCGTGTTCCTGAACTTGATTCTTCTGAATTCTCTACACTCTGGCTTCGGCTTTCCTGGCATTCTCTGACTAAATATATCTGCGCTGTTTACTTATATCCTAATTCTACTGACTATCAAAAATTCTTTGACTATCTTACTTCTATGATGGAACACATTCTATCCATTTCTCCTTTCTCTGAAATCTCCATTCTAGGAGATTTCAATGTTCACCACCAGCTTTGGCTCTCCTCTCCTTTCACTGATCCACCTGGTGAACAAACCTACACCTTTTCTATGCTCAGTGACCTAGAGCAGCTTGTACAGCACCGTACCCTAATCCCTGACCACCTTGGAGAGAGCTCCAACATACTTGACCTCTTCCTTACAACTAATCCTTCTGCTGTTAATCTTTTCTCTCAGTTGGGCTCCTCCGATCACAACCTTATCACCTTAACCTGTTCTATCGCTCCAGTAAGGCCTGTGGACCCTCCAAAGAAACGTCGTCTATGGCACTTTGGAGCTACGGACTGGGAGGCCCTCGGGCAGTACTTCTTTGATTTTCCCTGGAATGATTATTGCTTCCATGGCCGGGAGCCATCTGATTGTGCCTTGTGCATTATGGAGGTTATTCTCTTGGGCATGGAAGCAAACATTCCTTTCTCATATCCTGTGGCTAATGCAAGAAAGCCTTGGTTTAATCACGCTTGTTCTAATGCTGTCCGCAACAAGGAGAGGACATATAAAAGGTACCGGAGCCAATCCACCCCTGAATCACTTCTTTTATACGTTTCTGCCCAGAATCGTGCTAAGTCTGTTCTTCGCTCTGCTAAAAATAATTTCATCCCTACTAAATGCTCTCAACTCTCCAACTCAAATTCTTCCCGCTTATTCTGGCACCTTGCCAAAAACCTTTCTAACTACTTTACCTCATCATCCTTCCCTCTTCTTTTCTACTCTGATGGTTCTGTAGCTATTTCTTCTACTGATAAAGCAGATCTCTTCGCTCAGACTTTCTCCTCCAATTCCACCTTAGACAATTCCGGTGCTGTTCCTCCATCACTTCCCACCTCTGACTTCCTCATGGCTGACATTAAAATTTCTTCAGGTGATGTATTTTCTGCCATGACAGGCCTCAATACTAACAAGGCATATGGGCCTGATGGAGTCCCTCCTGTTGTTCTCTAAAACTGTACTTCTGTGCTTACACCCTGCCTAAGCAAACTCTTTTGCCTTTGTCTGTCGACTTGTACCTTTCCTTCTTGCTGGAAGTTTTTGCTCTCATTCAGCCAGTCCCAAAGAAGGGTGACCATTCCCATCCCTCTAACTATCGTTCAAATGCTTTAACATCCTGTATCTCAAAAGTTTTTGAGTCAATTCTTAATAGAAAAATTTTAAAGCATCTTTCCAATCACAACCTTCTTTCTGACCGTCAGTATGGATTCTGTCAGGGACGCTCCACGGGTGATCTTCTCAACTATCTTTCAGACTCTTGGTCATCCTCCTTTTGGGACTTCGGCAAAAGCTTTGCTATTGCACTTGACATCTCAAAGGCATTCCATCGAGTCTGGTATAAATCTTCAATTTCCAAACTGCCCTCATACGGTTTCTATCCTTCTATCTGTGCCTTCATCTCTTGCTTCCATTCTGGTCGTTCTATAGCCGCTATTGTAGATGGCCATCTTTCTTCTGCTAGATCTATCAATAGTGGTGTTCCTCAGGGCTCTGTCCTATCACCAACTCTCTTCCTTTTATTCATCAATGACCTTCTAAGCTGTACTTCTAATTTCTGGGGTAAAAATAATCTTGTTGTTTTTAATGCATCAAAGACTCACTTCTTACACCTATTAACTCCACAAAATCTTCCACAGTTGTACCCACTAATGTTTAATAATATTCAGCTAAATCCTTCATCATCCGTGAACTTGCTTGGGGTTTCATTCACTCGGGACTTGTCTTGGAAAGATCATATTACATCTCTTGTAAAATCTGCTTCTAAGAGATTAGGTGTGCTAAGCCGACTCGTTCCATTCTTTACCCCTGCACAATTATTGACTCTATACACAGGTTTTATCCACCCCTGGGCAGAGTACAACTCTCATGTGTGAGAAGGTTCCCCACATACAGCTCTTCTCAATAGGGTGGAGTCAAAGGCTTTTCGTCTCATTAACTCTCCTCCTCTTACTGACTCCCTTTAACTTCTGTCTATTCACTGCATTGTTGCATCTTTATCTCTTTTCTATTGCTACTTCAATGGTCACTGCTCCTCTGAACTGTCTGATAGTATTCCTCCACCTCTACGATGGGTGCGTAGCAGCAAACTCTCATCTCTTTTCTGTCCAGCTCTCTGATGCAAGAGTTAACCGTTACTCCCAGTCCTTCATTTATGCAACAGGTCAACTCTGGAACTTTCTCCCTCTGTCTGTATTTCCTGCTTCCTATGATCTCCAGTCTTTCAAACGTAATGTGTCAAGGCATCTCGAAATGATCGGATCTTGAATTTGGCTCTCTTTTGTACTTTGTTTTTCTGTTGGAGGGAACAGTTATTGCAGGCTCGTGGCCTTTGGTTCCTTCTTCCCCACATAAGAAAAAAAAAAAAAGAGGAACAATTACCATACATGCCTGCCAGTTTTTACCCGCGAATCTTGAAAAATGCAGTCACAGAGAATTTTTTTTATTTTAAACCGTTTTTAAAACGGCACTGGCACTGTTTGCGGATTTATGTCAGACTGTTATAAAACAGCTTTGGCACGCGCCGGGTTAAATAAACTTACCAACAAGAGGCAGAGAGAAGAAAAAAGAAAAACATGGATCAGATCAAAGAAACCATCAAAAATGGAAAAAGTCTGAAACAGGTCCAAAGTAAAATGGGAGTAGGAAAGCAACAAATGAAATCATTGTAAGAAAAAAAAAATGGTGAAATCATTAAATGCAGAGATAAAATCGTGAAGAGAGTTGAAGAATTTTACAAAGAACTGTTTGCATCAAAGACACTAACTTTTCAGTTGACACAAGTGAAATACCTGAGGTAGCATCAGATGAAGTAAACATTTCTCTTAAAAATTTGAAAAGAGGGAAGGCTCCGGGACAAGATGCAATAGTAATAGATTTACTGTTGGATGCAAGAGTAGAAGTACAAAATAGGCTTGCTCACTTATTAACCCAATGTATAAAACAAGAAAATTCCCAAAACATGATATAATGCAATAGCTATATTACTCTACAAAAAGATATTAGTAACTATCGACCCATTAGCTTATTATCAGTCATGTACAATCTCATCAGTGAAGTCCTTAAGAACAGGATAACAACAAATGTGGAGGAAAACCAACCTCGTGAACAGGCAGGATTTCGAAGCGGGTATTCGACTACTGATCATCTACACACAATGTATCAGCTAATTGAGAAAACTACAGAATATAATATACCACTGCGCTTAGGTTTTGATGATACGAAAAGGCTTTCGATTCAGTGAAGCACACAGCATTTTTTTTTCTTTTTTTAAATAATGATCATGGCGGCGCAACTGCCAGGGTCATATGCCGCCGTATAACAAAGAAGTAAAAAACAAAAAACAAAAAACAGAGGATAAGCCACACAATCAAAAAGGAGAAATTCTAAATATCCTTAAGAAGTCCTGCCTCCTTCAGAAAGGAGAGGGTTGCCCCTCCCAAGACACAGGCATCCTCCCCAAGCACGGAGGAAAGATGATACACACCACCATCCGATTGGTGGTCAGAGAGGAACCGACGCCGCAAATCCTCAAGACTAGGACACTCCACCAACAGGTGCCGAACAGTCAAGGGAACCAGACAGTCATCACAGAATGGAGGAGGAGCCCTCTCCATTAAAAAACCGTGAGAGAAATGGGTGTGGCCAATGCGGAGGCGGCACAAAGCAGTCTCCCATTGATGAGGGAAGCCCTGGTAACTGAATGAGCCCACCTTCTGGCAAATCGAGCGCAACTTATTGGCACCCACAACATCCCAATGCTCCTGCCAACAGCACCAAACCCTGAAGGCAATAAAGGAGCGCATATCTGCAGCAGGCAGAGGATACAGAGGGGACTGTGCAAGAGGAGGACGAGCCGCTGCTGCCTTGGCCAACTGATCAGCTTGTTCATTCCCTGCCACTCCTACATGAGCTGGAACCCAACAGAAATCTACACGACGTCCACGACGCCCTAAAAGGAAAAGCCACTCTAAAATGGATAAAACCAAAGGATGAGAGGGATTAAAAGACTCCATTGCAGAAAGAGCACTTCGTGAGTCACTAAAAACAGTAAAAGCAGTGTGGGGGAGAGTGAAGAGACTCTGAAGGGCAAAATAAAATAGCAGTCAGCTCAGCCGTAAAAACAGAAGCAGTCACAGGGAGGCTCCCACCTCGACAGAAGGTGGGAAACACCACACCAAAGCCCACACCCACATCAGACTTAGATCCTTCAGTATAAACTGGTATGGAGTCCCCATGAGAAGAGGCATGCTCTAAAAACAGAGAAAATAAAACCTGAGAAGGAAGGGAGGCCTTACTAGATGAGAAGAAACGACAAAATGTCACCCTGGGGAGAAGCCAGTAGCCCACCCTCGGGACACGATGGGGAGTGATCGGCACAGAAGGAACAGAGAAGCTAGACATAATTGACTGCACCCTGAAACCAAAGGGCTTTGGAAAGGATGGCCGAGTGGCAAAAATAGGTGACCGAGAATCTTGAGAGACCTTGACAAAGGGCACAGAGTCTGGGAGACGAGATAAGCGATACCAACATCTCATCAAAAGGGAAGAGTGGAGCAAGTCTAAAGGAAGGACACCAGCATCAGCCAACAAACTCGAAATCGGGGAAGATCGGAATGCCCCAGTGGCGAGACGAACACCAGCATGATGTATGGAATCTAAAATACGAAGCCAGGCTTCTGAGGCAGAGGAATAAACTTCACATCCATAATGAAGTTTGGATAAAATCAGAGACTGATGCAAGAGGAGGAGGGTCTTGCGATCAGCTCCCCAGTATGTGTGCGCTAAAACTTTCAAGAGACCCAATGCTCTGAGACACTCAGCTTTTACGTACCTCAAGTGAGGGACCCAAGTCAACCGGCTGTCAAAAATCAGCCCTAAAAACCGGGTTTCCTTTAAACACGAAATACGACGCCCATCTTAAAAAAGGTTTGGGTCAGGGTGGACTCCACGAACGCGGCAAAAATGCATGGCAACGGTCTTCTTGAAGGAAAATCGAAAACCTCGTTCATCAGCCCATCTAGAGACACGGTTGAGAGCCATCTGCATCCTCCTTTCTGCCATTGACATCCGTGAGGCAGTGACAGAGATTGATAAATCGTCAACATAGAGAGAGCCACGAACACTATCAGGGAGCACAGAAATAACGCTGTTAATTGCCACTGCGAAAAGGGTAACACTTAGTATGCTCCCTTGTGGCACACCATCCTCAAGGGGACGTGCAGTAGACAGCTCACTCCCGACTCGGACCCGAATAAAACGATTAGATAAAAACTCCCGGATAAAAGTGGGGAGTTGCCCACGGAGACCAAACTCATAAAGAGATTGCAATATACCATGACGCCAGGAAGTGTCGTACGCCTTCTCCAAATCAAAGAACACTGTGATATGATGCTGGTTAGTTGCAAAAGCCTGGCAGATGGAAGATTCTAAAGAAAGGAGAGCATCTGTGGTCGACCGCATCTTCCGAAACCCACACTGGACTGGAGACAAGTAACCACCCTTCTCTAAGTACCACATGAGCCGACTATTCACCATCTTTTCAAGGACCTTACAAAGGCAAGATGTCAGCGAGATAGGGCGATAATTAGTGGCCTGCAAGTGATCCTTACCCGGCTTAGGGATGGGGAGAACCACAGCAACACCCCATGAGGTCGGAAACCCACCAGTGCACCAAATTCTGTTATACAGTGACAACAGAAAATGAAGGGCTGCATCAGGCAAGTGGTGTAAGAAGGCATATGGGACATCATCCAAGCCTGGAGACGAGTCGCGACACTGCGACAATGCCGTCTGAAGTTCAGAAGCAGAAAAAGCAACATTATATGACTCCTCCGCAGTAGATGGAAAACTAATGCCCAAAGATTCCAGGTGCCGTCGGCGGCGTGCCGACGGGGATGAGGTGTCCTTCCTAGAGACATTAGCAAAATGAGCTGCAAATATCTCGGCAACAGACGAAGAATGAGCCACCACCACACCTGCATGAGATAAAACAGGAGAGGGAATGGGAAATTTCCCTGAAATCTTCCTCACCCGTTTCCACACTTTTGTGAGAGGAGTCTGTGAAGAAATTGAAGAAACAAATGATGCCCAAGACTTCCTCCTAGCCTCCTTCATAACCCGCCGGGCATGAGCTCGGGCCCTCCTATATGCCGCTAAGTAACCAGGGTCACCTCGGTGACGACGAAGTCGGGAGAAAGCAGCACGTTTAGCCCGAACAGCAGAAGCACACTCATCAGTCCACCAGGGAACTGGACGGCAAGGAAAGTGACCAGCTGTTCTCGGAATACTCTGCAGTGTCGCCGAGTGTAGTAAGTCTGTGAAATACTCAACAGCAGCGTCAGTGCTGACAAAATCCTCCACACATCGGTTCGGGGAACACAGCTCCTCAAAAACCGGCCAGACCGCCCTATCCAAGCGCCAGCAGGGAAGACAACGCCGAGGCACACTCTGTGTCGATCTTAATAAAATAGGGAAGTGGTCACTGCCATGTAAGTCTGGTAACACAGCCCATGTAAAATTCAGGGCTATCCCTGCAAAGCACAGAGACAAATCAATAGAAGTAAAAATACCCGTTTGACTATGGAAGTAAGTAACTTCACCAGAATTTAAAATGTACAGGTCCACATCCTCCACAATGGAGGCTAACATAGTACCTCTAGCATCAGCTGTGGAGCCACCCCACAGGGGATGATGACTGTTCATGTCAGCCAGCAAGAAACAGGGTGAGGGAAGTGCACGAATAAGATTTTCAAGATCAACCCTCTCAATAGTGGCACTAGGAGGGAGGTACAAGGAGCACACAGTATAACGACGGGGAAGGAAAATCTGGAGAGCAACAGCCTGCAGTGGAGTGTTAAGATTCACAGCAGTGAAAGGTATGTCACTGCGTACTAGGATAGCCACACCCCCACCATGACCCTGTCCAAGAAGAGGATCTGAATAAAAAACCTGGTAACCAGGTGGACTGGGAGGCGCAGCATCTCCAACCATTGTCTCTTGTAGGCAAACACACACAGGTGAATACTCAGCCAGAAGCCAACGGAGTTCCTCCCAGTTGGCTCGTAAACCACAGCAGTTCCATTGAATAATATTAGTCATTAAAACTATTGAAAAAAAAAGGCAGGGGAGACGGACAAACAGAAAACCATAAAAAAAAATTACTAAAAATATTAAAATGGAGGAACTATATACACAAAAGAAAGGGTCACTTAGTGGAAACCACTGAGCGACCCTGGGAGACAATCTTCTTGGGAATGCGGATACGCCCACTAAGGGGCTTGCCACGGGCAGCAGCATGGCTAGAACGAGGGCCTGGGGTCTGCAAAGTGTTGGGAGACTTCACAGACACCCGTCGCTGCCCAGCAGGAGAGGAAGAGCTACTCCGAACCCTGCCCGGGGCCCCAAGTGAACCAAGAGGTCGAGCAGGAGGGATTGGGGTCCTGGCCTCCAAACGTGGAGGGGGCAGGACAGGATCCTCAGAGGTAACCGGAGGAGGAACATCCGATTCCCCGGAGGAAGAGGTGCCAGACTGACCTGACACCCCAGAAGCCCCTGAAGACCCAGAAGCAGGGTCCGAGGGCTGTTGCACAGATGGACTAACTACAGAGGATGTGGACTCCACGACCGACACCTTGCTTGGAGGATCTTCAAGACTCAAAGACTCTGAGGAACCACGATGACGTTTAGCAAATGAAGAATGTGCACCATGACTACTAGGGGATACCATAGATGTAGAGGTCGAGTCTTGAACTGTAGCGGCAACCGTCACAAGTGCGGGAGATTGTTGCACTGGCATGGGATCGACAGATGAAGGCATAGGAGCTGAAACAACAGGAGGAACTCGAGTCTGCTGCTGGACAGGACGATGAGGACGGCTGTGACCGGACAAAACTGATGCATAAGACACTCCGTTACGGAAAACAGATGACATGGCTCTACTCCTGGCCTCAGGAAAGCTTATTTTATCCCGATTACGGATGAGGAGGATCTGTTTCTCTAAGCAAAACCGGGCACAGTCTTTAGATGAAGCAGGATGTGCCTCGCCACTGTGCAAACAACAAACAGGTCCAGGACAGTCCTGTCCTGCATGAGTGGATGCTCCACAACTGACACACACCACTGGGAGACCCTGTTGCAAACGACGACAGGCTCGCCCAACATGCCCGTACATCTGACAGTGGTAGCAGCGTCGTGGATTTGGGACAAAGGGTTTGACCCTAAGGGACAACCAAGCCACCTTGATGGATGAAGGCAGAACAATACAGTCGAACGTCAGCAACATGGATGGAGTTGGGGTAAGAACACCATCAACCTTCTTCTGAAACCTTTCCACTTTAACCACCCTGTGGACCTGGAGTTCTTCAAGCAGCTTCTCTTCACTGTATCGGAGTAAGTCTTTTGAGTAAACAACACCTCGACTATGATTAAAAAAGGCATGGGGAACACAAGTGAACAGTGCATTCGGGTCCTTACACTGGGCAGCCAGCCGGGAACCCTCCTCAGGGGATGTAACCTCCACTAGGAGGCCACCATCCCCCTGAGGTGAGATCTTCGGCTCCCTCCCACAGATTGACACAATGCGCCGATGAATAGTAAATATGTCCAGATTACCAATAGGTTGACCATCCAAAGTACGAACAGTGTAGTACCTTGCGAAATCAACCCTCTCAAAGACACCTGGCAGGACCTCACGGGCATGTCCACAATATGCTGTCTGTTGCTGGCTCTTCTTTGTAGTGGCCACTGACCGTAAACCACTGGAACCAGGAAGGTATGGTTCCAGGGTGGCAATATGGGCCTCACCAGCCAGAGGCACAGGAGGCACACAGGAGGGAGACTGTAATGGATGGTCAGGGACGAAACCAGGGTCGTCAGCTGTAATAGATTTATTTGAGGCCATATTCAAAATAAACCACCTTCATTCCCCCACCCCTCCACCCACCATGGAGCCCAACAAGGGGAGGCCATATGCCAGGGAAAGCTCCACTGGCGACCCCAGAGGTAGTGGGAAAGTATACGCAGGTAACCACCAAGGGACCCTGACAAGGGTGACTCCAGGACGATAGGAGCCACCAGGTCCCCCAGTGCCCGCTTGACCCTAAAGCCACTAAGTGACTAGCCTGGATGGCTAGCCAGTGACCAGCCGATTGACCTGGTCGGGCCCAACCAGGCCACCCGTCTAGCCAGAATAAGGGACCAAAGAGGTGTATTGCTAGCTGCAGGGCGCACCACCATTACGGGACGCCACGCACGGCAAACACGTGGGGAGGCAACAGTCCCGCCCTAGATGACAGATGGGCAGGGATTGACATCACCAGTAGGCCTCCTCTACCAGTGATGTAGGGGGTGCTTGGTCCACAAGGCCAACAAATGCCAAACCCTACAAAGGTAGGCTTGCCTCCCAAGTAGGTGGCACTGCCGACCATGCTTCAAGCCCCACCACCACGTCAAGGTGACCCCCTACAGTGGGGGAAGCACACAGCAATTAAATATTCAGTGCCAGAACAAGAAGTGAATGAGAACATTGTAAATCTGCTCGAAAACATATTTAAAGAACGAACTGCTACAGTTAAATTACATAAGGACTCGGAAAAAATTAAGATTGAGAAAGACCTTCTTCAGGAAGATACAATTTCACCGAATTTATTTATTGCATGCCTACAAAGTATTTTCAGAAAGCTAGACTGGGAAAACAAAGGAGTAAACATAGATGGAGAAAAGCTAAACCATTTAAGATTTGCAGATGACACTGTCCTAATCTCAGAAACAGCGGAGGCATAAAAATGATCTGAACAGAGAAAGTCTGAAAGTGGGGTTAAAGATGAACCAGAGTAAAACTAATGTTTAATTCACAAACACCGAAAAGCGTCATCAGGATAAGCGAAGAAAGTCTTGAAGAAGTTGAGGAGTACAAATACCTGGGGCAGATACTAAAATTAACGGTAGGTGGTGGCGACCATCATCCACTCACTTGATGTAGTACTGCCTACTTCTTTCTTAGCCTTTGTCATTGTTTTTGTGTGTCTGCCCTCCTGTCTTCCTATTTCTCCCACCTTTCCGGTCACTTCTTATTGCTTTTCTTTCCTTTTCAGGTGGCTTTACATTGAGTGACAAGCCTAATGGTTTCCTGTAAGCCAAGAAACCATTTACAGCACTGGGTGGTAACCATATAACCGAACCATACGTGCTCCCTACGTGTTAATAAGTGGGTTGGTGGAGGGTTAGTGCCCCTCCCTGTAAAACAACTAACTCAAAGTCAAATGGCCACCCCTTACGGGATTATGGCGTCTGGCAATAGATAGACAGATAGATAGAACGAAAGATCATGATAGCGAAATAAAAAGACGCATTGGATGGAAAACTTTCGGTAAACACAGAGACATTATGAAAAGCAGCTTCCCAGTTTGTATGAAACGAAAAGTATATAACGAAGTATAATTCCAGCTAGGACGTATGGTTGTGAGACCTGGAAGCTGACAAAATCGATGGAAAATAAATTAATCCGTTCTCAGAGAGCAATGGAAAGGTCAGTGTTGGGAATATCTTTAAGAAAAAGGAAAAAATCAACTTGGCAGATAGACCAGACTTATAGAATTATAAAAGAACAGAAATGGAGGTGGGCAGGTCATATAGTAAGAATAAGGGATAACCGATGGAGCAAGAGGCTGACAGACTGGACACCAAGAGATTGTATGCGTAGCAGAAAAAGGCCAGACAGGAGATGGAGGGATGAGATAAAGAAATTTGCAGGGAAAACGTGGCAAAGATTGGCTCGGTCAAGGAATTCGTGGAAAAGGTTGGGGTAGGCCGCTATTCAGCATTGGACTTGTAATGGCTGATGATGATGATGATGATGATGTATATCTATCTATCTATCTATCTATCTACATACATTGGGGTGGTCCTGAATTTTCAACCTGAAAAATTCACTTCACCTGTATCAATGCGTCCACGCCTCTGCTTATAGCTTTATATATTTATTTATTTATTTATTTTTTCAGGATCAGAACTACTTCAGTTTCGTGTCTTCTAAGGAATAATAGTGAAAAGTTGTTCGTTCTTACAAGGCTGTATTATATGCGCAAGTTTTTTTTTTTTTGTGCAATTTTTAAGCAGTGTGCAGGATGAATCTCACAGAGAAGGAATGATTTTCATTGTAAATTGTGTGACAAAACTTAAGTATCAGATAATTTTTGTTTTCATACTTGGGAAGAAAAAACAAAAACTATTGGAGTTTGTTATGTGTGTTACAGAATAGTACATATGCCAAGTGAATATCTTGAGCAGACAAGTTTAAGTAATTTAGCTTATTCTAAAGGCTTACGCTTTTTGTTTAATTAAGTAGGTAGAATTCCAGTTCATGGCACATTTATAAATAATGATGATGTATGGACTATGGAAGTGATTCTGAAAATGTTATATAATACTTGAGTCTTGAAGTTCCAAGAGTTTTGTGAAATATTTAAAATTATATTGCTTTCCTTTAGAACACTATTATGTTTTTGTTAATTTATCACCTTTTGTCAGATTAGTTTTGACATTTCCAGGCTCCAAATAACTTAGCTAAGATTATTATGATCTCAGAGGCGAGGAAAATGCACATGAGACTCCCAGATCCATTGTTGTTGTTGTTTTTTTTAATTTCATAAAGATCATTAAAAAAGCTTCTGTTTTCAGCCAAAATAATTTCATGCTCTATTTTTTGCCATTTTCACTGTATTGAGTTATCATCTAAATAATCTAATACATATCTTCATAGGCCTCCGAAAGCCTCTAAAAATACTTATTATTCAAAAATTTTCCTAAGAGGGGGCTCACAGCAGCCACCCCCAAACCCCCAGCTGCAGAGGCAAGTTTCGCTCACCTCCCACCACCTTTTCAAAAATCTATAGACATCTTTCTCTCGCCCCCCCTCCCTTTGTGAACTTTCTGGCTACGCCCCTGTGTAATCCTCACGACTTTTCCTGTGGATGGATCGAATTCTAGGAATGAATGAGGAAGGCCAAACAGTGTGAAGATCTTCTTGGTATTACTGGTAACAAAACCTGAAATTGTTTTCTTATTCAGTTCTGTTGTCTCAAGTTCAACTGTTGCTCTCTAGTTGATCTTTGCTTCCTGCTTCGTTAAGAGCCACCGCCATTTATCGTTTCTCTTAAGGGTCAACAGTTGGATACAAAAGGGTCAGTCCAACTAATTGTTCTGACAAATACCACAAGTGATGACCAAATGCTTTCCAGCAGGCTTGTGACATGTCCATATCAGGATAAAGTGACAATTCCTGGAGATGCCTCAGATTGTTCGCTGGAGCTAGAGCTGCTTTTGTTGCCATGAACCATGATTCCAGGTATTGCTTCATGATGAACGCAGCAAACCGCTTCAATCTTCGACTTTGCTTCAGTGTGATGCTTGCCTGATGATGGAAAAGATAGACTTTGATGCTGTATATAACTTTAGCCATCCATCTGGCAAGGTGGCAAGCATCAGGGTGCTGAAACCGTGTTCCACAGAGTGGTACACCACCCAAGACAACAATGGACAGTTCTAGCAGTTCTCTATAATCTTCTCGAGGTTGGCTTTCTTGCGACTGTTTCATACAAAATGATATGAGCTCATCACATTGCTCACTGTCAATCATCGGCATTCTTCATTGTCATTCAAGGTCTGAAAACGTGTTGTGTCAATAGTATTCCACCTGGCTTTGAACTGCTTGAACATGTGAATGTCGGGACCAAAGGACGGTCCAAGGCAAATGGTGAAGGCCTTTTGAACAAGGATCTAAAAAGTGTAATGCCGACAATCCAGGTGGAACAGATCCTTGTACAACAGTTGTTGAATAAGGGTGCACACCCCTGCCTACTATCCGGTATTGCTGGCAGTGGTGTCGAGTGCCATTCCTACCACACGTTCAGATATGCTACAGTCATTCAAGGTTTCAATGATAACATTAGCCATGGCCTTTCCTGTCCCTGATTTCAAACTGGGTACATTCAAAAACTTTGAGACTCCATCACCTGAGAAGAGAATCGGAAGGCATTCAGTAACATTTGCTCCTGTTACATCAGGAATTAATTCTCCATAACAGTCCACTACAAGCGGCACAGTTAAATGAAACGATTTCTTCAGCCAATCTGCAGATTCTCTCCGATCTTGATTCGATCTCGACGGATATTATGCTTGCTGATAGTATATGCATTATTGGATACTGTCCACAGGCAGAAATTGTCGCAGAATGCAGATGGACTGCGGCACGGTCTGAAGTCTTGGTCCGATCTGAAGCAGCAGCAACTTGAGAAGCGACAACTGTTTTTCATGCTCGTTGGGTTTTCTGAGAAGGAGCTGCAGCCGAGAAGGAAGGAACTGCTTTAACTGTATAATCGTCACTGTTTCGTCTTCATCACTAGTTGGGATTTCCTCCAACTCCACTATTTCCTCTCTTACTGATCGATGACATTCCTCACGCTCACTCCTCTCCTGTTCAATCTGTTGTCTCTGTCTTCGTTCTTTCCGGTGGAGTATGACATCAGTGCCCAGCATAAAACATCGCCTCCCTTTCTCCCCCCTAGACACAGGAAACTCCTTACCCTCACGTTTTTTTGATCAGGTCGAAGGCATTCGTGTAACAATGCCAAAGAGATTTTTCATATGTTCTAGGAAGTTCTGTCGCTTCCTCTCCTCTCTTTCTGTATTCCGGCACTTACTCTTCTCAAACTTTCTTCATTCTTTATAGAAAGATTCTATTTTGAGGATACGATTCCGTAGCTCAGATGCAGGAATGCGAAAGCTCTCCCAGAATTCCCCTAGTTCCTCAAACAGAATATAAGTTGAGTCCCTCTGTGTTCCTGTGTTTTCGAATCAGTTACAAAGTTGCGCTAACACTTCTCCACAAGGAGGTTACTTGCTACCAAATAGTCTTTCACTTGGTTGGCCAAGAAGCCAAATCTTGGTTTTGCTCCTGCTTTTCATCACTGATGTTGACAATTTCACTTTAGTCATACTAAATAAGTGCTTAATAATGACTCAAAAGGCAAATCCCTGAAAAAAGAAAAAATACGGGTATTACTAGAATGCTGCCTCCAATCAAATAGGCCTAAAGCAAACTCTTTTCTCAAATAACAAATATGATTACTATAACAACAATTATTTTGTTTATTAGGCTCAAGCTTTGGGTAAGATGCGACACCAGAAAATAACATCCAATTCGGCTAAAATTTGGTGTCCCAAGAGTTTACACCTAAATGCACAATATACACTTCCGGCAAACAAAATATTCCAGTATTAATTTTCCTCCCTTAGTAACAAGGCATCTATTGCCAGATGCCTTAATCCCATAAGAGGTGGTTAAAACAAATCTTCATGTCGCCCTGTCCCCCGCCATGTCACTGCCCTGCTCCCAGCTCACATCCCCTTCTCTCATATACCTCTCCACTCCATCCCTCCATCTCATCCTTGGCTTACCCCTCCCTTTCTCCCCCTCCACCTCACTCACATACACTCTGCTCGTCAGTGTCTCACTCTCCATCCTTTCCTCATGGCCAAACCATCTCAATGTGTTTCTCCTAACGCTTCCTATCACATCCACATCCACACCAGAACGCTCCTTTACTTCCTCATTTGTCAGTCCCTCTCTCCATGTGACTCCACATGCTCCTCCCAAATAACTCATTTCCACTGCTCTCACTCTTGACTTGCGTCCCTCCAACAAGGCCCAAGTTTCACTTTCACACGTTAGAGTTGTATCACAGTACTGTCATGCAATAACTTTTTCACTTCCATGCTCACTTCCCTGTTTCTTATCACAGCTTTCAAGGAACGAGCAACGTTTCTTCCTTGTTGTACCCTTTCAAGCACTTCACCCTCTAAACTTCCATCCTTGCTCATCACACTACTCAGGTACTTAAACGCAATCACGTTTTCCACTTACTCCTCATCCAACCTCACTGTACATTACACTGACTTCGCTTCGCTCGAAGACCATAACTTTACCCTTCCCTACATTCACCTTTAGATTCCGTTTCTTATATTCTCAAACTCATCCAACAAGCCTTGCAGCTCCCCTCTGTCTTCACTTAAGAATACGGTATCATCTGCAAACAACAGTACAGGGAGTTTCCATACACTTCCCTCTCTCATTTGGGCCGCTCCAACATCCACTGCCCTACATTGTATCTCTTTTATAACCCCATCAATATACAGATTGAACAACCATGGAGACATGACACATCCCTGTTTCAATGAAACCTGCAAATAGATAATTTCACTATCCACACGCATTGCAGCCTTAACACCCTTATGCATACTCCTCACGACATTCAACAACTTCCCATCTACTCCATATATTCTTAATACTTTCCACAATCCTTGTCTCTCCACCCTGTCATATGCCTTCTCCGAATCCACGAAGGCCGCATTCGTCTTTCCCTTCTCTAGAAACTTTTCCACTAAAGATCTAACAATGAATATCTGATCTACACAACCTCTTCCCTTCCTAAAAGCTCCCTGTTCTTCTTCATATAATTCCTCTGTTATTTCCCTAACTCTGTCAACAAGCATCATGCCGTACACTTTTCCTGTTGCACTAAGAACACAAATGCCCCTATGATTACCACGCACTTCTTTTTCCCTCTTTATACAGGGGAATAATTATACCCGACTTCCAATCTTCCGGGACTCTACCTTTCTCCCAGGCCAATCTGCACATCTTCCACATTCATTCTACTACTATTTCTCCCCTATGCTTCAGCATTTCACCACACACTCCATCAATTCCTGGGGCTTTCCCTATTTTGACTTTCTTCATTGCTTCCACAACTTCCATCCTACTAATTTCTTCCTCTCTTCTTACATCCCTCCTTCTCCCAGCCATTCCCCAGCCACTTATACTCGCATTACTTTCATTCTTCATGTTCAACAATTCCTTAAAGTGTTCTCTCCATTTGCTCACTTTCTCTCCCTTCTCCACTAGTAATCTTCCATTTTCATCTTTCATATCCCGACTAACTTCTCTGACACCCTGTCTAACTCTCTTCACCTCTTTTCAGAATTTCTTTTTACATCCCTCCACTTTACTGTACACTCAAATTCCTTCCAGAAAGCAGGGAAAATTTGTCTATTTCAACTACAGGACTCTTGTGGTCCGGGACCGACGCAAGTATGATCAAACTCTTCAGGCTGCCCCCTCTCAGTTTGCCCTGCCGACCCCAGTCTCACCCAGGACCCGTTGCCCTACAACACTCCAACGTAAGCAATGGCACCGCACCCCATCCCCTCAGGAACGGACCACGAAGGAAGGAACTCCAACTTTACCTCAACGACTGAACACTCCCGTTTCACCTACTAAGGTACCATCGCCATTTAAACAGTTGACACACTCTCGCCAGTCAACTACCCCAAGTTGTGCTAATAAAGTCAGCACAACGGCCGCCGAAACAAAGGAGAGTAGTGTCAATAAGCGGAAGGCCAGAGAAACGTACTCAGACGACGCGGAAGGGGCAGCTGGTGGAGTTGATCCTGGGATTGCCTCACCACCTAAAACAAGACAAACTAGAAGCAGGTTAGGTATAAACAGGTCCTAAAATTTTGTAATGAGTAAAACCCTGTTGTTACAAACTATTCAACATGCATAACCATGTTCTACCATTTTATAATTTAGATGACGCAGAATTATGCACACTTTCCGTAAATGATACTAGAGAACCTAGTTTTTCGTTGAATAGCCTTGATACTATGTGTTTTACTCCCTTAAATTTCAATAATGATAATCATACATCTGTCAGTGATCGGGATAATTTTATGCCAAATTTTCGTAACGTGAACCTCCCAACAACTGAATACTGTTTCGCTGATTCACCTTTTACGCACATAAATCAGTCTACAAATATTTTTTTCATTGCTTTGCTATAATATAGGAAGCCTACCACTGCATTTTGACGAATTTTTGGATCAGTGCATAAATCCTATTCAATTTCATTTTGACGCTTTAGGATTTTGCGAGACAAGGTTAACGGATGATACTAAGAATCTTTTTAGTATCCCAAACTACAGTGTCTACGCAAATAACTACTCTCGAAACAGTGGAGGAGTTGCTTTGTTTATAAAACAACATTTTTCATGTACAGTAATGTGCGAAATGACTTGATATTTAAGAAAGAACATATTGAAACCATATTGATTGAAGTTTATCTTAGTACTAATTCCATAGTCGTAGAGATTATTTACAGACGCCCAAACACTAATATCGCAAGGTTCTTTGACGACTTTCACTACATTATTGATTTAGTCAGCTCGGAAGGTAAATCTTGTTACGTCGGGGGTGATTTTAATATCGACCTGTTTAAAAGTAGAACAAACCCACATGTCAGTAACCTTGTATCTATGTGCTATTCTCATAATTTTTATAACACTGTTAATAAACCCACACGCGTAACTTTAACATCCGCTACACTAATAGATCATATATGGACTAATGACTACATAAACTGCTTGACAAGCAATATTATATATAATTAAATTTCGGATCATTTTCCTGTTGTATCGGTGTTCAAATCCGCAACATATTTACCGAAAGGTGAACAAACTCTCCTCCAGTACAGAGACTTTAACGAAAGTAATATAAATACATTTAAAGAAAAAATTAGTCAAGTGTCTTGGGACCTTGTTTTGTGTGCTAAAGACCCAGACGTAGGTTATTGTAATCTTAATCTCCTACTTTCTAATATATTTCATGACCAGTTTCCGTTAAAACAAAAAATAATTAAATCTAAACATGCTGATAAGCCCTACATTACTGCAGATATTAGGCAGATGATCCGAGAAAGAAACAAGCTTCAAAGAAAGTGTGCCAAGAAACCCATTACGTACGGTGCAGAGTATCGCAGACTGCACAATGAAATCACAGCTAAAATCAGAAAGGCAAAGTCAGATTGCTATAAGAATAAAATAAGTGAAAGTATAGGTAACAGTAAAAAAAACCTGGTGTATAATAAACTCTATCCTTAATAAGCCTTCTTCACGACAAAGAAATAATTGCTTTTATTTAGTAAACAATAATGAGGTATATGAACCTAAGGAAGTAGCTGACCATTTTAATAATTACTTTGTCAGTGTTGGTGAGAAACTTGCTGAGTCTGTTGGAGAGTCTGGGGTTAATTTCTATTCATATTTCCGCAATAGGCAAGACAGTGTATTCGTTTTGTCACCTACTACTGAACATGAAGTTACTCAGACTATAAAAAATCTACGGAATGTTGGTCCCGGATATGACGATATCCCCATGTCCATCATTAAGGAAATAATGGCCTGTCTAGTTCCTGTACTTGTCTTCCTCTTTAATTTATCTTTTGAGACTGGAAAGTTTCCTGACATGTTGAAATTGGCCAAAGTCATTCCAGTTTTTAAAGCTGGTGATCGTAAGCTGTTAAGCAATTATCACCCTATCTCAATCCTGCCAGCAATCAGTAAGATAATAGAGAAATTGGTTTAAGGTAGGTTAATTTTGCACCACCAACAATATTATCACTGATTCACAATTTGGTTTTAGGGAAAAATTGTCTACCGAGAGTGCTTTTCTGTCGTTCACCAAGGACATGCTGCCTTCATTTGATGAAAATAAATTTACTATGGGTATTTCTAGATCTGGCCAAGGCATTTAATACGGTTAATCACTCTATATTACTAAAGAAGCTTGACCACTATGGTATACGAGGCACTTCAAATCAATGGTTTGCTTCCTACTTAGCCAATCGCAAACAGTTTGTGCAACACAAACTGTGCCAGTCTACCTGTATGCCAGTAGAATCTGGAGTTCCCCAGGGGTCCGTCTTAGGACCACTCTTGTTTATTTTGTACATAAATGACATCGTGTACGCTACCTCACATATGAAGCCAGTACTATTTGCTGATGACAGTATCTTTTATGCAAGCCACCAAAATCTCAATTAACTATCAGATGTTGTAAATAGCAGCCTAACAGATATTAAAAAATGCATAACAAGCAACAAACTCACGCTAAACGTAAGAAAATCTCATTACATAATATTTAGAAGGAAACAAAGCACTGCAAATCAACCCAACATCTACATAGGTGTCCAGTCAATTGAAAGAGTGGACAGTGTAAAATTCCTTGGTGTTTTAACTGATGAACGTTTGTCGTGGCACTTACATATCCATGTTCTCCATACAAAGATTAGCAAACAGTGTGGTATCATGTACCAAATTCGTGATCAACTAACAACACGGCCTTTTAAGCTCATTTATTACTCGCTGATTTTTCCTTTATTGTTTTATTGTAACGATGTATGAAGTGGTGCTTATAAGACACAACTAAACCGCTTATTAATAGCCCAAAAGAAATTGGTCCGTTTAATGGAAAACTTACGCAAATATGACCACACTAATCCATCTTTCAAGAAATTGGGTATCCTAAAATTGCCTGATATAAAGTCCCACTGCACTGCTTTGTTTGTTTACAAGTCTCTGCACAACCTGTCATTTAACAGTTACATTGATTTTAATATGAATGATCGGTATAATCTCCGAAATAACTGTAATCTAAAAATACCGCTCATGGCTTCAACCCAGTCCCAGTCACATATCACTTATCAGGGACCCAAAGTTTGGAATGGTATCCCAATGGCCATTCGGGAACTAAGCGAGGCTGTATCTTTCAAATCTGCTTATAAATCCTACTTACTATCAAAGTACTAATTCTTTAAATTAGTTGACTTTCATTATTATTATTATTTATTATTATTATTGTTATTGTGGTAATTATTATTGTTGCTATTATTACTGGTATTAATATAAAATTACCTCCGTTTTGTTGTAGTGCTATCTTGTATATACCCTTTATTAAAATCTTAAACTATTGTCATTCGGGGATGACCATTATTACTTAAAAGTCATACAGCTGATTTAGTCAAATCGTAGTTTTAGCCTTACTAGACAATTGATGTTTACCAAAAGTGCAAGAAAAACAAAGTGCCTTTAAAGTGAGTTCCCGGACTCTCAAAAGGCTCAGCCGCTAGTAAACTAAGTGTTATGTCAACTATTGTAATCTCTATGGCTAAATAAACATTTGACTTTGACTTTGACTTTGAAATTTCTCATCTACTCTCTTCTTACTCTCTCTTACTAATCTGTTCAGCTCTCTCTTCCTTTCTACTTATAACTCTCTCTCTTCCATCTCGCAACTTTTTCCACAACCCTATTTCTCATCCACTCACTATATGCATTCTTCTTTTGTTCCACAATCTGTCACACCTCTTCATTCCACCATGCTATTCCTTGCATCCCCCTTTCGTCTTCCCTTCACCCCACACACCACCTTACATGCTACACAGGTTACTTATGTGAATATCTTGCATATACCTTCCACCTCCCCCATCCGCTCCAATCCATATTTACCCATTCGTTCCTCCGCTTCTCTCTTCTATTCTGTCTTTTTTTCCATCCTCTTGTAACCTTTTCAACCTTCTTGTTTGAACTACCCATTCCTGTCCTTCCCTTCTTCTATTTCTCCCTTTCATTTGGACATTGATTCTCACCACTACCAAATGGTGGTCAGAAAGTCCTCTCCCCCAACCTCTATATGCTCTTGCATTCATTACACAACTTATCATCCTTTCATCCACACACACACACATAATAATCAGTCATTGCCTTCCGTTCATTCAGTTCACCACACACCCTTCTCATCACTCGCCACATATACCTGTGGATCATTTTGTGCCTGAAGAGGGTATTTGCCATCACCAACTCCCTCCCGGCACAAATGTCCACTAAAGCACTACCATTCTCATCCATCTCTGCAGGCACACCCCACTCACCAACTACTCCATCTACCTTCACATTCTCTACTTCCATTCATATCTCCAATCAAAAACACTCTCTCAATCCTTTCAAACTTTTCCATGCTTGCTTCCACATTTGTCTAGAACTCTTCTCACACTCTACTTGCACGATCTTGCGTTGGCACATACACACAATCGCCCACATTTGAAATCCAACTTTCAAACTTACCCACACAATCCTTGAGCCAACTGATCCATATTCTCTCATATTCTCCTTCCATCTGTTGCAATATTACACACCTTTTTTACTCTCATATACTCACCCACTCCCATGCATATACCCCATCGATACTCCTATTCTCTCACACTCTCATCTCTCCATTTAGCTTCAGTTAATCCACATACATCCACGTTTGCAACTTCAAGTACCTGGACAATCTCTCTCTCTCTCTCTCTCTCTCTCTCTCTCTCTCTCTCTCTCTCTCTCTCTCTCTCTCTCTTTCACTTCATCATGTGCACCCCTTAAATTCCATGTTGCAATCCGTACCATGTCCTTTGTTCGCTCCTTAGTCGTTACCTGTTGGTCAGTCCTGGTCCGAGGCTTCTTGTTCGTATTTTTAGTTGTTTTCCTTGGAGGGGCACTACCCCGCGCCAACCCACTTGTTTTCTCATAGGGAACACGTGTTGGTTGGTTATAAGGTTACCACCCAGCGTTTAAATGATTTCCTTGTTTACAGGAAATCATTTGGCTTGCCAGTCAGTGTGGTGCTAACCTAAAAACAGAGAACCACTACACTACCTGGTGGATAATGGGCGCCCACCCTCATATATATATATATATATATATATATATATATATATATATATATATATATATATAAACACACACACACACACACACTCATAATGCTCGATTTCTGTTCATATTCACGTAGGTTTCAAGTCGGCCAGAAGCTGTTCTATCCTCCCTGTAAACGTCATCTTCATAATGTGTGTACAGTTGATCTTACAGAATAATCCATGATGCCTTGCAGAAGCTGGCTTAACCCTTTAATTTCTAAGAGTCTTGCCTAAGCTCTAAATCGTCAGGTAGGTACAATAGCTCCCAAAAGTATCTTTAAAATACAGTGCTATACTTTCTGACACAATGGACGATGTATCTGACACGTGTTGCGTGAAGCGGTAACAAAATTGGTAGCCCTGCATGCTGGGGAATGGCTTGCCGTACACATGTATATGACCTGGGATTTTATATATCGTTTTCTTTCTAATGTAATAATTTGTCATATATAGATATATTTGATGTTATTATGATGACAACTAAGACTAGTTAGTTTTAACATAGGCACTGTTAATCTTTCTATGTTTCTTCTGTAATGCTTTCACGAGTGTCAGCACAAGACTATCATCACTCTAGATAAATATTATACAAGCTTTCTTAGAATTTATATATTTTGAGAGTGTTTATATATTATCTGTGATTATGGTTGTGAGACATATGACAATCAGTATAATGTGAACGGCACAAAAATATTAGACAGGTAGAGGTAAACGAAATGTAAAGATAGTAAACGAACTTATCTGAAACTAATCCTCAGAGCAGCGTATAAACCCATTTGTCAATGATACACCAGCCGTATCGTGGAGGTGACATGCGAGATTCATTCTTCTATTGGACATTATATGTGTAAAATACATATAAGGTAAGGTTAAACACATTTTTGTGGGGGCTCCTTGTATTCATCTAATAACCAGTGTATTCACTGCCTTCATCCAGAACAGAGAGATACTACCATGACTCTGTATCCACGATATCTGCTATGAAGCTGTGCCATTCACGTAACGAAACACCACACCACAATACCTTCCGAAACCGAGATATCGCCACATATGGGTAGTATGTATAAATAATGATGTGTAGTTAAAATTATCCGACATGCAGACCCTATAGGCTATTATTAACCTCTTCATTGTTAATCTATTAGTAGTTGTGATAACGAAAGAAATGTGATGGGTATTTTTCTCATGCTATTTAATAATCTGAGTTTCACTTGTATTCAAGGGGGGATATGTGACTCAGTGGTGGCGTGCGTAGCTCAAGACCATGAGGTAATGAGTTCTCACCCCACCCAGGTAGCTACTCAATTGAAAGTTAGCGCTCTCATTCCCCTAGCATAGCTATATGGTCTAATATAAGCCTAGCTCGGAGAAGTCATTCCTTGACTTATACTCGAACATGACAACTCAGCCCATCGCAATCACTTTATATTCGAACATGGCAACTCTGCCCGTCGCAGTTACTATGTTTCCCAAGATGCATTTATCACAATATAATGTGTGTAATGGGTTATATTCTTTAACACAGAGGTATAAATATTAATGACTGTTACCATTTATAAATCGATGGATGTTTGCAGTCACATAGTGGTGTTGATTTGCTTATTAGTCGTACCACCTACGATGGCTAACCCACGATCTACCTACATATCGTGGGTTAACCATGCGTACCAAACGTACCGAGACGACAAGTGGCCGGGAATAATGTTGCATTCTGTTCATTTTGCCATTCTTCGCACCGCAGTTTAAAGATACTTTTGGGAGCTAGTGTACAAGTATCAAAGACAAAATACTTCGTTGTATTGAAGTTGTTTATGTAAATTGTTTTTAGCCTATTCACCGAGAAGGGAGTATCATCTGAACGAAAACGTATTGCAGGAGCAACAAAATATCGTACAAGAAATTCTATCTACCTATCTATCTATAGCCCGACGCCCTAATCCCGTAAAGGGTGGCCGCAGACAAAACGCCTCCAAGTCGCTCTGTCACCCACCATTTGACTACCCTCCCCCCAACTCACTCCCCCCTCCCTCATATACCTCTCAACTCCATCCCTCCACCTCATCCTTGGTCTACCTCTCCCTCTCCCTCCTCCCACCTCACCCACATACACCCTCTTAGTCAGTCTTTCATTCTCCATTCTCTCCACATGTCCAAACCACCTCAGTGTATTTCTCCTAATCTTCCCAACCACATCCACATCCACCCCACAGCGTTCCTTCACTTCTTCATTCGTCAACCTGTCCCTCCACGTCACTCCACATGCTCCTCTCAAGTAACTCATTTCCACTGCTCTCACACTTGACTTGTTCCCCTCTTGTAAGGTCCATGCCTCGCTTCCATACGTCAGGGTAGGGATCACAATACTATCATGCAGTGACTTTTTAACTTCCATACTCACCTCCCTATTTCTCATCACTGCTCTCAGTGTACCAACAACTTTCCTTCCCTGCTGTACCCTTTCACGCACTTCATCCCCCAAAGTTCCATCCTTACTCATCACACTACCCAAGTACTTGAATGCACTCACATTCTCCATATCATCACCATCCAACCTCATTGCACACTCTGTGACTTCACTCCTCTCAAACACCATAACTTTACTTTTGTTTACATTAACTTTCAGCTTCCTCCTCCTACACAGTCCCAAATTCATTCACCAAACCTTGCAACTCCCATTCATCTTCACTCAACAGCACTGTATCATCAGCAAACAGCAACACCGGAAGCTTCCAAATTTCACCCTCATTCATTAGAGCCACCAGAAATTACGTAGCATTATTGTAGCACAATATTTTGTTTTACAATTACTTTTCCCTACTGTAAATTTGTACGTGACATCATAAATGAGGTTTATTACACTGACGGTGGCAAATGCGTTATTTTTCACTGAGTACACTATTATGATTTTCTTGTCCCAGTGTTCATTATACGGGAATAATAAACAGTTCTCAAAGTGGTTCAAGAGTATGTGGTGGAGCTCAGTGCACATTAAATGAGTGCCTGTGAGCAGAGCATGTACTGACTACGAGTTTCTGTAACAAGGTGTAATTGAAAATTACAGAATTTTTCGTTTCACTAAAAGCTCGGAGGATCAAAGGCACTATGTTTCATCAAAGCTTGCGTGAGAGACAGGCTTTGTTTTCATCAGCTCCCTTCCTCTCTCTCTCTCTCTCTCTCTCTCTCTCTCTCACACAGATATGCATTATTCTTTTATATTACACGGACATTGTTCTTCGCAACTCCTTGCTACATCCATCCATCAATCCACACCCTCTCTTTTTCGGTCCAAGTGTCTTATTCAAGAGTTACGTGATATTCTGTAGTTATAGTCCGTTTAATTTCATCTGAGAAAGATTCGTAACCTCCTTCAGCTCAGTTGACGGTCAGGTGTAGTCACTGTACTCTTAAGAATTGGCCAGTAACCAAAGAGATTCATTCCTACCTCATTCCTATGGCTCATCGAATTTTATGCAACCTCGATTTAGCATTCAAGCTGTGGGAGTGACCCAGTTTTCTCAGAAAAAATAAATAAATCGACTATAATTAACTCTATAAGCCTTGGTAAGACATTTTTTCCACATATTTATGACCAGTTTTTTCAATGGAATGTGGCCAAGTGTTTCGATATTAATGGATTAAGCATTTCATATCAAGCTTTCTTTGGAACAGGAAGTCTCTGTTGGCTTTTATATTTTGCTTTGATTTATATAAATCATTTTAAATTTTTTTTGTTTTGCCTTGCATTGACATTGCACCAACGTTTGCTGTGTTCACGTGATGTTTTGGTAGGTGGGAAGGCCTCCGATCCTTTTCCGCAAAATCATCTCCTGTGAGGTGCGAATCACAGGTTATCTCGCATTTCAGCCTTCACTGTTTAGCCTGTACACTCAAGGGATGACCTTTACCTCATTTACAGTGGCGTACCCAGAAAGTTGAAAAGGGGGGGGGGCTTTTTTTTTTTATCTTTCTAACTGTGCAGCCCATGACTTTGGCGAGCGCAGCGAACCCATACAACTGAGGAATTCGGGGGGGACCTGTAAGCCCCCCCCCCCCCGAGAAATTTTTGCATTTTGGTCAATTTTATGATCATTTTCATGCCATACGGAATGGGTATACGATATAAATATAGCATATTCTTAAGTAATTTTTAAGTAATCTGTGCCACTTAGTTATAATTCAGTCCCTCCAATAACCTTATACTACTAAAATTCAAACGCTCACATTTCGATCGAACAGCTTTACAAATGCAATAAACTATTAATAGTAACAATTAAATATTATGATAATTCAATCATTGTAATAGTCTCAATCACAAACAGTTAAAGACAAGACATATCCAGCATAACTTTTTTGCTGATAATTCAGTTGAAACATATATATATATATATATATATATATATATATATATATATATATATATATATATATATATATATATATATAAAATTTTTGTTGAATGGGGGCCATGGCCGCATGCCCCCCCCCCCTCGGTACGACACTGCTCATTTATGTCTAAAAATATAATCTCTCGCCTCTCTTTTACCACAAACTCCACCACCCAGGTTACAAAAATAAGTAAGTGCCGCATAAACGCAAAAAACACAGAAAAACTATAAATAAATTCATATTTTTATCTTATTATTGAAAACTCACATGTTATGTACTGATAATATTCGAAATACAGATATCTAGTCATCTCACATCATTTCACCATCACTGACATTGTTCTACCGTTAAAAAAAAAAAAAAAAAAACTAAACATCGATGCAATACTTTGGTATGACCGATATCATCTGCGTAAATTTGCGCAATTTCCGCACTTAACTGCGCAGCACAGGTTACGTCTAGGAAGCTCGATATTGCATAGCCAGGCGCGTCTGACGTTCCTCTTCAATGTGGCAAAAAAGAAAGAAAGAAAAAAAGATTTCCGTACCTCCAAAAATCGGCTCCGGGGTCGGCCAGTGGGTTCCGACAAATTATGGCGATTTCATTCTCTCGATATTTATCTTGGAAAGATTATATTACCACTCTCGTAAAATCTGCTTCCAAAAGATTTGGTGTACTAACCCGACTCCATGCCTGATTTACCTCATAGCAATTTTTTACTTTATACACAGATTATATTCGCCCCTGTTTAGAGCGCAACTTTCATGTGTGGCGATGCTTCCCGCTTACAGCTCTTCGTAACAAGAAGTCAAAGGCTTTTCGTCTCATTAACTGTCCTCCTCTTACTGGCCTCCCTCAATCTCAGTCTCTTCACCGCACTGTTGCATCTCTTTCTCTTTTCTATCACTACTTCAATGGTCACTGCTCCTCTGATCTGTCTGCTTGCATCCCTCCACCACTACTGCAGGCGTGTAGTACCCGACTAACAAAAAACTCAATCCTTTTCTGTCCAACTCTCTAATGCAAATGTTAACCGTTATTGCCGGTCCGTTAGGCATGCAATAGGTCAACTCTGAAACTGTCTTCCTATTTCTGTATTTCTTACCACCTATGACCGCTAGTCTTTCAAACGCAGTGTGTCCAGGCATCTCGAAATGAACGGATCGTGAATTTAGCTCCTGTTATCTTATTTTTGCTTTTTTCTTGAAGGAAACAATCTTGTGGGTTTCTGACCTTTGGTTCTGTTTTCTTTACTGAGAAAAAATTCTTTATCACTCCATCTGCCTTTCTGTCCACCCTCCTACATCAACACGAACACTGTGAGAGGGTCATGACTGCCGCTTGCAGCAAAGTAACACCAGCTGTTGCATTATATCTGTCTACCTGTCTATCTGTCTGTATATTTCTCTAACTGTCTTCTGTATATGGCTGTCGTTCAGTCTATCGGTCTGTCTACCTATCAGTCTATTTGTCTTCCATCCTGCTGCTACACTAATGCCAATAAAGCGCACATTTCATGAACGCCCCTGTCAACACAAAGTACCGTTTTTGCATTATACTTCATTTATTTATCTGCATGACTGCTTATCTGCCTTTGCATCTCCCTCTGTTTTCATGGTCGTCAGCCAGTCTACTAGTTTACTACAGCAGCACTACCACAGTACAAGATCATGGTTGCCACTGGGAACAAAACTCATCTCCTGCATTTAATCTATTATTTATTTGTTTGTCTGTCAGTCTGTCTAGCTTTATATCTACGTGTTTCTCATTCCCCCCCTCATCGGTATTTATTACAGGACCAGAATTCATGACGGAAGCTAACAACCCAGTCATACTACCAGGTAAACGTCTGTGTGTCAATGTGTCAAGTAACCCAAATGAAATAATAAGATGTCCTCGTAAGGTAGTGGTTGACACCTGGCGTCTCATCTGCAAAAATGCCTTTCTGGTACATTAATTCACACACACACACACACACACACACACACACACACACACACACACACACACACACACACACACACACACACAACCACTCCAGCGACATGCAGTAATTTTTGGGTAATGTTTTGAGTAAGGCTTGTTAGGCGTAAGAATTATTTTGCTAGAGCTGACATGGACATAGTTGAGAAGGGAACTGTTAATTTCTCCCAGCAGAAATACAGTTCAATTTTACCACCTGCGACTAATGTCTATATCTGAATGATGAGGTAGTTCCTGAACTTGATTATAAGCGTGATTGTCCTATATCCATCATATGTTACTATATTTGTTACTTAATTTCTTCTACCGCCTGTTCGCTTGGCAACGGGATCGACCATAGAGGCGCTGCTTAATATTCCCGTCTAATTGTTTATATATATATATATATATATATATATATATATATATATATATATATATATATACACTTCAGTCTATAGGATTTTGTAAACCTGTTACATTTTCACTGGGTGACTTTTTTCAATCAGGCAAGCATGTTATTTTATCTCGGTAGTGGGGAGGGACATCTTTTTCGTGGTGGCACCGATATAAGCGAGTACTTCACTTTCTAATTACGAAACGTCCCTAAACTCCCTCCCTATCCCCCGACATGAAGATGCTCGGCTGTAAGGTAAGGTCAGAATGGGTATTAGTCCACTGGATACACGTTAGGATGAGCTTGGAACAACTACGACTGCTATTACTTTTTTTTTAAATCCAAGGAAGAAGGAACCAAAGGCCAGGGGCCTGTAAATTGTTCTCCCCAAGGGAAAAAAAAAAAACAAGAGATGAGAGCCAAGTTCAAGAACTGTTCATCTCGAGATGTCTTTTTTTTTAATGCGAGGAAGAAGGAACCAAAGGCCGCGACCCGCAATTGTTGTTCCTCCCAAGAGAAAAAACAAAATACAAGAGAGAGCCAAATTCAAGATCCGATCATTTCGAGATGCCTGGACACACTGCGTTTGAAAGACTGGAGATCAGAGGAAGCAGCAAATACAGACAGAGGGAGACAGTTCCAGAGTTGACCTGTTGCATAAATGAAGGACCAGGAGTAACGGTTAACTCTTGCATTAGAGAGTTGGACAGAAAAGGGATGAGAGTTTGCTGCTAGACCGGTGCTACACGCCCGTTGTAGAGGTGGAGGAATGCAAGCAGACAGTTCAGAGGAGCAGTGACCATTGAAGTAGCGATAGAAAAGAGATAAAGATGCAACAGTGCGACGAAGAGACAGAGGTTGAAGGGAGTCAGTAAGAGGAGGGGAGTTAATGAGACGAAAAGTCTTTGACTCCACTCTACTGAGAAGAGCTGTATGTGGGGAGCCTCCCCACGCATGAGAGTTGTACTCCACACAGGGGCGGATAAAACCCCTGTACAGAGTCAACAATTGTGCTGGGGTTTGAAAGACTGGAGATCATAGGCAGTAGGAAATACAGACAGAGGGAGACACTTCCGGAGTTGACCTTTTGCATACATGAAGGACTGGGAGTAACAGTTAACTCTTGCATTAGAGAGTTGGACAGAAAAGGGATGAGAGTTTGTTGCTAGATGGGTGCTACGCGCCTGCCGTAGTAGAAGAAGGATAGAAGCAGACAGTTCAGACGAGCAGTGACCACTTGAGCAGCGATAGAAAAGAGATAAAGGTGCAACAGTACTGCGAAGATACAGAGGTTGAAAGGAGCTAGTAAGTGGAGGAGAGTTGGTGGGACGAAAAGCCTTTGACTCCACCTTGTTGAGAAGAGCTGTATGAGGGGAGCCTCCCCACACATTAGAGTTGTACTCTACACAGTGGCTAATAAAACCCGTGTATAAAGTCAACTACTACTACCACTTCGATATCCTGATGAGTGCTGTTAATACTCAACATTCCTTTTGCCTCCTATTGGAGTCTGCTTTTCATATATTTGATGGCTGAGAATATGATAATAATGTTTGTGACTTCTTTCAACATTCGTCTATTTGAGTGGCTCCAGGACATTGTAAACAGAGAAAAGGACTTTTTTCACCTGAAACTGCATTGGATATTCATCATTTAGGGCAGCACTGTATGTGCATAATCTGATTCTGTTAACAACATATTTTAGTACGAATGGCTCTTTATGTTCTTTATGGAAAAGACCTTCATTTTTAATCCCTGGTCCTGCCTCACACATATAATTAAAAAGTGAAGCCAAGCACAACAAACCTTGCCTTACAGCAGTTATTTTCTTGCTGTTAAAATCAGTACTGCCATTTAGTGACAGTACACACACAAAAAAGTCTAACATAATGGAGCAAATGTTTTCAAGTTATGACCTCTGAAAATCTGTGATCTTGCATTTGGACTTTCAAGGTCACAGTCAAAGGTCATGGTGCCAAATGAAAGTCCATATGGGACTTCCCGTATCTTGATAATAGTAAATATCTCTATCTTTAACGAGTTTCGAGTAAATATCCCTCTATCTTCAACCACTCTCGAGTTATAGCCCCCTGAATATCCGTGACCTTGAGTTTGACCTTTCAAGGTCACTCAGGGTCTTGGTGCCATATGAAAGCCCATATTACGAGTTGATATATGTTCATAATAGTAAATATCTCTCTCTTCAACTGGTTTCAAATTATAGCACTTTGAACATCCTTGACCTTGATTTTAACCTTTCAGGGTCACTCAGTTACCTCCAAAATTTAATGACTTTCATTCGGGACCAATGCCTGCATATCCTGAAAGTTTCATGTAATTTCATTCAGCTGTTTTTCCGAAATGTTGCTAACAAACTCGACTAAAAACAATACCTCGCCGGACTCCGTCCAGGCGAGGTAATTAAATAAACACACACACACACACACACACACACACACACACACACACACACACACACAATATATATATATATATATATATATATATATATATATATATATATATATATATATATATATATATTTATTTATATTTATATATATACTGTATACATATATATGCAGAGAGAGTATGGTGAATAAAGTTGAAAAAATTTATAATGAACTGTATGTGCCAAAGACAGCAGTATCGGTAGCTAACTTTCCAGTTGACACGAGTAAAATACCAGAGGTAACATTTCTCTTAAATGTATGAAAAGAGGGAAAGCTCAAGGAGAAGATGGATGAGTAGCAAATTTACTGTGGGATGCAGGAGTAAAAGTTCAAAACTGGCTCGCCCACTTATTTACCCAATTTATTAAGAAAATGAAATTTTCCAAAACATGGTGTAATTAAATAGTTATTTTGCTTTACAAGACACGCGACTCAAAAGGTCTTAGTAACTATCGACCTGTTAACTAATTATAAATTATTTACAAACTCTTCACCAAAGTCCTGACGAACAGAATAACAACAAATTTGGAAGAAAACCAACCTCTTGAGCTGGCAGGATTCCGAAGAGGTTATTCGAACACTGATCATCTACATTCGATGAATCAGCTAACTGAGAAAACTACAGAATATTATAAACCACTGTCCTTAGGTTTTATTGATCACAAAAAGGCTTTCGACTCAGTAGAGGACATAGCAATTATAAATTCATTGCGGGAACAAAGAGTAAACGGTAACATTGAAAAAATGCTTGAAAACATATTTAAAAAGGGAACTGGTACAGTTACGAACTCAGAGAAAATTAAGTCTGAGAGAGGCATACATCAGGGAGATACAGTTTTATCAAAACTGACATGAAAGCGTTTTCAGAAAGTAAGATATTGATAACAAAATAGTAAGCATATGTGGAGAAAACTTAAGTCATATTACATTTCCAGATGTCATTGCTCTAGTCTCAGAAACAGCAGATACATTGCAAGAAATGTTAAGTGACTTAAATTATATATCACAGTAGGGCTAAAAATGAACCTTGGGAAAACTAATGTTTAATCTTGATACACCAAAGAGCGTTAACAAAATAAACGATAAATTCTTGAACAAGTTGAAGAGTACAGTTACTTGGGCAAATATTATAACTAACACAAGACCATGGTAACGAAATAAAAAGATGCATTACAATTGGATGGAAAGCTTTCGGTAAACATAGAGACATCATGAAAATTAGTTTGACAGTATGTATGAAACAAAACGTATATAAGGAATATATAATCCCAGCTATGACGTACGGGTGTGAGACCTGGAAACTGGCAAAAGCGACTGAAAAATAACCAATCTGTTATCAAGAGCAGTAGAAAGGTCAGTGTTTAGAATTTCTCTGAGAGAAGGGAATAGATCAACCTGAGTGAGACATCAGACTGAAGTCAAAGACATCATGGAAAATATAACAACCGTTATGGAGGTGGGCAGATCATGTTGCAAGAATAAGGGATAACCCTTTGAGCAAAAGGCCAGACAGGAGAGGAAGAGCTAAGTCAGAGATGTTTGCGGACAAAAGCTGGCAGAGATTGACTCAGTCAAGGAAGTCTTGGAGACGGTTGGGGAAGTCCTTTGTCCAGCAGTGACTTCCAGTGGCTGCTGTTACCGATCAGTACTCCCAAGGTGGGTGGAAAGCTGAAGAGAGGGAGAGCTGAAGCTCCCGTTTCATCAACCCTCGGGACTAGTTCCTGAGCATCCTCCTTTGCTGAACTTCTTCAGTGTCTCAGCAACACAGAGAGTAGGCCAGCATGCCCTCTAATACATGTTTCTCAAACTGTCAACACCAAACTACATGTACAGTACGCACTACATTTCCTTTTCAAAATGGCAAAGTTAAAAATGGCGCATGCTACTGTTGCCTTGGAGTCCCCGGGGGGAGGGGTCATAAATGCCCCCACCATCCGCCCATCTCCCGGTAACGACTCTAAGAGCTGCTTGTAACCACTGTCTGACTTACTTCTTCTTCATATCTGCAACATTCGCAGCCTTTCCTCAAACTTTCTGTTGAACATCACCTCTCCTCATCTAAACCTCACATTCTCCTCCTTACCGTGACTCAACTGTCTGAGGCAACTGACAGCGGACTCTTTTCTGTATCCTCCTCCTTTCTCTATACTCATTTCCAAGCCAAAGGTGACTGTTCCATATATGTACGCAACGACTTGTCTTCCTCTCGTGTGCCCGAACTTGATTCTTCTGAATTCTGTACTCTCTGGCTTCGGCTCTCCTGTCATTCTCTGACTAAATATATCTGCACTGTTTACTCATCTCCTAATTCTGCTGACTGTCAGGGATTCTTTGACTATCTTACTTCTACGTTGGAACACATTCTATCCATTTCTCCTTTCTCTGAAATCTCCATTCTAGGATATTTCAATGTTCACCAACACCTTTGGCTCTCCTCTCCTTTCACTGATCCACCTGGTGAACAAATCTTCATCTTATCTATCGTTAATGACCTAAAGCAGCATGTACAGCTTCCTACCCATATCCCTGACCGCCTTGGAGAGAGCTCCAACATACATGACCTCTTCCTTACAACTAATCCTTCTGTTTATGCTGTTCATCTTTCCACTCCGTTGGGCTCCTCTGATCACAACCTTATTACCTTAACCTGTCCCATCGCTGTGGTATGGCCTGTGGAACGTCCAAAGAAACGTTGGTTGTGGCACTTTGGAGCTGCGGATTGGGAGACCCTCAGGCAGTACTTCTTTGGTTTTCCCTGGAATGATTATTGCTTCCGAGGCCGAGAGCCATCTGGGTGTGCCTTGCGCATTACGGAGGTTATTCTCTTGGGCATGGAAGCATACATTCCTTTCTCATATCCTTTGACTAATGCAAGAAAGCCTTGATTTAAGCATGCTTGTTCTTATGCTGTCCACAACAAGGAAAGGTCCTATAAAAGGGACCAGAGCCAACCCATTCCTGAATTGCATTTTTTTTTTATGTTTCTGCCCAGAGTCGTGCTAAGTCTGTTCTTTGCTCTGCTAAAAATAATTTCATCCGTACTAAATGCTCTCAACTCTTCAACTGGAATTCCTCCCGCTCCTTCTAGCACCTTGCCAAAAACCTTTCTAACAAATTTACCTCATCATCCTTCCCTCCTCCTTTCTACTCTGATAGCTCTGTAGCTGTTTCTTCTACTGATAAAGCAGATCTCTTCACTCAGACTTTCTCCTTCAGTTCCACCTTAGACGATTCCGGTGCTGTTCCTCCATTACTTCCTTCCCCTGACTTCCTCATGGCTGACATTAAAATTTCTTCAGCTGATGTACTTTCTGCCATCACTGGCCTCAATACTAACAAGGTATATGGGCCTGATGGAGTCCCTCCTGTTGTCCTCAAGAACTGTGCTTCAGTGCTTACACCCTGCCTAGGTAAACTCTTTCACCTTTGTCTTTCAGCTTGTACCTTTCCTTCTTGCTGGAAGTTTGCTCTCATTCAGCCAGTCCCAAAGAAGGGTGACCATTCCCAACCCTCTAACTATTGTCCAATTGCTTTAACATCCTGTGTCTCAAAAATTTTCGAGTCTATTCTTAACATAAAAATTTTAAATCTTTCCTATCACAACCTCCTTTCTGATCGTCAGTACGGGTTCTGTCAGGGATGCTCCACTGGCGATCTTCTCGCCTACCATTCAGACTCCTGGTCATCCTCCTTTCGGAACTTTGGCGAAAGTTTTGCCATCGCACTTGACATCTCAAAGGCTTTCGATCGAGTCTGGCATAAATCTTTAATTTCCAAACTGTCCTCTTAACCCGTCATGTCCCGAGGTTTTCCGCACCTCCGACATCCCCCAATCCCGAGATATTTTCAAAAAAAAATTTTTTTGGCTAAAACCTCCACTTTTGGTGAGAAACATCGAAAATTCATAGAGAAATCACTCACCTGAGATTTAAAATACTCGATCCAGGTAGGAGTTCCTCCTTACCTGACTGGGTTTTCTAACGTGCTGGCACCAAAGAAAACGAGTTCTATGGGAGGGTAACTATTTCACACAACTCATAAACGGTATTTATTTATCTACTTGGTATGAATTTATATGTAGTATGAGAGTATATTGGTTTTCAAGCAGTAATTTAGGCATTATAAGCATTGTTTCACTCACTAACTAATCACCATACCTGACCTTTTTTTGCCACATTACCTATCATTATTTCTGACTGTTTCTTCTAATGCTATGTAAACTTTGTCCTCTACATTGTCGTCGATTGGGGAATCACTCTGGCCCTGAATATCTTTACTGGCCAGGTCACTGGTAACAGGTGAATTGCCGAGACAATGGCATGAGGGGGGGAGGGGGGAGGTTATGCGGTGTAAGGCATTGTTCCGGCATGGCATCTTGTAGAGGAATAGAGGAAGGTGTCCCGTGTATACGTACGAAAAATCACGTGCAAAAATTGAAAATTGTGCAAATTAGGGACCTTGCAATTGCATGACGTACCAGTACGTCGCCAGGACTGGCAAATGCAAAATGTTGCAACGTACCCATACATCGACGGGACGGGGTGGGTTAAGGTTTCTATCCTATCTGTGCCTTCATCTACAGCTTCCTTTCTGGTAGTTCTATAGCCGCTGTTGTAGACAGCCATCATTCTTCTAGATCTATCAACAGTGGTGTTCATCAGGGCTCTGTCCTATCACCAACTCTCTTTCTTTTATTCATTAATGATCTTCTAAGCTGTACAGCTAACCCTATCCACACATACGCTGATGATTCCACCCTTCACCTTTCCATTCGGTTCCTGCAACGTCCATCCCAGCAGTTACTTCAGCAAACAAGGGATGAGGCTATGGCACACCTAATGTCTGACTTGGTTCATATCTCTGACTGGGGTAAAAATAATCTTGTTGTTTTTAATGCATCAGAGACTCAGATTTTACATCTATCAACCCGACAGAATCTTCCACAGGAGTACCCTCTAATGTTTAATAATATCCAGCTCAAGCGTGCATCATCCGTGAACATGCTCCGGGTTTCATTCATTCGGGATTTATTCTGGAATGATCATATTACATCTCTTGCAAAATCAGCTTCCAAGAGATTAGGTGTCCTAAGCCGACTCCAAACCTTTTTTACCCCTGCATGGTTGTTGACTTTGTACACGGGTTTTATTCGCCCGTGTAAAGTACAACTCTTATGTGTGGGGGAGGCTCCCCACATACAGCTCTTCTCAATAAGGTGGAGTCAAATGCTTTTCATCTCATTAACTCTCCTCTTACTGGCTTCCTTCAACCTTTGTCTCTACGCTGGACTGTTGCCTCTTTATCTCTTTTCTGTCGCTTCTTCCATGGTCACTGCTCCTCTGAACTGTTTGCTTGCATTGCTCCACCTCTACGATGGATGCGTAGCACCTGTCTAGCAACAAACTCACATCCTCCCTTCTCTGTCCAACTCTCTAATGCAAGAGTTAACCATTACTCCCAGTCCTTCATTTATGCAACGGGTCAACTTTGGAACTGTGTCCTTCTGTCTGTATTTCCTTCTTCCTTTGATCTCCAGTCATTCAAACGCAGTGTGCCCAGGCATCTCGAAATGAACAGATCTTGAATTTGATTCACTTTTGTATTGTTTTCCTTTTTTTTTTTTTAGAAGGAACGGTTTGCGGGCTCCTGGCCTTTGGTTCCTTCTTCTTCACATTAAAATATATATATATATATATATATATATATATATATATATATATATATATGTGTGTGTGTGTGTGTGTGTGTTACAGTGGTAGAGTGTTTGTTTCGCACGCTAGTGAGCGCGGGTTCGCCTCCCGCCAGAGTTGTAAAAACTTGGGAAGCGTTCACCAAGCTACTTGCTACTTTAGCGGACACAAGGGGTGCTGTGGTTGAACCAGTGTCGCATACAAGTATGCTTGCACCCAGTCGGATTAAGGCGGGCCGATTACACTTGGTTCACAGACTACACACACATCCAAAGCCATACAACACTGCAATCACACTCACAAGCACTTCTCACCCTACATACAGTCTCTGCCAGACAGCCTAAGCCACTGGGTAGAGATACATTGGCTGTATTGTCCCTGCTTCGGTAGGGATAGGCCGGTCCTGCAGTGGATCTCAACGGCTGATGATGATTATATATATATATGGAGCCCCTGTGGTACAGTGGTAGAGTGTGCGTTTTGCACGCTGGTGATCGCGTGTTCGCCTCCCGCCAGAGTCGTAAAAACTTTGGGAATCGCTCACCAAGCCAGTTTCTACTTTCGCAGACACAAGGGGTGCTGTGGTTGAACCAGTGTCGCATACTAGTATGCTTGCACCCAATCGGCTTACGGCGGGCCGATTACACTTGGTTCATAGACTACACACATATTCAGAGCCACTACAACACTACAATCACACTCACAAACACTTGTCACCCTACATACAGTCTCTACCAGACAGCCTAAGCCACTGGGTAGAGATACATTGGCTGTATCGTCCCTGCTTCGCTAGATATATATATATATATATATATATATATATATATATATATATATATATATATCTACATCTATATCTATCATCAGGCATTTGTGTGTCCAGTGCAGGATCGGCCTATCCCGACCGAAGTGGGAACGATACAGCCAATGTATCTCTACCAAGTGGCTTAGGCTGTCTAGTAGAGATTGTATGTAGGGTGAGAAGTGCTTGTAACTGTAACTGCAATGTTTGAGTTGCTTTGGATGTCCGTGTAATCTGTGAACCAAGTGTAATCGCCCCACGCAAGCCGACTGGGTGCAAGCATACTTTATAGTATGCGACACTGGTTCAACAACAGCACCCCTTGTGTCCGCCAATGCAGTACGTGGCCCGAAGAACACTCCCAAAGTTTATTATTCTGGCGGGGTGCGAGCCCTCGTTCTTCAGTGTACGAAAACGCACACTTTACCATTGTACCACAGAGTCTCTCTCTCTCTCTCTCTGTATATATATATATATATATATATATATATATATATATATATATATATATATATATTGCCAGACGCCTTCCTTATATGGGCTGGCCACAAATAAATAGCCTCCACGTCACCCTGTCTCCGCCATTTCACTGCCCTGCTCCCAGTTCAGACCCCCCTTTCTCATATACCTCTCCACTCCATCCCTCCATGTCATCCTTGGCCTTCCCGTCCCTCTCGCCCCCTCCATCTCACTCACATACACTCTCCTTGTCAGTCTCTCACTCTCCATCCTCTCCACATGGTCAAACCACCTCACTGTGTTTCTCCTAATGCTTCCTATTACATTCACATCCACACCACAACGCTCCTTCACATCCTCATTTGTCAGTCTGTCTCTCCATGTGTCTCCACAGTCCACAGGCTCCTCTCAATAACTCATTTCCACTGCTCTCACTCTTGCCTTGTGTCCCTCCAACAATGGTCAAGTTTCACTTCACTACGTCAGAGTTGGTATCACAGTACTGTCATGTAATAACTTTTTCACGTCCATGCTCACTTCCCTGTTTCATCTCACCGCGTTCAAGGATCCAGCAACCTTTCTTCCTTCTTGTATCCTTCCAAGCAGTTCACCCTCCATACTTCCATCCTTACTCATCACATTACCCAAGTAGGCCTACTCACATTTTCCATTTCCTTACAGTCCACAGGCTCCTCTCAAATAACTCATTTCCACTGCTCTCACTCTTGCCTTGTGTCCCTCCAACAACGGTCAAGTTTCACTTCACAACGTCAGAGTTGGTATCACAGTACTGTCATGTAATAACTTTTTCATGTCCATGCTCACTTCCCTGTTTCTTCTCACCGCGTTCAAGGATCCAGCAACCTTTCTTCCTTGTTGTATCCTTCCAAGCAGTTCACCCTCCATACTTCCATCCTTACTCATCACATTACCCAAGTAGGCCTACTTACATTTTCCATTTCCTTATCATCCAACCTCACTGCATATTTTCTGAATTCACCTCTCTCGAAGACCAAAACTTTACTCTTCGCTACATTCACCTTTAAATTCCGTTTCTTACACAGTCTCCCAAATTCTTTCACCAAGCCTTGCAGCTCTCCTTCTTCTTCACTTAACAACACAATATCATCTGCAAACAACAGTACAGGGAGTTTTCAAACACTGGAAACTGGTGGTAGGTGGGGGAGCCCATCATCCACCCACTTAGTGTAGGGGTACCCTGTTTTCAGGTTAGTTCTGCGTCGAGTGGCAGGACAAATTATTTCCTGTAAACCAGGAAATCATTTACAACGCTGGGTGGTAACCTTATAACCAACCGACACGTGTTCCTTACGTGACGGCAAGTGGGTTGGCAGAGGGTTAGTGCCCCTCCCCGGACAACAACTAACTAAAAATTGGAACAAGATATACATATACATAGAGACAGATAGATAGACAGATATAGATAGATCTATATCTACAGTATCTATCTATCTATCTATATCTATCTATCTATATCTATCTCTCTATATATATATATATATATATATATATATATATATATATATATATATATATATATATATTGTTACGGAACAGAGAAAGATAATGTACACTTTAAGTGAGAATACTAATAACCACTACTGTCCCGTAAAGTTCCAGGTTCAAAACAAAAGAGTTAGGTAAAATTACAAGTTAAAGTTTAATGCTCAAACTAACAACAAAACATTCAGGACTCATAAGGATAATGTAATGGCAAATAAACAGGTTAAATATATGGTTAACTGCAATAGCCTCTATTAACACAAAATTAGCAAGAGTAAATTTATCTAAGTCAGCCCTGATAAAATGAGATACCAGATAATACTCAGTGAATGCCAGATAAATTATTACAGATACAAACTATTATCAAAAGTGACTGACATAAAGAACCCCACACGAATTACAAAAACTTCACTAGGCCTACAAATTAAACTTATGCTATACAGTACAAGAAAAAATGCAACAACAGTTATACTCAAATTACACACAGCTGCTAGATGGTTGGAGATTTCTTGAGCACTCACAATAATAATATCTGTACAGGGGAGGACAGAGATGTGAACAAAATGAGGAGCAGATCTAAGTGGCAATGATGCAGAGACTGAGCTCATTATATAGGGGCTGGCAGAGCTTGATACAACTTGTAATAAGGACGCGCAAATGAAGCCATGGGGACATAGAGTTGACAATCCCGCTCTGGACAACAGAGAGAACGACTTACTCTACTATAACGGTAGAAGGGGGGGACTGAGGCAGAACACGCTCGTGATCAAACATGCAGCATACTGTGCGTTAAAATTACACAAAGGATGATGAAATCATAGGCTATGTAACACCTCCCCACAAAGAAAAAGAAATTTACAAAGGAAATTTCTTATTACTCTAAAACAATCTGTCTAAAGTCTAGATAAGCAATCTGCAATAACATTTTCTTTCCCCTTGACATGTTGTATGTCTAATGAATACTCCTGAAGAAGTAGACTCCATCTTGTCAATCTCTGATTTTTATCTTTAAACTTACTAAGGAATTTCAGTGGGTTATGATCGGTATAAATGACTATGGGGTCAAAACCAGAACACAAATAAAATGAAAAATGCTGTAAACCCAAAATCAAGGCCAAAAGCTCTTTCTCAATAGTTGAGTAGTTCTTTTGAGGTGGAGTGAACTTCTTACTGTAATAAGCTACAGGATGTTCAATACCCTGATCATCCTCTTGCAGCAAAACAGCCCCAGCTCCTGTATCACTTGCATCAACAGCCATCTTAAAAGGCTTAGCAAAATTTGGAGTAGCGAGCACTGGCTGACTTAATAGAATAGCTTTAAGTTTGTTGAAAGAGGATTCACAGTTATCGGTCCAGACAAATTCAACTCCCTTTTTCAGTAGGTCTGTAAGTGGTGATACAAGAATAGAAAAGTTAAGAACAAATCTCCTGTAATAACCTACCATTCCCAAAAATCTCTGTAGCTCTTTCCTACTTTTAGGTCTGGGAAGATCACTTATAACCTGAACCTTAGCTCCTGGTGGTGCAACATGTCCATCACCAATTACATACCCAAGGTACTGAACTTTAGCTTGACCAAACTCACACTTTGATAAATTAGCTACAAGATTAGCATGAACTAAACGGTCAAGAAATTTACTGACATGGCATAGGTGATCTTTCCAGTTGTCACTGAAGATTAATACATCATCAATATAAACAACACACCCTGCCAAACCCTCTGTTACAACATTCATGAGCTTCTGAAATGTGGCTGGTGCATTCTTCATACCATACGGCATTACAGAACATGCAAAAGCCTTTCCTAGTGTTACAAAACATGAGATCTCCCTAGCACGTTCAGTCATAGGTACTTGCCAGTATCCTTTTAACAAATCAAACTTACTTATGTACCTAGCCTTTCCGATCTTGTCTATGCAATCTTCCACACGAGGGAGAGGGTAAGTGTCTGTTTTAGTTATCTGATTAACACGTCTGTAGTCAATGCAAAGCCTCTGTGACCCACCTGGCTTAGGGACTAGAGTGACAGGAGAACTCCACTCGCTCTGACAGGGCTCAATCATCTTGTGGTCCAACAGGTAGCCAAGCTCCTTCTGGATGAGAGGAACTTTCACTGGGTTCACACGGTAAGGAGGCAATTTAATTGGCTTTGCGTCTCCAACATCGACATCATGCATCAACACAGTGGTTCTTCCTGGAGTGGCACGGAACACTTGCGGGTACTCCTGCAGTAATGCCGAAAACTCCTGCCTTTCCTCGGGAGGTAGATGAGAAAGCTTAGTCTGGAGATCATTCATGATATCAGGATTCTTCCCCAAACTATCACTCAGGTTCATACTGCATGGGAGAGCTTCACTTGCAGACTCGGGTGGAACAGCTACAGTGCAGACTGGGTTATTTTCGTCCCGCCTGTGATACAACTTCAGCATGTTGATGTGACATAGTTGCTTGTTCTTTCTACGATCTGGTGTGGCGATGACATAGTTGACATCACTGAGTTTCTTCTCCACGAAATAAGGGCCACTAAACTTGGCTTGAAGAGGTTGCCCATGAACTGGTAGCAGAATCAAAACCTGATCTCCTGGCTGAAAGTGGCGTAACCTGGACTTCTTATCATACCAAGTCTTCATCTTCTCCTGAACAGCTCCTAAATTCTCTCTCGCCAGCTGTAAAGCAGTGGACAGCCGTTCTTTGAACTTCATCACATACTCCAGCAGGTTGACGTCATCTTCCTCCGACAGCCAGCATTCCTTGAGTAACTTAAGGGGTCCTCTTACTTCATGGCCAAACAGTAGTTCAAAAGGTGAGAAGCCCAGTGATTCATTTGGAGATTCTCTTGCAGCAAACACAACGAATGGAAGACCTTTATCCCAGTCTTTCTGATGTTCCAAACAGTATTTCTTGAGCATCGATTTGAGTGTTTGATGATATCTCTCCAACGCTCCTTGGGTCTGGGGATGGTAAGCTGAAGACGTGATCTGGGTGATGCCCAACTCTTTCAGAGACTGCTTGAAAACGTTTGACATGAAATTACTTCCCCGGTCGGACTGTACCTCTTTGGGCAGACCAAACTTTGTGAAGAACCCTAGCATTTCCTTAACCACGTTCTTTGCTGAGATGTTTCTAAGTGGAAGGGCTTCAGGATAACGAGTAGCCATATCAATCATGGTCAACACATAAGAAAATCCTGAAGAAGTCTTAGGAAGAGGGCCCACAATATCCACCAACACACGGGTGAAAGGCGCCTCAAAAGGAGGAATGGGAACTAGAGGTGCAACCTTTTCGGTCTGATTACACTTCCCCACAACTTGACAGGTGTGACAAGACTTACAATACCAGGAAACATCCCTGAAGATACCTGGCCAGTAGAAGTGATTCAAAATGCGTGCCACAGTCTTCCTCACTCCAAGGTGTCCTGCCAAACTGGAATCATGAGCCACTCGAATGATATCCTGCCTACAAACACGAGGGATGACAACTTGATGTACAACCTCCCATTCACAGTCGGCTGATGCTGTTGGGGGTCTCCACTTCCTCATAAGTACTCCTGACTTTACATAATAACAAGTAGAAGCACCGGCTGACTCTTCTTCACTGTAAGCAGAGTTAGCTAGACCTTTCAACTCAGGGTCAGCAACCTGCAACTCAACCAACTCTTGACGAGACAAATTATCAACACTACGGGGTACTGCCTCATCTGGTGAGTGGTCCAAATTAGCAAGAAAAGTGTCAGCTAGGATAACATCATCATCATCATTATCCTCTAAATCACCAGTAACTTTAGACTTAGCCCTAGTGACAGCACATGCAGGGAACACATCAGGGACATCACAATCCTGGGACGCAGCCACTGGCTCACTAGACAACTGAGGAGCTGGACACACTTGACTTCCACCAATATCATTTCCAAGTAAGAAAGTTACACCTGACATTGGGAGTGTCTCAACCAACCCAACCATAACAGAACCATTAACAAAACCAGACTCTAAATTCACTCTGCACAGAGGGACAGAGAAGTAATTATTCCCTACACCTTGTAAGATTACAGTTTCATCAGAGGAATTAACATTAGAGCCTAGAACACTGGTCAGCATAAGGGATTGGCAAGCACCTGTATCACGATATATTTGAAGTGATTTCCTGTCATTACTGTCCAGAGGACTGACAAAACCATCAGACAGGAAATTAGCACATGAACTCTTGAGAGTGTCACCCACGTTACTGCTCAAAAGAGGAGCTCCATCATGAGAATTTAAGTTACCCCTCAAAGCAGGTTCAGTTAACTCAGTTAAAGAATTCTGGGAACTCTCAAGAGTGGACACTAGACCAATTGACTGAATATTTAAAGACTCCTTTTTGTTCACATCACGCTGTCTCCTGAAACATCTCTCCGTAGTATGACCAAGCTTACTACAATAAGTACATTTACTTTTCTGAAATCTAGAGGTGAAGCTGGTATTTACTTCCTGAGAAACATCATCTTTATTCTCTTTCCTGTTACCTGTACTCTGAGTAGAGGCAACGTACTTACTCTCAGCTTTCCCTTTTTCTCTAGAATATCTCTTGTGAGTGAGAACATACTCATCAGCTAAAACTGCAGCATCAGACAAATTATCTATTCTTTTCTCATCAAGATATAGGCTTACATCTTTACTAATACACCTTTTGAAATCCTCCAGCAAAATCATCTGCTTAAATTTACCAAAATCAGAATCCACATTCTTAGAATTTAACCACTGCTCTAACAAATCTTCTTTGATTTTTGCATACTCAACATGGGATTGCTTATCTTGCTTATAAGTTGTCCTAAATTTTACTCTATAAGCTTCAGGAACAAGCTCATAGGCCTTAAGAATCAAGCTCTTAACTACATCATAATTATCAGATTGATCCTGAGGCAAAGATGCATAAGTTACTTGAGCTTTACCGGTGAGAACAGTTTGAAGGAGTACTGGCCAATACTCCTTAGGCCAATTAAAACCTGTAGCTACCCTCTCAAACAACTGAAAATACTTTGTTAAATCAGATTCATTAAAAGGAGGGACAAGTTTAACATTTTTAGCCACATCAAAATCATCAGAGCAAGATGATCCAGTTCCACCTTGTTTCATGCGATACTCATGGTCTGCCTGAATCCTAGCAAGTTCAACTTGTGCGTGAAACTCAGCCTCCTTAGCCTGAGCTTGAAATTCAGCTTCCTTCACACGAGACTCCGCCTCCTTAGCCTTAGCCTCCTGCAGGGCTAGCTGTAACTTAGCTAATTCAATCTGCGTTTGCTCATTTGGAGGAGTTACATTGAACAAGCTTTCATTAATCATGGCAACAATCTGATCTTTAGACTGATGAGAGCGAACAACAAATCCCAATTGTTGAGCAACAATCTTAAGTTCATTCTTTGTTCTGTTTTCTATATCACACACTGTTTGCACATTTGACAAAAAGTCCTTGGCTTCATCAAGTGTAGTAATAGTAGACATAATTAATAAGAAACAGTCACAAAATATCAAGCAATATCCTTATGATAATATCCTGAATATCCTGATATGAGGTCGCCAAATTTATGTTACGGAACAGAGAAAGATAATGTACACTTTAAGTGAGAATACTAATAACCACTACTGTCCCGTAAAGTTCCAGGTTCAAAACAAAAGAGTTAGGTAAAATTACAAGTTAAAGTTTAATGCTCAAACTAACAACAAAACATTCAGGACTCATAAGGATAATGTAATGGCAAATAAACAGGTTAAATATATGGTTAACTGCAATAGCCTCTATTAACACAAAATTAGCAAGAGTAAATTTATCTAAGTCAGCCCTGATAAAATGAGATACCAGATAATACTCAGTGAATGCCAGATAAATTATTACAGATACAAACTATTATCAAAAGTGACTGACATAAAGAACCCCACACGAATTACAAAAACTTCACTAGGCCTACAAATTAAACTTATGCTATACAGTACAAGAAAAAATGCAACAACAGTTATACTCAAATTACACACAGCTGCTAGATGGTTGGAGATTTCTTGAGCACTCACAATAATAATATCTGTACAGGGGAGGACAGAGATGTGAACAAAATGAGGAGCAGATCTAAGTGGCAATGATGCAGAGACTGAGCTCATTATATAGGGGCTGGCAGAGCTTGATACAACTTGTAATAAGGACGCGCAAATGAAGCCATGGGGACATAGAGTTGACAATCCCGCTCTGGACAACAGAGAGAACGACTTACTCTACTATAACGGTAGAAGGGGGGGACTGAGGCAGAACACGCTCGTGATCAAACATGCAGCATACTGTGCGTTAAAATTACACAAAGGATGATGAAATCATAGGCTATGTAACAATATATATATATATATGATTTAATCACTGTACTTAGAACAACTTTTCCAGACCATCTCTCTTACTTAATACTGCATCATCCTTGAACATGTTTGGGGGTTTCATTTACTCGGGACTTATTTTGGAAAGATCATATTACATCTCTTGTAAAATCTGCTTCCAAGAGATTGGGTGTGCTAAGCCGACTCCGCTCTTTCTTTACCCTTGCAAAATTGTTGACTCTATACAGGGGTTTTATCTGCCCCTGTGTGGAGTACAACTCTCATGTGTGGGGAGGCTCCCAACATACAGCTCTTCTCAATAGGGCGGAGTCAAAGGCTTTTCGTCTCATTAACTCTCCTCCTCTTACTGACTCCCTTCAATCTCTGTCTCTTCGCCGCACTGTTGCATCTTTATCTCTTTTCTATCGCAACATTAATGGTCACTGCTCCTCTGAACTGTCTGCTTGCATTCCTCCACCTCTACGACGGGCGTGTAGCACCCGTCTGGCAGCAAACTCTCATCCCTTTTCTGTCCAACTCTCTAATGCAAGAGTTAACCGTTACTCCCAGTCTTTCATTTATGCAACAGGTCAGCTCTGGAACTGTCTCCCTCTGTCTGTATTTCCTGCTGCCTATGATCTCCAGTCTTTCAAACAGTGTGTCCAGGCATCTCAAAATGATCGGATCATGAATTTGGCTCTCTCTTGTATTTTGTTTTTCTCTTGGAGGGAACTGTTACTGCGGGCTCATGGCCTTTGGTTCCTTCTTCCTCGCATTAAAAAAAAAAAACTCACGATTTTGTTTACTTTATCCATTCATATGAACACTTCATTTGTAAATATTTTGTACAACAACACCGTCCTTTGTTCATTGTTATTGTGCATAATATTTTTTTCTTGGCTTGAAATATTCTCTTAATTTGTATCCATTTGGTTTAATATTTTTGTTGAACCTATTTTTTTCCATTATTTTTCTTCATGATATTTGCATACTTTAAGAAGTTTAACTTACACATTCGTCCGGAGATGAAATAGAGTCAGGCTCCATATCCATTTAAGAAATGGATAGACGTACTGCAGGGTCATCGTTCAATCAGCTGAGTCATAAATACCTGTCTCCGTTGCTTCAACTAATTCTTCGAATGTACAGTATATTTTTCATATCCTATTCGCAGTACTTCAAACATAAGTTACTTTCTGACAGATACTCATCTTCCTTATCCTCTCCTAGCACTCCCAACACTTGTGTTACAACTGTACCAAGAATAACGGCTCTTAACACCCCTTCTCCTACTACTTCTGTAACTATGGCAACGCATCCTGCCCATCAAACGATCATCTTGGATGATGGGTCACACGGGTATGAATCCCGCTTCTAGTGGTTATGAGTTCATTCGTGATATTCAGTCTCCACTTACAAACTTATTAACACCAGACAGTGCTAAGACTGCATACCTTACAAGCACGCTAGATGATGGTTATTCAAGAGTGGGCTCTTTCATAAGATGTAGATTATTGGAGAAGTTTACCTTCTTTGATGAAAGCTGTGTCAAATGTTACGAATTTTTTGTAATTACATGAAAGCAGGATGCCTGAGCATCTACAGACTGCACTAAAGTATGAAGCAGTATAAGTTCATCCCTCCGACCAGAATACGTTGTTTGAGGCAGCAGCAGTATCGGTTGCGACAGGAAACGAATTTTTTAAGGCATAGCAAGGACATTTAGTGACCTCAGGCTTCTAAATCGTCTTAGCAAGGATAAATTAGATGCTGCGTTGGAGATTCAGTTTTCTCCATGGGATGACATAACAGACAGAAGAAAACTTCGTATCATATCTACTCCAACGGCTCGTACAGTTCAACCAGTAACTACTCATATACCTACTTCTCAGTCTCAGGGTCCTGGACACGTTTCACGTTCACTCAGCCGACAAAACGTTACACCACGTTCACGAGCCATGCCGCGTGCAAGACCTGGGTCACAAAAATGGATTCTCTCATGGTCCTGCCAGATCTAAAAGCAGAACCAAAACAATATTGGTATTATAGACAAGTCGCCGAATATCTCAGTGTTATAAAAGACCTGAAGAAAGATACAGGCGTGATAGTAGACCAGTTTCACGATCATCCAGTAACACGTACTGTACTTACCATAACAGCAGTCATCATTCTACCAGCGAGTGCCATGCCCTTGCCAAAACACAGTCTGGGGAAACTTTGCGCCAGAATCAACATCTCCATAACAACACAAAATTCTGAGCTTCCCATACGCCAGACTGATCGTTTTACGTAGGTGTAGTTATCTTAGGTCATTATGGAAGAGTCCGATCATCTTTTTATATGGACTCGGATCTGTGGTGAACTTGATTTCTGAAACCTCACTGGACGGTATTAAAAAGATCAAGCGGGTTTGGATTCTTGAGCTGCCTGGCATCCGTCTCTGTGGTGTTGACGACTCAGAATTTTATGTGAAAGGCAAAACAGCTCTGAAATACAACTAGTGAATTAATTACACGTTTCACAGCTGAGTTTTATGACACAAATAAACTCCATTATCCTTCAGATGCTTTGCTTGGTACTGACACCATGGTTCAACATTCAACTGAACTGACACCCGCTTTTGGGAGTATTACAGCAAAGGGACATTATGTATTACGCATGAATTACTCCCACCCTGTCCGTTGACAGTTAAATTCGGTGATAGTCTATCATAACTCCTACTCAACAGCCAGCAGTGTAATGAAGATTATATAGTACCAGAATCTCATGATACCCCCTCTAGCAGTGATGCAACGATTGACTCATGTACATCTAATTGAACTATCTCAAAAAGTCTGAATGATATTTTGCAACAAGCAAAGATGAAAAAAAAAAAAAAACTTACAAAACAGTCCACAGTTTTGTTGACCCACAAATTCAAGAAAGTCTTAGCTCGTGTTGTAGGTGCAAAAGAGGGAGTGAATGTATTAACATTACCTGAAACGTGTTATATGAATGGCCTAACATAGGAGTCAGCCTTGTGATCAGTACTGGAGGATAATATGCGTTATTTTTACCTACTAAGTGACAGCAATGCTTCACTACAGCTTAAAAGTGGTACAAAGATTGGAGATTTCCTGATGTGCCCATCGGTTGTAAAGGTGTGTCAGGATATACCATTCACCGGAACTACTAAAAATGATGATGATTTACAAGGTGTTTTTACCATTAAAAACTCTATGGACTCTGCTGCAACTCCTTCAGCTGACATTACCCTTGATGTAAATCAGGGATATTTTCCTGAACATAAAGTACAATTCATTAATCTTTCGCAGACCTACAGAGATAATCTGGCCTTACCTGGTGAACCTCTGGGGAAAAAGACTCATATGAAGCACACCATTGAATTGATTCCTGGTACTCAGCCAATTAATATCCCAGCATACAGATTACCCCATAGCTTGCAAGCAGAAGTTTGAGATAGTGTAGGATATGCTTAACCAGGATACAATACACCACAAAACACTCAGTCAGTTCGTGAAATACAGTAGTCTGCTTTTCCTAATCCCCATGAAAGAAACTGAGTTCGTACCCATAGTTGACTACCGTAAACTCTGTCACTGTGCCCGGTCGATTCCTATTACCAGTCTTAACAAATTTACTAGAATCACCTGGAGAGAATAAACATTGTTTTCACTTCCCTTGACTTATTTAGTGGTTCCTGGTAAGTAGAAATGAAAGAGTCGTCTCATCCCATACCTGAGTTCTGTACCCCTTCTGGCCACCATCATTTTAAAAGGCTGGCCTTTGGTCTTTGAAATGCTTCATCCAGATTCATGAGGCTTATCCCTTCTGTATTCAGTGGTATGATTGGCCATTCTCATTTTGCTTATCTAGGTGACATCACTGAGGTGAATAAATCAATCCCTTAACAGTTTCTCAAACTACAGCAAGTTTTTGATCGCTCCAAAAGTTAAGCTCAGTAAATGCAGTTTCCTGTGTAAGAAAATTAAATTTCTTGCACATGTGGCTGATGTTGTGGGCATTCATACCTCAGATGAGAAAGTTAATGCAGTTGCTAACTCCCCAGAACCCATAAGTACTGATGATATATGGTCTATGGACTTTCCTTCGTCAGCGAGGCACCTATCAGCGATTTATTCAAGGTTGTGTACACATCGCTGCCTCTCTTACTAAATTACTTAAGAATAATTTACCTTTTGTTTGGACTACTAACCAGTCTCATGCATCTGAGACACTGAAGACAGGACTTATCAATGCCGCAGTCTTGCAATTTCCTGATTATAAGAAGCCTTTTCTCCTTTATACAGACGCATCTGGTGTAGGCTTGGGCACAATATTGATGCAAGTTGATCATGAAAAGAGAAAACGTGTAATAAATATGCTAGTAGTGCACTCAGTGCAGCTAAAACTAAGTATGGTGTAACTAATTGGGAGGCACTAGCAGTTGCTTGGTCTGTCGAACATTTCAGAGATGTAATCTATGCATATCCAGTGCATATCCATACAGATTATCTCCCACTGTGACATTTTCGAAGGAAGAAATGTTACTGGGCTTGTAGCACGATGATCAGTTATTATGCAAGACTTCAACCCAACCTTTGAGTACGTGCCTGGTAAATAGTAGCAGTTGCCCGTTCATATCATGTAACCACGGGAGACTCACCATATCAACTACGTATAGTTCCTTACACCACTCTAACCTCAGGTTTTGTCCATGGTTGTCAGTGCACAGACCCTACGGCTATTGACTTCTACTGCTATTTACTTCCTTGAGTTAAGAGACGCTTCGACTTTACCTACTCAGCCAGTACCAGTAGGTAATGATTTTTTGTATTGGAAGACAGCCCTTAATGGTAGGGTCATACCTTCTAGATAGGTACGTCAACTCGTTGCCTCCATTGATTTGATACCTGCAGTACTCCACATCATCCATAACACATCTCATGCATCCCATCCGGGAAAAGATCGGTGTTTGAGATAATCAAGTCTGATTCAATTGGATTACCATGCGTAAGGACATCAGTGTTCACTGTGATTCCTGTGTTCCCTGTGATCTTCATAAAGGGTCAGCTGGATTGCCTGCCCCACATTGCATTATCCAGTTCGCTCACGTTCAAGGGAAACTGTTTCTATTGATCTCCTTAAATTGTTTCCAATGGAGTCTGATGCAGAGTATTTGTTTGTGGCAACTAACCATTTCTCACGTTACTGTGTTCTCTCAGCTCTCCAAGACAAGACTGCTAAGAGTGTTGCACGTGCCTCTACTGGTTATGTAATTTGTCCATTCACTACGTCATCAACTATTATTAATGGTTCGCGGTTCAACAATAGTTTTCTTGTTTTAAGATTAGGATACAATATAGCTTTAGTAAATGTAATATCATACCAAACCATCCTGCTTCCAATGGCCTTGTCGAAAGACAAAATCGTAAGGTGTTGGAGTGCTTGAGGTACGTTAGGTTCTCAGAGTACTTGTTGGGATAAATGGATAGCACATGTTGCTGCTTCTGTCAACAGCACCATTAATAAATCCATGGGTGAAGCTCCATGCATTGTCTTATATGGGTTTGATAACTCTCTGCCCCATTCAGTACTGTATTATCAAAATCTAGTCCAATATAGATCTTGGACAGTTATGTGAAATTGGAACTGTAAAACTTCCAGAAAATACACCACTATATAAAGGCTAATCTGGCATTGTCTAAAAAAGATATAAACGACAACATAGCTCTGCCTCACCCATTTGTATTAACTTTGGATACTTACTTTTCACTCGTTTGCACACTCTCACTTCTAAATTGGATGACAAATTTACAGACGCACACCGTATGTTATCTTGTAATGGTAACAAATCTGAGATTAAAAACTTGTCATCTGAGAGTAAATGGGTTCACGCACATGATCTGAAGGGAGTTCCCAGGCACTTCAGATGGGAGGAAAATAAAATAAAGCGTTGTATCTTCTCTATCTTCTTCTGCAGGACATCTCACTGTTCCTCTCAAGTCTCCTCTTTCCTCTGCCCTTGCTACCCCTTCTTCACCTTCCACTCTACCTGTTAATGAGTACAGTCAAAAGCTACGTTCAACAACTCGCCCAACTTTTTCTTGTCGCTTTCTCCACCTCCACTATTTAGCCGATCTGAATATTAATCAGCATTCGTAGAAGTGGAGAATGTGAACAACGAATCAGTCCCCTGTTACTGAGAGTGGAGTCCTGGTCAGTTTCACACCTGCTCTGGACTTAGCCACAGTCATAGAGGAAGGATTTTCACTGCTTCTTTTCTCTGTTTTCGCCAGTTTTTGACTTAGTCTCTGGCATAGAGAAATATTTTCTCCCTGTTTGCCTGATCTTGCCTGGACTTTGTCTCAGCGTGACAGACCTTGTCTGCATACGTGTGCGTGTCGGAGTGAGTGTGGATGTACCTGCGTGGGTGTGTGGGTAGTTTTTTTTTTTTTTCACGACTTGCCAGTAGAGTACCTCACCGTAGTACGACGCCGAACCGTGAAGGGGTGCCTTTAGGGAGTTTCCATGAGGGGGGGCCATTAGGGCCTGGTTAAAGGAGGCAGTGATGGCTCCACTTCTGATAGAGTAGGGAAAATCCCTTATGGGGCAGTGGCGGGTCTCCTTCGGTGCCCTTTAGACTACAGGGAGCTAGGCACCCATCACTGTAGAGCCGTTTTTTTTTTTTTTTTATCCTGCACTTTCCTCCTCTTATTTTTTTAGGTAAGTGTCCGTATGTCTGTGTGTGTATAGTCTGTGAGTGTTGTCTGTGTATGTGTGACTGTCTGTCTTGCTGAGATGGTGGGTCCCACCACCCCTAGACCCCCAGGGCCTATGCATATTCCGCTCCCTCAATCAGGGCCTTCCCCACCTATGCCTATTGCAGCAGCGAAGTGGGAGCACTGTCACTCCACGACGAGCTCACACTCTTCGGCGAGCAGAGAGCCTGCAACCTCTCTCTACCCATTTGTGCATGAGGGAGCTTGTGCTCGGCCTCGCTTTGCTGCCTTGGGCTCCTCCTCCTCCTCAGCTCGCCGCAAGGTAGCACGACGCCATGAGGTGATGGAAGACATCACCCCTGCTCCTCCCACTCCTTCCACCACCACTGCCATCCCTGCTGCTGCTCGTTGTGCTGTCGGTACTGTCTTGCCCAGCAGGAAACCACTCAGCTCAGCACAAGACACCTCCAGGTCATTGCCTCCAGCTTGCACTGGTGTGGTCTTCAGTGTTCATGCCAACAGGCTAGCCACGACCACTGCTCCTTTTGCCTCTGCTGCAGCCTATGCTGTTCCTTCTGCTTCTCCAGACTCTGACAGGTTCATCCTGGTGGCACGCAAACGACAGCGAGTGCCACAGGGAAACGGATCATCTCTGGCTTCATGCATGGCGGCTCCACAAGCAGGCTCCACCTGCTCCTTGCCCGTCAGTGTTTGTCACTGCACCTTTGTCACCCCGCTCCACCTATCCTGCCTTCCACGTTCCTCTCCAGTCAGGGTTCCCCACCAGCTACAACGCAGTTGCGGCTCTGGAGAAACATCTGCCAGAGCTTGCGATGACCAACCACTATGGTCAAGACGAGAGCTGCATCTTGATCCCGACCGAGGAGGAAGCATATCTGTGCCTGAAGGCAGTGGCAGAGGATGAGGCCCTACCAGTGCATATTGTGGAACTGCTTCGAGGTGGTCAGGTCAACAAGGCCATCATGATGAGATTCCGTTGCTGCATGCCAGTTGAAATTCTACTGAGGCACGACCACGTGGAGGAGGAGACACGATGCCAGTATTGCAGGACACGCAAGGAGACCCAGCAGGTCTGTGTCACCTTTTGTGAACCTCTCATACCTTCACTCGACCTGGGGAACTGGGGGGTGTTTTGGCTGTGCCCGTACACTCTGGAGCCGCTACGGTGTTACCGCTGCCAGAGATTTGAACACCACCATGCCAACTGCAACCGCCTGATAGTGTGTGGGATTTGCAGTGGGTCTCATGACACCGAGCAATTCCTCACAAGGTTCAAGGCGAAAGAACCCATCACCTCTCGCTGCCCCAACTGCTCTGGGCTGCACCACACATGGCGCCCCAGCTGCCCTGCCATTGTGAAAACAGTGACTCAGGGAAGGGAAAGGCAGGTTGCCCGGGTTCAGCAGCAGCAGTCTGCCAGTGCCACTTCAGCTCCACCTGGCATTTTTGTCTGGGGACAGCAATACTGCCCTCCACCACCGAGTCTGCCCATCCTTGATGAGACTGCGTTCCCTCCACTTCCTTCTGCTCTCGTCAAGGATCAGACAACCATCAAGGTCCACCACTCGCACAATTCCAGGGTCCAAAGACCACATCCACGCCCAGCTTCCACCCGTCTCCTACCCAGTCGGCCATGCTTTTCTCATTAGATGAGCTGCGTATGCTAGGGACACAACTAAAGGTTGACACTGCAGGGGCCATAACCCAATCATTAGGGGTCCAGCTCAACATGGACCACATCATTGCCACGGTGAATCGTGTCCTCGATCAGGCTGTCGAGGAGAAACAGCAGCTCATTGCCCTTCCTCTCTCTCGCAAGATGGCTCACCAGACCAACGAGAGGCCAGGTCTATCCCTCGCAGGTCAGCTCGCCCGGAGCCGAAGGCCATACGGCCTTCCACTGCCTGGGCCAGGCCGATCGTGCTTCCCACCCCTCTCCTGCCTCACCAGGGACTCCGCCATCACCAGCAGTGGCCGCCAGCATGAAGGAAGGCCCGGTTCTCTTGCAAGACGACACCCAGCCACCTTCACCTGCCTGCAGGCTGATACTGCCCTCAGCATCGTCCAGTGGAACTGCTCAGGGGTCAGGAGCAAGCTCCCACTCCTACAGCAGACGGCTCTCACAGAGCACCCACACGTTTTTCTCCTTCAGGGGACTCTGCTGCCTGAGAACACCACTTTCCACCTCCCAGGCTATAACACCTACCCCTCCCACCTATCCGTGGTGCCATGAGGCGTTGTGCAATATGAGTGAGGGAACACATCTCCTGTACTGTCTATGACCCCCCACCTTATTGCGGACCTGGTGTGGAAGTGCATGGTATAATCCTCCACCTGGCTATGCCAGCATTTACCATTTTCAATGTTTACAGGAGCCACAGGGGCGTTTTGGATGAGGGGCAGCTCTTCTTGCAGGCCGACACAGGCTTCATTTTTGTTGGGGGCGACTTTAACGCCCACCATGACATCCTCTCGTTGCCTCTTCCATCTAACGAAGCCGGTCGTCACCTCTCCTTACTTCTAGAGGAGATGGATGGTATCACCTTGCTCAATGATACCACTGACCCCACTCACATCGATGGAGGATGGCTGGACCTTTCACTTGCCTCCTCATCACTTGCAGGCTCAGCAACGTGGTCGTTGCATTCCCACCTTATTAGCAATCACTTTGCTATCAAGGTTGTCTTGCCTATGGCTCCTCTTCCACCCCCCCCTCTGCCGCCCCCCCACTATGGAACCTCCACAGATCTAACTGGGCTGCCTTTGATGGTGCTTTAGCTGTGGCCTTTGAGCTGTCTCCACTTGCCCCGGACCTAGAGAGCCAAGCAGATCAAACAGCCTGTATTTTTTCACAGGCTGCCTCTCTCACCATCCCGCTGCAACAGCGATCCGTGTGGTGCTACCGGAACGGTTGGTTTTATTGCGACAGGGTCAGGGAACTGAACCACCAGTTAAATGCGGCATGCAGGCAGTACTGGCAGTGCCACACATCTCCGCACTGCCGGTACCTGGTTGCTGTCATGAGTCACATGGTTTTGGAGAATCGCCGCATCAAAGAGGAGGCGTGGATAGGATGGTGTCGCACATTGGACTCTCATTCCATGCTCCGTGAGATGTGGAGGAGAGTCCAGTCCACATCCAATCCACGTCCTCCTCGTCCGCCCTCTCATCTTGACCCTGCCACTGAAGCCAGCCGTCTGGCATGGCACTTTGCGGAACGTTCTGCTTTTCACAATCTCCCGCCATCCATCTGTGCCTTACAGGCGAAGTTGTCTGCCTCTCGTGTCGCGGTGATTCAGGCTGCCTGTGATAGGCCTGACCCCGCTGATTGCCCCAACACCAGTGGGGAACTTCAACAAGCACTGTGACACAAAGGGGACACTGCACCGTGGCTCGATGGGCTGCCGTACTCTCTGTTATCTCACGCTGGAGAGAGTGGTGGTGAGCGGCTGCTTGATTTGTTCAACCTCTTGTGGTCTGAGGGTTGTCTCCCAAGGTCGAGGAAGACAGCCATTATTCACCTGATTCCCAAACCCTGTGATCCTGCTGCCATGCGCCCTATCTCCTTTCTTAGCTGCATTGCTAAGACGACAGAGAGGGCTGTGCGCAGTTGTCTGTCCTGGCATTTCAGACCGCTGCATCCGAGGATCTATGCTTACCATCCAGGCAGGAGTTCATGGGCCGCACTGCAGGGGTATGTTTCCAGGGCCATCTCTCCCTCTCCCCCTTCTATCACCACCCAAATGGTACCCCCCAGGGGAGTGTCTTAAGCCCACTTCTCTTCAACATCTTGGTGGAGGGGCTGCTTATTGTGGACCATGGCTCTGGCATCACTCTCTTCTGCTATGCAGATAATCTGGCCCTCATCTTTACCAGATGTGACTGTTTTACTCAGGCCCATCCTGCTCTCTCCAGGCTGCATGCCAAATGCAATGAGTTGGGCCTAAAGATAAAGTTTGACAAGACGAGATGTCTGCCTTTTGGTCTACGTCTCCCGGACTTCCCACTGCTCCTCAGTGGCCACCAGCTCACCCTTGTTACTCTTCACCAGTACCTGGGGGTCTGGTTCGACAGTGGCCTTTTTTTTTTTTTTTCCAAGCACTTCAAGTACTTAAGAAAGCACGCTTCCACCTGCACTGCTGCCCTCAAGTATCTTTCCAAATGGAACTGAGGGGCGTCGTACAAAGTCCTACGGACTTTTTACATACATGCCATATGGTCCCTGGTGGAATACAGCGCCATCTGTTTAACTTGTCTCGCTCTGTCGTCACTCAGATCTCTGGAGGTCCCGCGGAACGAGGCACTTCGCACCATGTTGGGTGGTCCCCGCTGGACCTGGCTTGCTAATTTACGTGCAGAGAGTGGTTTGCCATCTCTAGAGCATCGCACTGCACTTTGGGCTGCAGTTACCACTTCCAGCTGGTCCAGTGTCGGCCTCACCTGCCAGTCTCTGCTCTGCTCAAACGATTGGTGCACAGACCACCAGACCCTCTCCCCCAGCAAGGCTGGGTCTGCACCACAGCTGCTCTTTTTCACCCCCTGAATGTTGCCCCTGACATCTCCTGAGCTCTCGACTCCCCTTGTCCAGGGTATGCTGAACCACCACCATGGGCTCCTCTTTTCAAGATCCTCTGCTCTTCAGACATGCACCCTCGAGCTTCTGGCTCTTCTTCACCAGGAGGGTCTTAGTAGAGTCGCGGCTCTGCACTCCCCCAACTCTGCCACTTATTTCACAGATGGCTCCATTAGCCCCGATTGTTCTGCGGGGTCACCCTTTGTTTTTGACCAACACATTGAATCGTGGTGACTCTCCCCGGGTGTTTCTGCCTTTCAGGCAGAACTTGTGGCTATCCCTGGGGCATTACACCATGCTTATTATCACCAATACCAGCAGGTCATTATTCAGACGAATTCGCTGTCATCGCTCCAGAGGCTGTGCTCTTTCTTTCTTACTGATCATCTTTCTCTCCTTACTGCCATCTTTCACGTCGTCTTCCTTCTCAATCATATGGGTGCCACTGTCACTCTACATTGGATCCCTGATCATGCTGGTATTACTGGCAATGAGAGGGCCGATGCCACTGCCAGCACTGCTTGCCCTCTCCTGGGAGTTACATTCCCTCTCCACCCTAGTACCTCGCAAATTGTTTCCGCCCTGACCGCCACTATTGCCAGACTTTCCCAGGCTGATCATCAACTCTGTATCGTTGAGGGTTCTCGTTTTGCGACGTGGTATGCCACGGCCACGTCCTACACTCCATTTCTGCCCCCCCCCCCCCGGTCTGCCTAATTATCTTGTAGTGGGGCTCTGGGAATTGCATCTGGGGTTCCCTGGCTATAATCAAATCACTGGGGTGGCACCTGACTCTTGTGCCCACTGTCTAGTTAGTTGTGAGGACCCACTTGTACACTATCACCTACACTGCCGAGCTATTGCTCTACTTAGGTCTTCCCTTGGCACGGGCTTTGCTCGGGCGGGGAATGATTTTCATGATGCTGCCAGCATTGTTTCCAGCACACCTTTTAACGTACTTCTTTCCACAGTGAGGAACCACCCTCCCCCTCAATAACTTTGCAGGCGCATGACTAGCGCATCCCTGATGGGCTTTTAGTTTGCCCATGCCCACTTTCAGTGGGTAAATATTAAAAAAACAAACAAACGTGAACAACCTTGCTGACATTGGCTGGGTTTGGATCATCTCTGGGTGATGAGGACAGGGATGGGGTTCTCCAGCCAGGGGCATTGGTAAGGCTCTGGGGGCAAGTAATGTTAGTGGAGGACATTTTCTAAGCTGTTATGATCACAGTTTGACGGAAATCGCAAAAGAACATCCAATTTTTGCTCGTCAACTGTCCACTATATGATCCCTGCTCACTTCCTTAGTAAACAAATATGTGAATAGAACTTTCTGTCTTCCAGTGTATGAACCTCTTCAATGAAGAGTTGTATGGATCGGAAAACTATTCATTAGTTTATATGCCTGCCCCAGAGTGGCCTTGTCGGAAGATCACATTCACGTGTAATGCGAGGTCTCTTTGATCTCGGTGGCACAGCCCTTGGTTGTGTTTTTGGCCAAGTAACATCTAGTGATCTGTCAGCATATCATGAAAATCAGAAACATTTGCATCAGCTTTGGAAGTACAGAATAGGTTGCTGAAGGTTCAAAAGTTACTAGGTAATAGTGTCAATATATGACTAAAAAGACACAATTGAACAAATTCTTGGATGTCTTAGAGAAATTGAATTATAAGATTAATGTGTCACAGAGATATTTAATATCAGTTTTCATCTTGAATCACTGTCTCTGTCCCTCCAGTCATTACTGTTACAAGTAGAGATTTTAATCACTAGTCAGCAGATGCTGTCAGTGGTCATGTTACCATAGGCCTTGTCCTGATGTCAGATCTCTATTTAGTTTTAGGAATGGGCTCGTGCTGATTTTAGTCTTGATGCTGTTTTTCTTTCTCAGATCAAGAACTGTACTAACCTGTACTAGAAGCTAAATTTCGTTTCACGACTATCATGGTCCATAATCCTATTAGTTCTACAGTCTCCTTTGATCTCTTCCAACTAATCATAATTCCCTTTCTACCACCTTTAAATGGTTCTCTTTGCACTGCGTATGTGTACTCTGAATTTCTTTTATCTAACGACTTTATGGCGATGGTTTTTGTCCTGTCATATCTTTTGCACTCGTGTTCGTCAGTTGCTCAGTCCCTTCGTCTCTGTCCTGCGTTTCTGTTTAATAATCTGTAACCTTTCAGTCAAGACCGTTTCTTCTGCATGTTCTTTCACACCTGCTCCCAATATACCAGTTTTCCATACTCACATGGACCATGTACACTACAGTTATTTTCGCACACCGTCAATTGTTAATGTTATCTATCCAAACATCCCTGTTATGTCACTTGAAGCTTCTTCTCTTTACATCCCTAGATCATTGTTCAGTCGTCAAATTCTCTCTCTACATACATACCCAACATGCAAGCACTGTGCTACCCGTTCACATAACTTTGAAATCTCTGCATATATATATATATATATATATATATCTATATATATATATATATATATATATATATATGTTTTCCCCAGTGATGCCGTACGTATTACCTCTTCTTAGCTAACCATTATTGACTACCTAAACAATTCTGACTTTGTGAGAGATCAGATGCCTCACTTCCTTCATCTCTCTTTTTTAAGCCTTTATTTTGTATATCCTCACAGTGCATTCACCCTAATAGGATTCTTGAACAATCTGTCTATACATCTATTGCCAGATACCTTAAACCTGTAAGGGATGGCCACTAACAAATCTATTCCATGTCGCCTTGTCCCCCGCCATTTCACTACCCTCACCCCAGCTCACACACCCCTCTCTCATACACCTCTCCATTCCATCCCTCCATCTCATTGTCGGCATCCCCCTCCCTCTCCTCCCCTCCGCTTCTCTTACATACACTCTCCTCATTAGTCTCTTGGTCTTCATCCTCTCCACCTGTCAACATCACCTCAGTGTATTTCTCCTAATGCTCTCTATCACATCGACATCCCTACCACAATGCTCCTTCACTTCAGAGCTGGGCACATTCGCAATCATTTCCGCAAACAGCAAATTATGCAATTACGGAAGTGTGATTTTGTTTTACGCAAATTTGCGGTTTTGCGTTTGTAGAAGTACTTTCGCAAACACAAACCTGCCCCCAAGCCAGCCTGACCTACGAGAACTTTGAGCGGTTTGTTTTTACGATGGGCAACATGGACCTGCTCAAGATGGAGTTGTCTCAGTTGTTGGAGGAGTCTGGCTGTGACTGAACAGTGACGACTTAGTAGGTTAGAGCCGAGGAGCAGAGGTCGTCTGGTGTGCCAACTTGTGAAGTGTGAGTTGTGAAGTGGAATAATTTAATTCATTTATCTACAGTTGTAAATGATTTATCCTTGATTTGTAATAAAAAGTCCAATATGCTGATATAATAATATTTAAAACACTACAGATTCCCATAACTGCCGAACTCATAATTAACGACGTCACTAATTGGTGAGTTCTAAAAAAAAAAAAAAAAAAAAAAAAACTCAGAAAAATACAGAAAATTAACTGGAGGAATATGAATTGAACTGGTAAGGACTTCCTGCTGAAAATTATACGTGAATTAGCGCTCACTCTTTTGTTCGTTTTTGTGTATGTGTGAAAAAGGGAATACTGATGTAAACAATAATGTATTCCAATAACCCTTTAATAACCCCCAGCGTTGAACAATCCTTTACAGTACCAGTGTCAGTGAAGTCGAGTTAGCGCGAGCAATAAAAAACTGTGAACAATTATGGGAAAGGAACGAAGGTCACTGGTATGTCTACACGATTCTAAGTCACATCCCAAGTAGTCAGGCGGTCACTTAATACCAGATGTTTTCGCCCATATGGCACATGCACCGTAAATTTACGAATTCTTCCGCAAATCATAGCGAATCACAGGATGGTTTAAAAACACATTGCTTGGTGTGCCAGACGATTCTCTTCACATTCGTAAGGAAAATAAATTTATTATAGAACTCTTAAACAATAGTTCTGGGGCCAGCCAGAGAGCACGGAAATTTCTGTACCCATGGCCATTGAGGGGTTAAGCCATTAAGCCATACCTATGATTGTTTGTGGTGCAATGGGAGAAACTTACTCTACGTTAGTCCAGGTTCTGTTGTTGAGACCCATATATATCTTCTTCGGAAGAGGTTTTGACTGGTGGTTTGAGTAAAGGATACCGCCAACTTCAAAACAGTATTAGGTGGAATTGCTAGAATCATAGCATAAGTGAGAAAATGGCGGTTTTCAAAATGGTCGCCACTGGGGTCTCTCAGGACAATAAAGGCTTACAATTTCTAATAGAAATGTAGTACCTAGAAGACTATTATGGGGTTTTTAGGTACGGCCGACACGATGGTGCCTATAGAAAATCAATATGACCTTGCGTAGTATCCGAAATCCAAGATGGCCGCCATCCGGACCCTCCCCAAACAAAAAAGAGTATCTTTTGAAAGAAACATCGTGACTGGATGATGTTTATGCTAATTATGAGGTTTTCAGGCACTGTCGACACGATAGTACCTTTACTGATTCAATATCACAACATTTGATACTCAGAATTCAAGATGACCGTCTTCCAAATTCTGTAGCTAACAAGAAAGTTGTCAGATTTTCGATACAGCTCGAATATAGCAGTACTCTCTGGATATTACTATTTCATTTTTTGTTTAAATATGAGGTATTAATTTTGGAACCCATGAGTGAATTACGGTCTAGTTGTGGTCACATTGTCCCAGACATTTGAAGGTCAAGATGACCCCGAATGGTAAAAGAAACATCAAAAATGAATTTTCTACCCTGAAAATAATGGGATTGGAAGTATTACATGTGTATCTACTGAAAATAATTTAAAAATGTGAATTTTTATCACTGTTCATGGCAGCCATATTTAATTTGACCACAGCAACATTCGTGGCGCGATGGCGGACAAGCACCTCCGTGATTTATCATGTCCAGGGACCCATTAACTAAGATCAGGTGAGAAATCCCCCAACACCATTTTGCAAACGAGTCTATAGGCAAGGTACAGGATTAACTGAGTTAAGAGGTGAGATTCATCTTTCGTGTAAGGAAATCCATCGCCTGTGTGTGTGTGTGTGTGTGTAGAACTGCAAGTCATCCGACTTGTGAAGCATGGTATGAGGGTTGGTACGTTGGAGACTGGGTGGGTGGATTGATTAGTGTAGGCTGTGGTTTCACAGGCGGATTAGGTGGAGTGGGGGGGCGAGAGGGAGGGAAGGGGTTGTTGGGCTGGTTATGTGGGGTGGAGAGGGGTTCGTGCATTGTTTAAGTGGGGTGAGTGGTGGGACTACCTGTAGAACAAGGTAAGAGATGGGTTTATGTCGTCCTAATTTTGAGACATACTGTACTGCGTAAGCTTGTGGGTATGTGCGTTGATTGGTGAGTATGTAGGTAGGTGGACGGATTGTGGGAAAACATGCCACTGGGAATAGGTCATTTGAGTGGATGTCTGAGTTGGGAATAGATCAGTGTGTAGAAAACCGGTCCACAAGGGATATTATTCAGGATTCATGCTGAAGTAGGTATGTAGACCCAATGGGCTACAACAGGTCCACAATGCAGTACGTCTGTTGGTTAAGAGGTCTGTGTTTCAACTGCACGCATCAGTGGGTGATATAACCACGTGGTAATAGTTTTATGGGGAAAAGAGGTGGTTAAAAATATGTCCATGGGTATACGTCCATGTAGGAAGCCTGCATCCATGGAGAGATTCGACGTTGACGAAAAAATTGGTCCATGGGGAGAAAATATACCAGTGGGGAAAATTAGTTCATAGGAAAATAGATTTACTTGGAAAAGTAGGCATCTTAAAAAAATCATGAAGGATAATGGGTCCATGGGGGATTTTGTTCTGAGTGGTGAAAATGTCAATTGATAAAAATAGATTCATGGGGTGCAAACAGGTCCATAGGGATATACACGTACTGTAAACATACATGGAGATATTTAATATAAATGAGACTGAAAATAGTCAACTTATAACAGCGACCGTTGCCTGGAATTCGGCTTACCACTGCACACCTTGGACCAATCAACCATTAGCCAGACCATATTACCATTTCGTCATCCAGTTATTATATTTCATATTTTACCTTCATTTAGTCACTTAGGGATAAAAAGCCAACCGAAACGAAAATAAAAATCCCCAGTTAACGGTGTTGAGCAACTCATTTCTCCACCTCATTTCTCTGAAATTCACAGGCACCCACTACTCTCTCTCTCTCTCTCTCTCTCTCTCTCTTGGTAACAAATGAATGCTTCAAACTTGTTCACTCTGTGTTCACTGGTTCAAACCTACAGGAAGTCGTGGAGTGGAACCAAATTTACATATCTGTCACTTGCTTAGCTTTGTAAGAGAAACAAGTTATTTTAAATATTCAGTGTGATATATTGGTGTTATCAGAGTCAAACCTCCAAAGTAAATATTACTACTGCTTTATCGATTAGTACAGGCCCAAAGCTGAAGGGATATTTTTCGACAGAATTGCATTGAAGGCAGCTTCTGTGCTCATGAATGTGACTCTGCCACATACACGAGTTGGCTGGACAAGGGTGGCTAACAACACTTGCCTGCAGTAGTACATTTTATGTGGGATCTTACTAAAGAGCATATAGCCTACTGTACTCGTTATGGTATTGCAGTTATGGATCTAAAGTTCACAATTTTTTAAATATATGTCTCGCATATCATTAATATTAACCCGTACCATCCCAGGCATTATAACAATTTTATATCCACCCAGACCCGGACCAAAAACGGAAAAAAAAAATTATTTCATAAAACAATCCAAAAGGTCATAAAAATCAAGGAAAAGCCCCCCAAAATACCCGTTATAGGAGAAATAAGTGCAGGATGGCTGTCCATCGTGTTTCTAGCCCAGTTTCCCAAGCTGTGAGCTACGTTTTCCCACCCAGCTGGGCGGAATGAGAGAGAAAGGGGGAGGAGAATGGGGGAATCCCCATTCTTAATATCCTTCTCCACTGGCTCATATTCCTCCCCAGAAGAGTCATCCAGGTCTTCCTCTTCTACCGAATCACTAAATGAAGGGACAGAGAGTCCACGTGACAGTTTCAACCACTTTCTCCAGCCCAGTGAGGCAGAAAAATGGCGTGACTTCCGCGAGATTCTAATGCTGCGATGGACAGTGGCACACTGATGTTACCCAGCCATACAGGACCAAACTCAGTGCTACAAGTGCTTGTGCACAATGTTGGCAATACATTAAGCTACTCCTTAGCAAAAAATTAGCTACATTGAAGCAGTTAGAGACGCGCTACAGCACTTGAATTTTGCTGTCAGCACCATCACGTCACTGGGATTACTCGAGACATTTTGTACCGTCGTCATCATGCCGACGGCGGGACTGTACAGGTTAAGAACATAAAAAAAAAATATATAGACTAACATAAGAAACCAAAATTACCAAACCTCTAGTTTTCTTATGATATAAATAAAAATTACAGGAAAAATGCACAGATATAAAAATAATGCACAAAAATGCACAAAAATTAAACTCACCAATTGATAATAAAACCCTCAATACACTGTGCTGACTGGACTAGAGTCCTATACTTAACCTGCCCCATCCCGACGTTTTCTGGGCAGTGGTACGCCCCAGTCCCAACGTTTTTGGACCTTTGTTTTTTTTTTTTTTTTGCTCAAACATCCGCTTTTGGTGAGAAACATCGAAAATTCATAGAGAAATCGCTCACCTGAGGTTTAAAATACTCGATCTAGGTACGAGTACCTCCTTACCTAACTGGGTTTTCTAACAGGCTGGCACCAAAGAAAACGAGTTCTATGGGAGGGTAACTATTTTATCCACTCATAAACAGTATTTATTTATTTACTTGGTATGAATTTATATGTAGTACAAGAGTATATTGGTTTTCAAACAGTAATATAGGCATTATAAGCATTGTTTCACTCACTAACTCATCACCATTCATGACCTTTTTTTTCCACATTACTTGATCATCACTTCTGACTGTTTCTTCCTCTAATGCTATGTAAACTTTGTCCTCCACATTGTCATCGATTGGGGAATCACTCTGGGCCTGAATGTCTTTATTGGCCAGGTCACTGGTAACAGGTGAATTGCCGAGACAATGGCGTCCGGGAGGGGGAAGAGGTTATGCGGGGTAAGGCATTGTCCCTGCTTGGCATCTTGTAGAGGAATAGAGGAAGGTGTTCCGCATATACGTGCCAAAAATCACTCACGAAATCACTCACGAAAATTGAAAATTGTGCAAATTAGGGACCTTGCAATGTTGCCGCGTTAATTCACGTCTCCGGGATAAGAGTGCACATTATGTGCGGACGTTAATTCATGTCTCCGGGATGCGGTGGGTTAATAGAGCTCATAAGGAACTGGTACTACTGTAACACAGAACTGGTCAGACCTCAACAACGGAACAAAGAGTAATGAAATAAATATTGTTTGCAAGATTTAATTCCTCATCAAGCATTATAACTAACAATTTTTCTCTTAGTAATGTATCCCCATGAGTCCCAAACCTACCAATAATTTTAAAATCATTCTCTGTGAAAGGTGATCATTGTTCACTGAGTGATCCCTAACAGCAGAGAAGGACATCTTATGCAAAAACTTCCCAGACTCATATCTTTTCCCAGTGAGCTCGAATACTCATATCCGGAATGCCCTACAAGAGCACCACACATGCCTAGCCTGACAACTAAGACAAGTGAACTTATAAACAATATTCAAGCACAGAGGGTCCAGCACACGATCTTCAAAGTTGAAAAAAGTCCCTACGATATTCTGAAACTGTTGGTTAAGACAGTTCTGTAATATACAATGGGGAAACTATGTCTTAACCTCTCCGCATATGATGATGCGTTTGTCATCATATGGGTGTGGCTGCGACTATACTCGTTGACGCTTTTGGCGTCATTAAAGCATAAAAATTTTCATCAGAGGAAAAGTTTTCAGCTGATCGGTCATTTTTGGAGGCGTCATAGCTGCCCTACTCCTCGTCAGAAGTAATGAGCTAGCAACTGTGGGTTCCGATACCAGAAAGAGAACGGACAGGTTATTCAGTACCAAATGAGCTGTGAGTGGGGAAGGTACTGTGTGGTTCTGTCCCTTTAAATTTCCACTCTTACCCCCATCCTGGCCATGCAACATATTTCACTATACCAGTAATGCTTGTGTACAGTGTTTGGGCACTGTTGTGATTAGATATGGTGTTTGCAATAGGAATTTTGGTGTTTGTGAAGCAATCCTGGTTGTTATCAGCCATTGGCCCAACAAAGATTGTGCTACTGTTCCTAATCAACTACAGTGCCTCTACCCTGCACCAAATGTGAGTATTCAGCTATAAAAATAGTGACAGTGAATCATGTGAAAATAGCGTGCATATCTAGTGTACAAAGAATTGGTGCAATACGTGCAGTAGCTTAGAGGAATGCAGGAAACTGCCCTACAGTCACGACACAGCTGGGTACACTGTAGTTTTTTGCATTTTTCTCGAAAACTGTGAGGCCTAGGATCACTGTTGTGGGATCAAATGAAAGCCAATGAAATTCTGCATAGGATGATAAAATAAAAACAACAGTGCCAAGAAAAGTTTTTCGCTAGTGCTTCCCGAATAAAAAAAATTTGTTGTCTGTCAGAAATGGGTTTTACTTTTTCTCTTATTACTCAAACACCATACCTCATATAAAACTGGGACCTTCGTCATTCGAAAACTAATAAAATTCTCTCTCCAATGATGGAATAACATGTAGAGATTGGTTAGTAAACATTCGACTTATGATGTTGGGAAGTGAGATGTATGCTCCTAAATGTTTATTCACCCAGCCCTAACATACGTATAGTGTGTTTTTTTTTTTTTTTGGGGGGGGGTTTGCTTATCATGTAGAGCAAACATCATCCAATAGGAATATGTGGGTTTTGTGGCAAAATAAATATGTTTGGGTGGTGAAAATAAGCCAAGAATACACATTTTTGGAGTACATGGCAAGCAGGGGGGAGGGGAGAAGAGCCGGCACGTCATATCCCACAAAACTTATTAAATTATCCGTGCACAAAAGGGTTAAAATGTTCAGAACTAACTTACAATATTCACAACTAATTTTACTATAATGTGGCATCCTAACATATTTCACCAACTTAGATACATCCGATTTCTTTATGACGTCTTGTGATAGCTTGTTGCTAAGGATTTCGAACAATTCTTATAGTTGTTACCAACAAAATAGCTTCTTAATCACGTTTTTTCATGGAAAGTCATATAGCTTGAGCAGATATCGCAGGCCTTATTTAGCAAAGTCTTGACTGAATGAATGTTATAGGTCTGAGGGCAAAAACTAAACCAAATCAATCCAAGACCTGATGTGTGAGACACATACATATAAAGTGGTGAACTTTAGACCCATAACTGTTGTAATATAACGAGTATATATATATATATATATTTTTTTTTTATGTAACCGACTCTGGGCATAGGCTTCACAGCCTGCTTTCAAGGCCCAATAGTCCTCCTACGTACCGTACACCTCTACATGCTCCTTGGTAGGATCCCACATATGAACCCTGATGATGACCACATGAGGTGTCCGAAAATCCAGAGAAATATACCAAAAGAAAGTGCTCGCAGGTGTCATATTCATCCATATATGTGTGTGTGTGTGTGTGTGTGTGTGTGTGTGTGTGTGTGTTATTACAAATATGTCTGCCTTAACACCCGTGGCAGTGTGGGTACATACCAGTGGTGGGCAGCGCAAACGAAGAAGGACCTTGCGCAAGTGCAAAGCGCAATCCACAGTTCACTACCTTGCGCAAGTGCAAATGCACAATCTGACAAATATTTAGCTTGCGCAATGTCGCAAAGCGCAAGCGCAAACCATTTGCATATATTTTTGGGAATTACTGAAAAATATTGAGATATTTAAATAAAACAGCATTCTTACTTACTTTTATTTTTATTATTATTTTCTATTATTTGTAATTTGCGCAAGTGCACAATCTAATACTTAGCTTGTGCAATGTCGCAAAGCGCCAGCGCAAATCATTTGCATATATTTGTGGGAATTACTGTAAAATATATATTGGTATAATTAAATAACTTACTAAATTAGCAACCTGCCCACCACCCGCGGTGACTGAGGTACGGTAAGGCATTGGCAAAGATCACGTGATTACTGTATCATCAACTCTCTCTCTCTCTCTCTCTCTCTCTCTCTCTCTCTCTCTCCGACAGAGGAGGGAGGGAATGGAGAATAAGAGAGAGAGGAGGGAAGGAATGGAGAATAAGAGAGAGAAGAGGGACGAAGTTTATGCCATATCTCCTCACTCAAAGGGACGCTACTTTGCCATTCCCGCGTATTTATTCTCTCTCTCTCTGTCTCTCAGAATAATGCTCTTTATCTCTCTCTCTCTCTCTCTTGTCTTGTCAAGACAATTTGTTTAATAATTCAATATAGATATACAATAGCATATGCAATTCGCTACAAAAAATAAAAAATCATGAAATGTATTTATTCTCTCTCTCTCTCTCTCTCTCTCTCTCTCTCTCTCTCTCTCTCTCTCTCTCAGAATAATGCTCTTTATCTCTCTCTCGGTATTTATTCTCTCTCTCTCTCTCTCTCTCTCTCTCTCTCTCTCTCTCTCTCTCAGAATAATGCTCTTTATCTCTCTCTCGGTATTTATTCTCTCTCTCTCTCTCTCTCTCTCTCTCTCAGAATAATGCTCTTTATCTTTCTCTCACTCTCTCGTCTTGTCAAGACAATTTATTTAATAATTCAAAATAGATATACAATAGCATTTGTAATTCGTTACAAAAAATAAAAAATCATGAAAACAGAGTATTTAAATCAAATATCCACAGCCTAATAAATTATTAGGCTGTGGATATTTGATTTAAATAATATGTTTTAATGGTTTTTATAAGGAATTGCATTTGGCAATCTTAATAAATAATGTATATTTATTATCATTTACTAATAATAATAATTTAAAAATATTAAAAATACATTATCTGTTGAAGCATATTAATGCTACTACCCCCTTCCCTCCCGCCTCCCCCCACCAAGCACCAACCCACCCTCGCAACCTGCCCCAGCCTCCCCCATCCCTTGTCCAGCCATGCGGGAAGCTCCCACCACGTGTCCCCTGGAAGACCACGTGTCCCTTGGATTGTGCAGTGCGCAAATCACAGGGCAGGTGCGCAAGTGCAAATTTAGTTGTGCAAGTGCAACTAAGTTTGCGCTTGCACACCTGCCTTTTCATGTGCGCAAGCGCAAAATTGTGCATGGTCTCTTTTGGTGCGCAATGCGCAAACGATATCACCGGAGCACAAGGGTGCGCAATTGCGCTTTGCGCAAGTGTTTGCACACCTGCCCAGCACTGGTACATACGATCTAGCAGACTGGACACATCAATGCATCCTAACCTTACCTAACAAAGAAGTGTTGCCCTCAGTACATCCCATGATAACCATCAGTGATTGCCACCACACTTAACCTTGAAAACCTCCAATACCAACCAGACAAAAACTTCTAACCTATTGAACACGGGGAAAATCGCTGCGCAGCATCAGACAAAATTATTTCACCAGGAAGTACTTTCGGTGCAGTCAGTAAAAAAAAAAAAAAAAACTATTAATCCATTTTTGGAATTATCATTAGTCATCAACACAAAAGGATAAAATATATGTAATGAAATCGTCAGCAGGGAGTGATTTAACTTCTCTGATACACACAAATGGAGTAATTTTGAATAATAAACAAGCCAGCCAAGGAGTAAAATTTGTATGACAACATAATTACAAAGAAGTGAATTCGCATAGTTATGTTACCTAACCTCTTGCATCAATACATGGTTTTCATATAAGAGACGAATTTTCTTGCCCGCGAATCCGTTAGTCCATTTTTAAAAATCATTCACAAAGCCCTTTTCACATTCGTTAGAATAAACGTGAAAATTTTGATTTTACTGCTTCATGATCACCAACATCTTTTTTTTTATATCACCCAATATTTCTCCTAATATATATATATATATATATATATATATATATATATATATATATATATATATATATATATATATATACAGTAGCGAGAGAGAGAGAGAGAGAGAGAGAGAGAGAAAGATGTTTGTATGTATATTATGTATGTAAAGTTTCATTATTTCAAATATTTCTGCCTTAGATGCATGCTGCAGTGTGTTTACAGAGGATCCCGTCAGCTGGACACGTCAGTGCAACCTAACTCAACCCCCCATAATTTTAGCTACCTACAATTGCCACTAAGACTAATCTTTTAAGCCCCCGATACCAAGCAGGCAAAAATTTCTAATAATCAGCCACTTATAAATCGCCACCCAGCATCACGCATGTTCAGCTGAGAATTACTTTTGGCGCATTAAGTAAAAACAAGTGCAGAGTGAAGTAATTTTTGAAAGTATCATTAATCATCAGGAATAAAGACTGCATACAACTCCTTGGATAAACTCGAATGCAGCAATCCAAAATAACCAACAACTCAGTCAAGCAGTATAATTTGTACCATAGTTATATTCACAAGAACTGAACTCACATAATAATATCAAACTTTTACATCAACACAGGTACTCTTCACGACTGCAAGGGCCGAATTTTCAAACAGCGAGTGCGTCAGTTCTTAACAAATATAGGTCACAAAACCCTTTTCACACTCGTTGCACTAAACTAGAAAACATGAATTTTATTGCTCCCTCATCATTAACATTTTTATTTTTTTATCACACTCCAACAAAGAAACTTTCCACATCATAAACACATGAATCATTTTATCTGATTGAATGTTACTTTCATTCACATTAGGCTCCCACAACATCCACCACTTCGTCCAGCGATTTTACTTTTTCCTTGGAAAAACTAACTAAAGTTAGCCTGGAACAAAGTGCTCAGGGTTCTTATATGAAGTGAGGAGCAAGTAAAGAAATAATAATATAATTGCTTCAAAAACAATGGCACGCAACAACTGAGGCAGGCAGTGGAAGGTATGGGATGTGGGTAATGGTCAAGGAACCCAATCAGCGACCGATATAAACTCAACGCACAAGCTGTAAACTAATACAGCCATCTGGAAATCCACTACCTAAATGCACCCGCTTCTCACTCAGTTTTTCCATTGCAGTTGAGAGATATAGTGTTACTGAATAATTAGGGGAGAAATTAAATGCCTGTGTTATTGTAAGATCATTCCTTCCCTTTGTCTTGAATCGCAGCTCCACTGTACCACAGATTGCTGCCCGTTTCTGAGACAGATATTGCCTAATATTCCCGGATAATGTTTTAATATAGCCAAACACAAAAGTGCCGGATATTGCGATAGGTGGGATATTGTGACAATGGGTAATTGGGAGATTACTAATAGGTCAGAAGTCAAGGTCACAGGTCAAGGTGAACGGCTGACCAATCAAACTCAGTTTAAACAGCTTCTATCTAATTGTGAAGTGACTCCCACGGCCAGATGAAAGTAAGACAAGAATGAAGTGAATCAGTTTTAACAACAATAAAAGGTAAAGGTCATAGGATAAAGTCAAATTTTGACTCATGTGCCTATTGTCAACAAAATACGGAAAATTATTATGAGCTGCTTTGGTTTAAACTTGGTCCATGGGTTTTGATTCAACCAAGGGGTTGGTGTATTGCTTTTTGAAAGGAATAGGTAAAGGTCAAAGTGACATTGCAAAAGCTACATAAATTGCTTTTTTCCGATTTAGACCAAACTTTGTGGGATGGATGAAGGAAAGGCAAAGTAAAATGAGCCAGGTCTGATAGGGCTGCCATATCCGAACTATCAAAATACCGGAAGCCTCCGCTGAAACCTGTGCTCCCCCCCAACCCCCCAACACACACTTTGGGCCTTTGACGTTATGAAACCAGTATATATATATATATATATATATATATATATATATATATATATATATATATATATATATACCCTACTTTATAACGACTTGAAAAATCCCAGTTCTGTCCAATACTCTGGACACCGGGCTCCAATGGGTTAAAATATATATATATATATATATATATATATATATATATATATATATATATATATATATATATTTTAACCCATTGGAGCCCGGTGTCCAGAGTATTGGACAGAACTGGGGTTTTTCAAGTCTCTATAAAGTAGGGAACCCCCGAGTAGGGACCTATGAGCTTCGCGACTATGAGCCGATAGGTGGAGGGCGGTACGCTTAGTGTCCTCCTAGTGCAATGCTTTGCCCAGCACCCCTGGGATCCAATGGGTTAATGACTGGGAAACCCATCGGTCTCTTTAACCCATTGGAGCCCGGTGTCCAGAGTACTGGACAGAACTTGGGTTTTTCAAGTCTTTATAAAGTAGGGAACCCCCGGGTAGGGACCCATGAGTTTCGCGACTATGAGCCGATAGGTGGAGGGCGGTACGCTTAGTGCCCTCCCAGTGCAATGCCTCGCCCAGCACCCCTGGGATCCAATGGGATATATATATATATATATATATATATATATATATATATATATATACACACACACCAGTATTTCTGTACTTTATCACAATCTTTAATCTTTTTACAATATAATGAAAAGCAGGCAAAGTACAGAATTGGTAGATTATGACTGAAAAATGCTAAAGCGCATTAGATGCAGGACAAGATCATAAGAATAACAAATGCTACAGTGTAAAAATGAAAACTAAGCCAATAATTGTGTGTAGTTACCATGTATTTTATGACTATAACAGCTGTGGCTATAACAGCACTCTCTTCGCTGCACTCTTGCATCCTTATCTATTTTCTATCGCTACTTCAATGGTCACTGCTCCTCTGAACTGTCTGCTTCCCTCCCTCCGCCTCTACGACGGGTGCGTAGCACTCATCTAGCAACAAACTCTCATCCCTTTTCTGTCCAACTCTCTCATGCAAGAGTTAACCACTATTCCCAGTCCTTCATTTATGCAACAGGTCAACTCTGGAACTGTCCCCCTCTGTCTGTATTTCCTACCTCCTATGATCTCCAGTCTTTCAAACGCAGTGTTCCAGGGATCTCAAAACGAACGGATCTTGAATTTGGCTATCTTGTATTGTTGTTTTTTTCTTGGATGAAACGATTTGCGGGCTCCTGGCCATTGGTTCTTTCTTGCTGGCATTAAAAAACACAACTATGAGAGGAATAAAACAAAAATAAAAGCTCGTGCTGAACAACAGGAAAAGCAGAACATTTTGGCTAGCTGCTAGCACTAAACCAACCAGGTTGGCAACACTTATCAACTGACGAAAACAACGAAGGTCTCTCTCTCTCTCTCTCTCTCTCTCTCTCTCTCTCTCTCTCTCTCTCATCATTAGAGTGTAATGGTGTATTAAATTTTTTGACAGAAAGTGATGGAAGCTAAAACTCCGGACTTTTGGAGAATTTTAAAAATTCCTTCCGGACGAAGATTTTGACACCTAAATGCAGGACATGTCCGGGAAAATCCGGACTTATGGCATGCCTAAATTCTGAGAACAACTAGTGGAAGGATAAGATCACAGGGAAAGATCAAAGGGTTCAGTCACAGTGCATGGCAAGTTCAATTAGTTTTCATCAATTTTGAACCAACTTGGTGGAACAGCTAGAGGTCAGGCAAAAGAGGAGATCGAATTTTTATATAAATAATTGTTCTCAGATTGATTTTTAATCAAAGGTCAAGGCCACGGGGCACGGTCATATGTTGGCCCATATATATATATATATATATATATATATATGATTTGGGCAAAACTCGGTGAATGATTTGAGAATAATCCAATACATTGGCGTTTTTAAAGGTTGACTTAAACATTTATTATTGTGGAAGAGTTCAGGTTCAAACAAGGATATAGAGACTCAATTTGATTACAAACTGTTAAAGGTCAAGGACAGGGGGTAAGGTCAAAGGTGAAGCTCATTAGACAAACTAATGTCATACAGTTCTGTTCTGATTTGAATTTAACTTGTTGAAGGAATTCATTAGATAGTTAAGTTTTGTAAATAAGAAAATTAAGCCCGTTTCTGGCTAACCCTCCTGGGAGTCATCTCTACCCCCATCTATTTTCCCCACATTAACCTACCTACTTCCCATTAACCTATTTCCCTCCATGGACCTATTTTCTCCCTTGGACCCATTTCTCCCCCATGTACTATTTCCTTTCAAGTATCAGTTTTATCCCTGGACCTTTCTTCCCCCCAAACCAGGACCATTCTGTGCAGTGAGGCAGGTGCATTAGAAATCTAGTGGTATTAGAGGTAGGCTGCAAAACAATCCAGATTATGAGTGTGTGGTATGTAAATGAGAGCAGAGGGAAGAACGGAGGCAGAGAAAGGGCAGTCTTGCTAGAGTTTCTTAGATGTGTAGAGAATTTTTTGTGTGTGTGTGTGTGGGGGGGGGGAGGGGATATTATACATGCTGGAGGTGGGACTGAAGCTAGTTCGGTAGAAGGGGTAAGTAGTGGTTGGAAGAGGTTTAAGGCGTTGTTGACACTCCTGACATTGAGAGCACTCTCCTTTGTAGAGTGAGACATGAACAGTATTGGAGGTTCATTTTCATTGGGTCATATGTACGGAGATGAGAAAGATTACATGCATGTGTGGTGCGTCCTTTGAATGACCAGCCAAGGAAGGTTAGGACTGAGCATGAAGAGCTCAGAGGAAGGATGGGACATCACTGTATTAATGTTGTGATGAGAAATGGGTTGACTGAGATGGTTTGGACATGTAGAGGGGATGGAGGATGACAACTGGGTGTGGAGTTTAAGAGGGTTGAGTTGCGAGAGGCAGACTTGAAAAGGGAATGGACGAGGTCACAGAATGTGAAGTTAGGGTTAAGTGATTAAATAGAGAGGCTACTAGAGATCGAGCAGTGTGTAAAGCTGCAATTATGTGACCAAAGCCAATACATGCAATAAGTTGGGGCCTTCAAACATATTTCTCCAGTGAACCTTCTTGACCTAAAGAACATATTTTTTCTCAGTGGACCTATTTTCCCCCATGGATGCATTTTCCCCCAGACAAATTCTCTCCTTTAGATCTGTTTACCACCTTGGACCTAGTTTTCATTCTTGGACCAGTCTACCCTTGGATGACCTATGTTCCATGGGCGTTCAAGTATTTTCTCCATTGATATATTTTCCCTCCATGGACGTAATTTCTCCATCGACCTATTTTCATTATGAACCAATTTTTTTTTTTCCATGGATTTAGTTTTTCACCACTGAAACACACCAAATCCCCACAGTGACTTTTTTTTTTTTTTTCACACAAATTTATTTTCTCCATGGATCTTATTTACATCTTGGACCTAAACCCCAGTGAACCTATTTTCTCCTCCCAACCATCCATCAATATACCTATCCACTTTCTCAGTGTAGTAAGCCCATCTCCTTGACTCTCCTCCCGGAATCCACATATTAACCCATCCACCCCAAAAGCACACCCATCCACAAAGCCCACTCACTCACCAAAATGTCATACCACCCACCCACTAAACCCTCCCCCGTATCATCCCCACCCACGACCCCAACCCACTTGATCCTCCTTCCTGTCTGCCCACTCAAACTGTACCGTACTTGCCTAGTACCCACACCACACACACCACCACATCCACTCCACCTGTCCATACATCTAGCCCACCTACCTGAACCACCTTGCCAATCCACGCAACCCAACCTCCACAACCACCCATCGCCATTCATCCACTCATCAAGCTTAGACCACAACAAATGAGTTGTAAAACACACACACACACACACACACACACACACACACACACACACACACACACACACACACACACACACACACACACTCACACACCCATTGCTGCTGTTATAGAAAAAAAAAGTGTGAAAGGTCAAGGTCAGTATCACAGGGCGTCCAGTTGATGGACGCGGCTGTTGCACTCCCAGTGTACACTTTCCTCTTGATTCATGCTTCTGACAACAGTTATGTAATTACTTAAGCGGCAGTCATTTGCTTTATATGTGTGATGATTTCAGAAAGTGTGCCATAATCATGTCTACGGGTATGCAATGATATGTTGTGTCTGGGTATAAAAATAAAGACGTGAGAATTTCAGTTAAAGCTGTGGTTAATATCAGCTCAGTCCAGTTTTATGTACGCAGATTGGTAGGTCAATATCCGCTTCACATCGACCAGATTAGGATCTGTGGGAGGTTTGGGAGGGGATATATTTGTATGTTTCTCCACCGTCAGTTATATCACTGGGTGCTCAAGCTTCATTAATGTGGGCTACAGTAAGGAAATCTGTTTGAAATGTATGAAATACTTAACCCTGTTTTTAGCCTTTTTCCTCGTGAGATTTTTCCTTGTTCAATGTATAATTGTTAGTATGTATAATGCTGAATGCATATTACAGTCTAACAATAGCTTTCAATCTACTCTCTCTCTCTCTCTCTCTCTCTCTCTCTCTCACACATACACACACACACACACACACACACACACACACACACACATTCTGCCATTCAATACACCTATTTGCACACTATCATATTCCTTTAAACAGTTCTCACTCCCACACAAAGACCAACTTATAAGTAGTGAAAAATGTTCTTATAACTTTATACTATTACCTTCATAATCTCTTACATCTACCCACCCTGTAATCCTCTAACACAGCCATGCGCAGACGTTGGCCTTTTCCCTTTAACCTCATCCATTATGTGACATACTTTTTGTTTTATTCATGCTACTTCAAAACGACCTGATACAGTTCTGAGTCGATCTTTCATACTGAACAAGTTAAGGAATGCTGCAGATGACCTCTCCCGTGCAAAAGATATCCGCTATATTTTAGTAAAATGACTTGCTGGTATCACAAATAGACTAGTAAATTGGACACTGTAGTGAATGGATAAAACCTCCACTTTCACATTCCCACAATCCCTCTTCAAACTCTCGGCTTTCAGAGGCGGCCTGCAGACCTAATGAATCCAGGTTCGAATCCCAGCTGGGGCAGGGAACAGTTTGAGGAGTTGAATTACATAAAAAGCAGACTTTTCTGATCTACCAGGTGACCCGTCGACATGACATAAAAGTACCCCAGCTAATACCATTACACCAGTCCTGTATGAGACAGCCCTTGCATTTATTCAATATGGCTGGTGGGTGTTAGCGCCGAAGTGGTGACATGTGGAGATGTAGGAGGATTACTGGGCCCCAAGGAGGATTACTGGGACTTGGGAATAGGCCCTGAAGCCTTTGCCCAGAGTCGGATACATAACAAACAAACAAACAAACAAAAAAAAAAAAAAAGGACCACCCTATAACCTTCCACCATGACCTACATCTGTAGTGCTCCTCAGTGAGAGTGAACGGGGTAGGAGAAAAGCAGCGGAAGGTAAAGCAATATGTAGCCTAACTCCACGTGCACACAATCCATATCTCAGCCACGACAGACGGTCGTCCCATGTACGCTATCTTTTTTCAAAATCACAGGAAAATCTCTTCTCGTGCATTACTTTGAAACATGTTATCAGAGTATTTAACCCTTTCTATTGGGTAACGTCTTTAGTGATTGAATCAGCTACTTCCACACAACTTTATTCAGAATGAGACCATATTGGTGGGAGCCTCTCACTGATCCGCAAGAGGGCATGGTCATGGCTGGAAGGGCGGGAGAGGGATGGGGAGGGAGGAGAGAAGACGCGGTGGCACCTGGGCGGGTGGGGGTAGGGGGCGAGGGGGGAGGGAACTGGTCAGTCAGTAATGCGTCATTCCCCCTTTTACTAGCTCAGCGAACTGTTTTTGTGCATTACGAAGGTAAATAACATAGTCTTTCGTCTGAGAATTTTTTTCCAGGTGGTGAATCATTCTCTAGGTTTGATTGTAATGGCTACAGCTGGCAAAGTGCCTTCTTTCAAGGAGGAGGATGACCACAACAAACGTAAGGAAGAGAAGGAAATCAGGTAGAATGCCGAGATCTGGTTGGATGGACAGCCCCTCACCCAGCTCACAGGTGGTAAATTGCCATCTAGCAGTGAGGACCCCCAGTGGCTGTTCCATTTTCTATGGAAGGAAAAGTGGATGTTACCAGATGCTGCAATGATCATGGACTCTGAGGTCGCTGGATTCTGGTATTGTGCCAGAATTTCAGTGACACTGAGCAAGCACGGGATTCCAAAAGAGGAAAATCTGTACAAGGAATGACAATCCCTGAGCAATAGGAAGGACAGGAAGTCAGAGGTGGAAGAAGGAATGTGAGCTAACTTCAGACTGAAGCTGAAGAAACTCTTTGGCTTCTTCAGCTTGGTGCACATGCCATGAAGCTGCTGAGGAACGAAGAGGACAAGGCGTTTCTGAAGGCTCACAGGGAAGAAGGCCACCAAACCATCATGCTTGATAACAACCAGAAGCTGTCTGATGCTGAAGCGAAGAAGCATGAGGGAAAGGAAGCTTCCTGAGTTCGGAAACTACGAGAGCAGCAGCAGCTGGCACCTTTGAAAGCTTCTGTTGAGTTGGAGGACTCCGAAGAAGACAAAGAAGACAGAGACCCTGTTCCCTGACCATCCGTGTCAACTACCACATTCTCACCCAAACAACGACGATCCTGATCTTGTGCACCTGTCATCACTTTGGAGTTGTCTAATGCTTTGGACCACATGAAGACCAGCAACCACAATGCTGTCCACATCTTGCCTGCTGAGGCACCTGTGTATGGCAAGGATCCTTCAATTATGAACGCAGAGCATTCACGGGGGGCAAATAAGGCACATGGTGAACAGGCGGTAGCTCTGCGCTCATCCCTCAGGCCCGATGTTCCCTTCACTATTCAGTGGGACATTAAGTTGGTTGCTGATGAACCTGGGCAAGAAAAATTTGAGTATTTACCTATCCTGGTGTCTGGAGAGGAAATTGTGAAGCTGCTGAACGTCCACAACGTTCAGCAGCAATCAGGAACAGGAGCCGACATGGTGGAGATGATCTTTGCTACTCTGCAAGAATGGGACCTGGTGGATTCGGTGACAAACATGACCTTTGACACAATTGCTAGCAACACTGGAATTAGCTCTGGAGTCTGCATCGCTCTGCACCTGCAGGAAGCACAGCAGTGAGATCATCATCCAGAAAGTCTTCACAGTTTGCACTAGCATCATCTCATTAGGGCCAAACTTCCCCCTCTTCAAGTGTTTCAAGCAGGGATGGACCTCCATTGCAGCTGATCATTTCCAGCTGCTTGCCAATCTTCCTACCCATTGCAATGGGGTCATTACCTTTTGCCATCTTCAACTCATTGCCGAACAGCCACGGGAAAGTTACTGGGCATTGCCTGAGCTCACGGTGATCATCCATAGTGGGGCTCCTTCTCGTGGCTTCCACATTTGTGGCCTGGCACCTATCACAATGCCTGCTGGATGGCCAAAATCATCTACTCAGTCAAGATTTACCTCTTCTGCAGGCAGTTGAAGCTCACTGTACGAGACCTTGCCACATTCGTGTGGTTTGTCATATTTGTTGTCATGATGTACATCCCATACTGGTTTACAGGATTTGCTGCTGCATCTGTTTCTCGGCACCTTGGACTTCTCATCCACTGCTATGAAGGCATTAAGTCCTCATCTCTGGTATAGCCAAAAAAGTTGTCTTCTTTCCGAACCCCATAAACATTCTTACAGATACGTCTAAGCAGAAGGGATAGCTTCACAAGTCTGGCAACTGTGTCAGATCAGACGGTGGTGAGGGTGAGTGGTGTGGGGGTGGAGGTGGGGTAATGAAGGATGTGTGTGCTGTAGTTGTTGTTGGCAGTGTAGTCTAGCATTACACCGCATAGTAAAGGTGCTAAATGTGATATTACACGATTTAATACCTGTAAATAATGAAATGTATCGTCAACCAGAAGTAATGCCTAGATCGTGTAGCCAATCAAATTTTAAATGAAACAACGAGATGCAACCCCGCCCCCTCTCCACTTTCTTGCCACACCCCCTCCGTCGGGTATCAACAAGCCACATGACATCGGAATAAAGGACAGAAAGCTGTGCATTTACAGTATGTTTACCTTCTGAACATGGCAGGATATATTGTATATATACCATGTGTGGTGTGGCAGACGCATGCGGTGCCTTCACAGTAAAACGAGAAAAGCATTCCACAAGTGGTTAGTGTTTTGGTTAAGGGGTGAGGGAAAGCCATAGATATAAATAAGTCTATATGCCGCATGACACTACTTGAGATGCATCTGCCCGGCTGCCTTTTTGGAACGGTTGAGGCAGATGATGTGATCCTGACAATGGGCAAAGTTGACCACCATTTACCTAGAAATGCCGCAACACTGTGCTGCTTTTGGGTGTAAAAAGCATCGGAATATATCAAGACTGACACCAATAGCATGAGCGGTTCAACTGTCTTGATATGCAAACGTCCCTCAGCTGCATGCCTATCCCCAGAAAGGAGGATGGCAGTTGCAGAAGGGAAATTTAAACCTGCAGTCCACCGAGTTCACGTTTCAGATGAACCAGGAACCACAACCATTACCACCAGAACAACAGCCACCACCACCACAACAACCACCACCACCACAACAACAACAACCACCACTGTAACAACGACAACCACCACCACCACCACCATAACAACAGAGATCACCACCACCACCACCATAACAACCACCACCACCACCACAACAACAACAACAATCACCACCACCACCACCACCACCACAACAACAACAACAACAACAACAACAACAACAACAACCATCACCACCACAACAACCACCACCACCACCACAACAACAATAACAAAAACCACCACCACAACAACAACAACCACCACCACCACCACCATAACAGCAACAACAACAACAATAACCACCATCACCACCTCCTCCACAACAACATTCATTTTCATAGTCTGAATTCACTCTGAAACAAGCCCCACTATTACATGCTTGACCGCTCCAAGATGGCGGCCGTACAGACGCACCGCTGCTGTACTGAAGAATGGGCGATGCGGCATCTAATCTTATTTATATCTATGGGGAAACCCAGCCACAGGTGTTACACAAGGTGATAAAACCAAGACATACAGCTACCAGCATATACTGTAGTCATATCTTCACAGTCATTCAGGTATCTATACTGGACGACGGGAAATAGAGGGGAGATTCTAGTTATCACTGATAAAAGCTGTTTTATATCATATTTGTGACGTTTCTTTAAATTCCAAACACTTCTTATGAAACGTATTCCACCGTTATTCCATCCTCTGATGTATTCCAAATATGAAAGTTGAATTAGACGTAACAACCCTTGTATATGAAACTGCAGTATATTTTGATTACATGTAAACTCATGATGATGCATATGTAGACATTTAGTGACATAATAGTGATAAAAATTGACTATAACCCTATTACCCAGTATGTTATTCCCAACAATTTCCACCCGACAGTAATACATGGCACCCCAAACCACTCACCCCATCACCGTCTGGTCTGAGACAGTTGCCAGACTTGTGAAGCTATCCATGCTGCTTCGACGTATCTGTAAGAATGTTTACAGGGTTTGGAAAGAAAACACGACTTTTTTGGCTGACTATACCTCTCTGGGGAGCTGGTTGGCTTGGCATTCTTCGACGAGTCCCTCAACTTGGAAACAAAGAGGGCCATGGCCACAGCTCTGGAGAACAAGGAGGGTGGTGAGCCTGAGACGAGAAGGACTCTGGAGCTGCATATGGTTGTCATTCGAGTGAAGAACCTCCCTGATTTCGTAACGAGCACCACTCGCTGCCTTCCATTCTTCTTTGGCTCCTCCCATGGGTTTCTGGATGTCAACCCATCCACATGGGTTGAACGAGATTGCTACAAGAAACCCAAGCTGTGCGTCCAGTCACTGAAAGTCACAAACACCCTCGCTGTGAGAAGAGTTGTGCTCCCTGTCATCACCAAAGACGAAGAACATTGGCAATTCCTGTTCCAGGTTTTAGAGGTTCATTGTCAGTGATTCCTGGAATCTTAAAAGGCAACTATGACCTCTAAAACTAGGCAACAATGAGTGGGGGATCTGTTTCCAAGACATCCCCTCAACAAGGGGCTAATATTTACACTGTAAGAGGGACCTAGGTGCGCCGGCTGGGTTTTAAGCCCAGATGGCACAGAGTATGAACTTCTGGATCTTTGGGGCACCAGTAAATACTACAGTTGAAGACTGAAATTTTGCATGGAGGGTTTTGTACCAAGAGGAACAAAAGTGTGGGATGGCCAGTAAAAACTCTACAACTTCGAAAATAAGCACCACCCCAATATATATATATATATATATATATATATATATATATATATATATATATATATATATATATATATATATATATATATACTGTAGAGAGAGAGAGAGAGAGAGAGAGAGAGAGAGAGAGAGATACATATATACAGTATATAGATAGATAGATAGATATACTAGTATATATATAAAGCGCCATGAAAGTCAAATGGCGACCCCTTACGGGATTATGGCGTCTGGCAATAGACATAGATAGATAGCCATCAGACTGAAAGGGATAATATACTGAGCTTGAGGTCCATGACAATTGATGATAGCCAGTTAACAAATAAACATCTGCTTTAATTCCTTTGCTCCTTTCTTCCTTTTCCTCCTGCCTTCCAGCTCACTCATCTTTGCTTCATTTCATATCATCTCTCCTTGTCTGCCAGCCTCCCTACTTCTCTGCCTTGCCACTCTTTTGTCTCAATGCTTGTCTTTGTCTGCCTTCCAACAAGCCTGGTTGGCACTGTTTCTGAATGCCTCTCTATGAGTCTGTCCATACATAAATATGTCTTACTGTCTGTAAGTGCTTGTATATGGCTGTTGGTGTAAGTGTAACAAACTGTCCGTGTGCCTTGAATTATCGGGTTTAATTTAAACCTTCATGCCCACATCCCAGTTTCCAGTAGCGATTCAATAAATCCCCCCCCCCACACACACACACACATTTATATGTGCGTGCCTGTGCTCGTCGACCTAGACTTCGCGGTCATAAGTTCTCCTACTTAATCTTTCCGTCAGTCTGTCTGCCTCTGTACGTACCTTCAATCTATTTCATATCGGTGTCTGTGAATCCAACATTTGGCTTAGTGGTGACAGACGACGCCCTATTCCCCGCCGTCCATTTCTGGATTACCTGCATGAACAAATTCGCACACTATATTTCTCTCTCTCTCTCTCTCTCTCTCTCTCTGTGACCTGTCCATTACTATACTGATATGCAAATTGCACGAACCATATTTGAGAGTATCGATGTGTCTTTCAGTTTAGCAGTCGCACGCCCTTTGCCACGCGTTAGATAATGAACATTAATGATGTTACACACACACACACACACACACACACACACACACACACACACACACACATACACAAAATAACTATATAAATAGATAAATATGTTTGTACTATAAACATACGAGTATATATATATATATATATATATATATATATATATATATATATATATATATATATAATATATAGATAGACAGATAGATTGACTGAGAGAGAGAGAGAGAGAGAGTGAGAGACATCTGTACACATAGTGAACCGGTATATACTCGTATATATATATATATATATATATATATATATATATATATATATATATATATTCCTTGACTGAGCCAATCTTTGCCACGTTTTCCCTACAAATTTCTCTATCTCATCTCTCCATCTCCTGTCAGGCCCTTTTCTGCTAAGCTTACAATCTCTTTGTGTCCAGACAGTCAGCTTTTGCTACATCGGTTATCCCATATACTTGCTACATAGCCTGCCCACTTCCATTCCTGTTCTTTTATAATTTCTATAATTTCTTTGACTGTAGTCTGCTCTCTCACCCAAGTTGATCTTTTCCCGTCTCTTAAAGTTATTCCGAACATTGATCTTTCCATTGCTCTCTTAGAACAGATTAATTTATTTTCCATCAATTTTGTCAGTTTCCAGGCCTCATAGTCATAGCTGGAATTATACATTCGTTATATACTTCTTGCTTCATACAAACTGTCAAGCTGCTTTTCATAATGTCTTTGTGTTTACCGAAAGCTTTCCATCGAATTGTAACGCGTCTTTTTAATTCGCTATCATGATCTTTCGTTAATTTTACTATTTGCCCTAAGTAATTGTACTCTTCGACTTCTTCAAGGATATCTTCGCTTATTTTAATGATCCTCTTAATTTTACTCCGGTTCATCTTTAGCCCTACTTTGAGACTTTCTCTGTTCAGGTCATTTAACATTTCTTGCAATGCCTCTGCTGTTTCTGAGATTATGATAATGTCATCTGCAAATCTTAAATGGTTTACCTTTTCTCCATCTATGTTCACTCCTTTGTTTTCCTAGTCTAGCTTCCTGAAAATACCTTTTAGGCATGCTGTAGATAATTTACGTGAAATGGTATCTCTCTGACGAACGCCCTTCTCAATCTTAATTTTTTCCGAGTCCTTATCTAATTTGACTGTAGCAGCTCCTTTTTTATGTATGTTTTCGAGCAGTTTTACAATGTTCTCATTCACTCCTTGTTCTCGCAATGAATTTATGATTGTTATGTGCTCCACTGAGTCGAAAGCCTTAATCGTAATCAATAAAACATAAGCACAGAGGAGTAGACTGTAGCACCAGTCGAGCAGGGCAATACTTCCAAGGTGGGTGGAGAGCTGATGACAGGGAAAACTGGAGCTCCCATTTCATCAGTCCTCAGGACTAGTTCCTGACCACCTTCCTTTGCTGAATGTTTTCAGTGTTTCAGTAACACAAAGAGTAGGCCAGCATGCACTGTAATACATGTTTCTCTAACTCTCAGCACGAAACTACATGTACAGTACACACTACACTTCCTTTTGAAAATTGAAAAAAAAAAAAATGGCTTCAATAAATCATGCCTCGGAGTCCCCGGGGGGGGGGGGGGACATAAATGCCCCCACCATCCGTCCCTCTCCCGGTGACGACTCGAAGAGCTGCCTGGAACAACAGTCTGACTAACTTCTTCATTTCTGCAATATTTGCGGCCTTTCCTCTAACTTTCTCTCAGTTGAACATCACCTTTTCTCCTCTAAACCTCACCTTTTCTTCCTTACTGAGACTTAGCTGTCTGAGGCAACTGACAGCAAACCCTTTTCTGTATACTCCTACTTTCTATATACTCATTTCAAAGCCAAAGGTGGCTGTTGTGTATATGTACACAACAATTTATCTTGCTTTTGTGATCCTGAACTTGATTCTTCCGAATTCTCTACACTCTGGCTTCTACTTTCCTGTCATTCTCTGACTAAATATATCTGCACTGTTTACTTATTCCATAATTCTACTATCAAAAATTCTTTGACTATCTTACTTCCGTGATGGAACACATTCTATCCATTTCTCCTTTCTCTGAAATCTCCATTCTAGGAGATTTCAATGTTCACCACCACCTTTGGCTCTCCTCTCCTTTTACTGATCCACCTGGTGAACAAGCCTACATCTTTTCTGTCCTTAACCCGCCCTGTCCCAACCACTTTTCCACCACTGATTCCCCCCAGTCATGACCATTTTTGGAAAAAAAAAATTTTGGCTCAAACCTCAGCTTTTGGTGAGAAACATCGAAAATTCATAGAGAAGTCGCTCACCTGAGTTTAAAATACTCGATACAGGTAGCAGTACCTCCTCACCTTACTGTGTTTTCTATCAGGCTGGCTCCAAAGAAAACGAGTTCAATGGGAGGGTAACCATTCCACACCACTCATAAACGGTGTTTATTTATTTATTTGGTACAAATTAATATGTAGTACGAGAGTATATTGGTTTTCACACAATAATATAGGGAATATAAGCATTGTTTCACTCACCAAACACATCAACATACATGACCTTTTTTGGCGACATTACCTGAACATCATTTCTGACTGTTTCTTCCTCTAATGCTATGTAAAGTTTGTCCTCCACATTGTCATCGATTGGGGAATCACTCTGGCCCTGAATTTCGTACTGTGGCACGACATGTCTTTACTGGCCAGGTCACTGGTAACAGGTGAATTGCCGAGACAATGGCATGCAGGGGGAGGAGGTCATGCTGGGTAAGGCATTGTCCCTGCCTGGCATCTTGTAGAGGAAGGTGTCCCGTGTATATGTACCAAAAATCACTCACGAAAATTGAAAATTGTGCAAATTAGGGACCTTGCAATTGATTTGCGTTTATGTACATCAACAGGATTGACAGTGACAAAACGTGTGGACGTTTATTCACGTCAATGGGATGCAGTGGGTTAATGACCCACAGCAGCTTGTACAGCACCCTACCCATATCCCTGACCGCCTTGGAGAGTGCTGCAACATAATTGACCTCTTCCATACAGCTAATCCTTCTGCTTACACTGTTAATCTTTCCTCTCTGTTGGGGCTCCTCCGATCACAACCTTATACCTTAACCTGTCCTATCACTCCGGTATGCTCCTGTGGACCCTGCAAAGAAACGTTGAGTGTGGCACTTTGGAGCTGCGACTTGGGAGTCCCTCTGGCAGCACTTCTTTAATATTCCTTGTAATGATTATTGCTTCTGTGGCCGGAAGACATCTGAGTGTGCCTTGCACATAATGGAGGTTATTATCTTGGGCAGGAAAGCATTCATTCCTTTCTCATATCTTTTGACTAATGCAAGAAAGCCTTGGTTTAATCACGTTTGTTCTAATGCAGTCTGCAACAAGGAGAGGGCCTATAAAAGGTACAAGAAACAACCCACCCCTGAATCACATCTTTTTTATGTTTCTGTCTGGAATCGTGCTAAGTCTGTTCTTCGCTCTGCTAAAAATAATTCCATCTGTACTAAATGTTCTCAACTCTCCAACTCGAATTCTTCCCACTCCTTCTGGCATCTTGCCAAAAAGCTTTCTGACAACTTTACCTCATCTTCCTTCCCTCCTCTTTCGTACTCTGATGGCTCTGTAGCTATTTCTTCTACTGATAAAGCATATCACTTCACTCAGACTTTCTCCTCCAATTCCACCTTAGAAGATTCCAGTGCTGTTCCTCCATCACATCCTCCCTCTGACTTTCTCATGGCTGACATTAAAATTTCTTCAGCTGATGTATTTTCTGCCATCACTGACCTTAATACTACCAAGGCATTTGGGCCTGATGGGGTCCCTCCTGTTGTCCTCAAGAACTGCACTTCAGTGCTATCACCCTGCCTAGGTAAACTCTTTTGCCTTTGTCTTTCAACTTGTACCTTTCCTTCTTGCTGAAAGTTTGCTCTCATTCAGCCAGTCCCAAAGTAGGGTGACCATTCCCAACCTCTACCATCCAATTCCTTTAACATCCTGTATCTCAAAAGTTTTCGAGTCTATTCTTAACAAAAAAAAAATTTAAAGCATCTTTCCTATCACAACCTACTTTCTGATCGTCAGTTGAGGTTCCGTCAGGGATGCTCCACTGGCGATCTTCTTGCCTACCATTCAGACTCCTGGTCATCCTCCTTTCGGGACTTTGGCAAAAGCTTTGCCATCGCACTTGACATGTCAAAGGCTTTCAGTCAAGTCTGGCATAAATCTTTAATTTCCAAACTACACTCTTATGGTTTCTATCCTTCAATCTGTGCCTTCAACTACAGCTTCCTTTCTGGTCGTTCTATAGCCGCTGTTGTAGATGGCCATCATTCTTCTCCTAGATCTATCAACAGTGGTGTTCCTTAGGGCTATGACTATGCCGACATGTCGTAAAAATACCCCCGCTAATACCAATACACCAGTCCAGTATGACACAGCCCTAGCATGTATTCAATATGGACGATGGGTGTTAGCGCCAATGTGGTGACATATAGAGGTGTATGGCATGTAGGACTCCTGGGCCTTGACAGCAGGCTGTGAAGCCTATGCCTAGAGTTGGACACAAAAAAATAAACAATAAGAAATAAAAAAGTTAGTCATTATCTGTAATAACCATTTTGGCACTGTCCACTTAACTGTAGTTTTCACTCAAATTAATACCAGACTTTTTTGTTCTGAAAAAATAAGTGCTAACAGCTAATTCTTTTAATTACATTATTTTTGTTTCTGACAGAAGATGCAAAGAAGTGGTGGAACATACGGATGGGCATGTCATGGAAAGAAGGGTTGTACTTAAGTGTGGACATAAATGATGGGAGATGAATTTGAAGCAGCCAAGTTTAACAGATTGCTGTGTCACACAGTGGATGGACAGATGACTGAAACAGTTTAGACAGCTAGCATTCTAGATAAACAGATAGACTCACAGATAACTATAATGAAGGATAGATAGGTAAACTGGTTAGTAGGTTGGTACTTGGATAGATGGAAATGTTTCTGAGATGCCCGCCCCCCCAGGAAACCTAGGGAGGGGTGTCGCAACACCCACCCCAGGAAGGACCCACGGCCCCACACCCACCCAGGAAGAAACCCCGGGGAGGCGTATGGAGAAAGCAACAGGCCCGAGCGAGATGGGCCTAGGTGCACCACGACCCTGTGCCCCTATTCCTCTCAACACGGCCACCAGCAGGAAAGCAGTCCTGGTCATCTACATCACAGCCGGACTAGCCCTCGCCAAGACTGAGGTGGGACTTGTCTCTGCACAGTCCCAAGCAGCACCACGGTGATGGCCAGTGTATGCACGGGGCAGGACGTGACAGCTAGTGTACGCACGTTGGCTGTAACCACCCCTGGAACCAGCCCCATGGTGATGGCCACTGTACACATGTCGGCTGGCAAACCAGGTGGAGGCAGAACCGCGGTGATGGCCTTTGTATGCACCAGGGAAGGGACAGCCACTGTACGCCCTTTGTCTGCCTCCTCCTTAGGGAAGAGCACCGCAGCGATGGCCACTGTACACACTGGGGAAGGGACGGCCACTCTACGCCCTTCAGCTGTTGTCTTTAGGGTTTGTGGAACTGCGGTGACGGCCACTTTATGCACCGGGGAAGGGATGGTCACTGCACGCCCTTCATCCACAGCCCCTGAGGCTACCCCTTCAGAGGAAGTCCCTGGCAGGGCCCACCACCCATCTGGAGGCCGAGTGGGATGTCTCTCTCTCCCTCTCCTCACAGGTGCAGCCCCCCAGAGTTCGAGCAATGGTGGTGAGGAAATATCCCGAGCCCGGGGATCCACGCCCTACAGGCCGCTCCTGGACGACACCCACCTCTATTGGACACCACAAGGAAGGGACGCCGCAGGCACCTTCTGACGGCTGTCCAACCCAGTGGAGACCGCAGCCCTCAGTCAGCCAGAGACATCCCCAGGACCCTGGGAAGGGGCCTCCTGAGCCCCACCTGCAGACAACCTTCCGCAAGGGGCAGGTGAATGCAGGCATGCCTGTTGGCCCAGTTTGGCCCCAGTTCAGTGGGCCATCTCCCAGGTCGAGGCCCCACCAGGGAAGAGCCTGCCTGTACGCCAACCAACAGCCCCACCCAGACGACCTCATCTTTGGCAGGAGTTCCGTTTCCCCCTACATGTGGGGATGCCTGATGACATAGCTCCCACGCAAGGGTGCCACCTGTAACCAGCCCAGGCCCCAGCAGCCGAAGTCAAGCCTGACAGTGTCCATATTTCCCTGTACTGTGTATTATTGTTGTATAGTGAAGCCTAAGAGTGTCCATATTTACCTGTACTGTATATTATATTGTAGTGTATTCTAGTCCCAGTTTCGAAAGAACCCTGCTCAGTAGCTTGTGTTCTTAGGACGAGAAGTCGATCTAGAAACACCTTGCATAACAGATTCATCTGAAGCAAACGTTTGCAAAATGCCAGGACAGTCAATTGCTGTAACATTATGGTATGGTAGTTTGAGTATTTAGATATTATACTAAAGTGAGGACATAATGGGAAATACGATTATAATGATGATTAACAGGAGATGGCAATGGAGTAGTAAGAGGAGGAGGAGGAAAGGGATTAGCTAGATCAGGAGGAGAACGAGCAGCAGCAGCAGCACCAGGAGCAAGATGAGGAGAACCACTTGAGTGTGGCGAGGCAACTTCCACCTGTCGCCCTCAGAACCTCTACAGCACGGTTACAATATTTCAGTGAGTCACAGGAACAGCACAATGACAGAAGCTGTCCAGCCAATATTAACTGTTATGCCGTTGATGCCAGTGTAAAGAAAGTGGAAAGGCAAAGAAAAGAATGACAAGGCAGCATAAGAAAGGGTACTCCCATTATAATGATGATAAGGATGAGGACGACAAAAAGATGAAGAGCAAGAAGAAGAAGAACAATAATAATATAATAATAATAATAATAATAATAATAATAATTACTTCGTACTACTACTACTACTACTGCTGCTGCTACTACTACTACTACTACTACTACTACTACTATTACTACTACTAATAATAATGATAATTATTATTATTATTATTATTATTTTGTGGTAGGTGGGGGCACTCACCATCCACTCAATGTCGCGTTGCTCTCGGGTGTCTGCCCTGTCCTCTCCTCCATGTTTCTTTCCTTCTATCTTCTTCTATCTTTCTTTCCTTCATTCTTTCCTCGTCCTTCTGCCCACGGGTGACTTTACACTTCCTCTTCTGTCTTTCATTCCTTCATGCTTTCCTTTTCCTTCTGCCTATGGGTGACTCTACACTGACTGACAAGCCAAATGGTTTCCTGTACACCAGGAAACTATTTACTATGCTGGGCGGTAACCATATAAACAAATTTTGACGCCTGGTGGCTTAGTGGGTAATTATTGTGCTCTAGACGGATTGAGCCGGTGAAGGTTTATATCCAAGGGATGGTTGGGGTTTATTGCTCATGTAATGCCACTCAGGGATGAGTTAGGTTGGTCTCTCTCATCTTAAATGTCAGGACCAACAGCCTAGCCCCGGGCTCCTACGCTCCTCATGGGGCAAAGTAGGATTGGATAATGGATGGATGGATGGATCACTCAAACGGCTGATGATGATGATGATGATAATATATATATATATATATATATATATATATATATATATATATATATATATATATATATATATATATATATATCTGTCTGTCTGTCTATCTATCTATCTATCTATATATCATCAGCCGTTTGAATATCCACTGCAGGACCGGCCTATCCTGACCGAAGTCGGGACGATACAGCTAATGTATCTCTACCAAGTGGCCTAGGCTGTCTGATAGAGATTGTATATAGGGTGAAAAGTGCTTGTAAGTGTAATTGTAGTGTTGGAGTGGCTTTGGATGTGTGTGTAGTCTGTGAACCAAGTGTAATCGGCCCGTGCAAGCCGACTGGGTGCAAGCATACTTTACAGTAAGCGACGCTGGTTCAACCACAGCACCCCTTGTGTCCACCAATGCAGTACGTGACCGGGTGAACACTCCCAAAGTTTATTACCCTGGCGGGGCACGAACCCTAGCCCTATATATATATATATATATATATATATATATATATATATATATATGTGTGTGTGTGTGTGTGTGTGTGTGTGTGTGTGTGTGTGTGTCAATGAATGTAGCCAAGGAGTTTAATTAGATAGAGAAGGTTATTTGGTTGTAGTCAATGGGAGTGGCACCAGGAGAGAGAATAATGGTGAGGTGTAATGGATTTCAGTGTAGGTCTTCTCTGTTTCCTTAATCTCTCCGTACTTTAAATGGCGTGATGAAATAGGCAGATCGGAGTCGATGGAGTTTATTGTGAGTCAGCTACTTGAATAAATGTTAAGAGCTTGGCATGACCGATATATGGTTAGTACGAGTTTGTGTTAGTTGCAGTCCTCCTACTTTACTCACACTCTCATACTCCCTATTGCCCTCTGGGAATCTCTCTCCTTCTCTCCTGGCCATCTCTCTCTGGTTCTCTCTCTGCTTTCCTCTCCTTCTCTAACCTTCCTACATGTGATGTCAGACTTATATCCCCTTCTGCCTCCCGGCTAAAGTGTGTGTGTGTGTGTGTGTGTGTGTTGGTTATGATTCCGGCACGTGATCAGAGGTGTTTGGCATTCTTGGTTAGTTTAGGCTAAGAGATGCGTAGTTGTCTTTTCCTGGAGAACTTCAGACATAACTATCTGTTTTACATATTGTTACCTGTAGCTTTATAGTTACCTACCATACAGCCGTATTACAAGTCAGACCCGATCCTCATCGGACCAGAAGGCGATCGTTATCGTGATTGTTGATCGGGATAGTGGAAGTGGTATTACAAGTCATCCCGACGCACATCAAAACTCGCGCTCTCCGGACGATCCCTTGTCGTGTACCAACCTATGCAAGTCAATAATTAATAAAATTAATAAAAACGTTTGGAAGGAGACTTCTTTGCCTGTATATTTTTATATACTTCTCAGTACATTTTGTCACTTCATTATCAATCCCAATAATGCTTTTATATATAGCACAAAGTTGTTATAGCCAAGGTGGGTATTGGAGAGATGTCTCCACTCCCACTGAGCTCTGTAGTAACACATTTTGAAAATGATGTTTTTCCTAGGGACTTTTTAAGGCTTAATGGTAGACTAAGCACTTCGTTAAAATGAATAAAGAAGGGGAATTTTTGTTTTATTCCTGATACCTTTATTAACACCGAATAAATAGTAACAAGAATTCTCTACACAGAAGTATGTGGCAGTTCCATCTGTGTCCTGATTGGCTAGCTATTATGACGTCACTAGCTCCGCCCCCTTTCCACACACCACTTGGCGGGAAGGCGGATTGTTTGTGCTTACGGTGTATATTTGTAGCAGTTTTGTGTTGTGCTGTTACTACATGCAAAGTTAATTCAAGAAAGAGAAGGACGTTTGTATTTTTTCATGTATTTCCGCGGAACCAACACGAAAATGGCTACAGATGCTTGCAAAAGAAGAGGTCTATCGCACATCAAGGAAGTATAACTATGGCATTTATATAATTTGTTCAGTGTATGTTCCTTCCAAGTGTTTTAACTTTCACCTGTCATGTGACAATGTTAAGCTCTCTTTAAAGCACAGCTCGTGCCCTGCCTTATATCTACCAAGGCTTGGAAACAATTTTCGCATTCCTGTTTCGTATGAGGATCACATAGAGTGTTTTACCAACGACGACATTTTGCTTTCAGAACGTTAAGATTTTTATTGGAAATAAAAGATTTAAGCTTTCGGTACCTTTTCAATTATCCATTAAGTGACGCTATGATAATACTTCTGTCAGTTTCAGCATTACTTGATAGTTCTCTAGATTTGGTTGTCATTGCTGTGGAAGTACAGTATTTTCATCAGACTAGATTATTGTTTTCATTGCACAGAATGGGCTACTGAATGTACAGGTTGTTTGGCAAGTTTTGTCTTAACATTATGTATGAAATAATGTAGCCTAAGTAAAATAATGTAGCCTACGAGTATATACGGAATATTGCACCAGTTTTCCAATATATTTAAGTTTTCTTTGTTTGCATGATAGACAGTTTTCTATGAATAACAATACCGAACAATTGTGTATAACTATTGCAAAAAAAAAAAAAAAGTTAATGAATTTTTTTGTCTTTGAAAATCTTGAATGCTCATGACCAGTTGCTAATGACAAACTCACTGGACACCCTGTATAATAACACGGATTTGCTTCTGTGTAATTAACAGCATTTGGTTCTGTCGTTTAAATTCTTATATAATCGAAGTTCTTATCAGTAACGCCTTAGCGTATGCCTTCCTTATCGCAAAGTTTGACAAGATAAAGTCTTTCAGATTACATTTCGTATTTATTGCATTAACGCATGGCCACTGGGAATGACGGAGTAAGGATTAGTTAGGACGTTTTTCTCCCCTTAGTTTCGGTTGGTTTTGTTTTCAAGCTTACTAGGTTACTACAGGTTCCCAAACTGGGTATTATTTTTGCTAATATAAGTGCAGTATCAGTTTTATGCAAGTTTTTTTTTTTTTTTTTTCCAGGAAGCTACTGGCATTCTATATCTCTGTGCGTGTACAGATAGGCTGTGGTAAGGGGGCGTGGCCAGGGTGGGCCTGGGTAAAAGTTGCCAACTAGTCAATTTCCTTGAGCCCCACGTGCACACACCTCTAGCAGCAACGGCTTCATATGTACAATTGGCAGTGCGCATCACCATAGAAACAGGACGCCAAGGTGGAAAGTGACAGAGCGGTTCCGCTGTCAGCTGCTCAGAGAATGCAACTATTAAATTTGATAAAGGGAAAGGAAAAAGTGATCCAAGACAGGTCGACAGGAGCTGCTGTTCTTGATAAGAAGAACGCGTGTGAAGATGTAACATCAGCATTCAACACCTCAAATCCCGATCAGCAACCTAGGTCGTCGAAACAGCTTCGACGAAGCTTTGAACATGTCAAACGCAAGTAAGGGCCACTTTAATTTATCTGCATGATAATGAGCTATTGCTGTGAGGAACTGCTTCAGAAACAGTTTTCGTTCCTATCGCCATGCTCAGTATTTGCCGGAAGTGTGACTGAAGTAGGAGTAGCCTAGGCCTACCAGGATTTTTTATTGATGGCACATCATGATTATTGAATTAGAGTTAGGTCAGTATATACCCCAACACCTGTTTAACGTTATGACAAAATTTAATACATAAGTAATAGTTATACTTACGAAGGATTATCAATGGTTGTCCATATTAAATCATTTTCATAATTGTTGCTAAGTTGCTTCACAAAACTTGACATCTTTTACAACACACCTTATTTTTCTTTATATATATATATATATATATATATATATATATATATATATATATATGTGTGTGTGTGTGTGTGTGTGTGTTACCCAGAATTGTACAGTGGGACACATCCAATCATACATTTTTCGGACAATTTTTAGATTCACACAACCAGAGAATCTTAGAAAAATAAGTTTACCAAATAACTTCTGGGCCAGTTTAGACCATTTTTCATTCTATGCACTTTGCTCGCCAATGAATAATAATGGAGATATAGAAATACAGGGAAAAATGGCGGCCGAGCTCAGCGGTCAGCATTGTCTGTTGAGGTTGAAGGAGGAACAGAAGTGATGTGATGTATGATGTAATAACAGCATTGCCATTCTTAAACCTTAGCTAAAACCGTTGCTCATCACTCCCGAAGACCAACAGAATTTATTGTAGTGATGTGGCACATTAGGCAATCACGTGACTTAATCAACCAATGACAGCCTAGGAGGCAAGGGCCTCGGACCGTGGGCTTGGATTTGAAAGTCAGTCCGCGATGTCGTCTTGTGAAGAGTGCTCGTGGTCGTACTGGCGATTTATTAAGACTTACATGGACGAAGATCAGGAAGCAATTGACTTTTTGAGACAACATAATGTGCTTCCACAATCTGTTAAGTGCCCTCAGTGTGACAAAGTAGGATTTCAAACGCTAGGGCCCACAGGATTTGAAAGTCAGTTCGTCTCCAGCCACGAACTGTGAAGGCTGCAAAACTATCATAATTACTTCAGGAGCTGTAAACTGGTGAGTAAAGGCATTATTTCGTATTTACACCCGGTTATATTACGTTAGATGAGGTTTGGTTAATGTCAGGGGGGGTCTGGGGGGGCGAAGCCCCCCATTAGCAAACACGGACTCCCTAAGAAGTTTAACCCCTTAACCGCGGGGCGTCATTTTCGTGACGCTCGGCTACAATGGATCATACCGTGGGACGTCACTTTTGTGATTCTGTGTTATTTTGAATTATCCCGGGCTCTCAAGTGGTGGCTTGTATCATCTATCAGTACTGCCAATGTCCAACACTAGTCAGCACTCCAAATCTCATCTGTACTCCCATCCATTGTTGACATTTTAGCTATTTTACCCCCTTCGTGACTCCCCTCCCTACCTGCCCTCCATTACCCTCTCCTCTCACCTCCCACGCCGCGCTGCGCTACGGAAATTTCCCCCTTCTCTTTCCACAGATTTCATCCATTGAAATAAGCCCTATGCCCTATATTTTTACCCCATAATATATACCAAAAAAAAAAAGGTAAGTGATAGTGTTATACTCCATAAATTGGCTAATTATCACCTGACAACACCTCACGTGCATTCATTCGCTACATTACCACGGTAATTTTCCCTTTGATTTATGCCTTGTAATCGATGTCTGTAATAAAAATATATATCAGAAAGGAAGGGAGAATCCTAATTGACATTTACATTCACCTGGAACTACCTATTTCTTTATTTATTGCAGAGATTTTCTACCTATAAAAAATTAGCATGTAAGTTAGCAGCAGTAAGCCTAAAATGTCATTGTCAACCCTTCCCTTCTCAGATAATTTACCCCCTTCGTGACTCCCCTCCCTACCTGCCCTCCATTACCCTCTCCTCTCACCTCCCACGCCGCGCTGCGCTACGGAAATTTCCCCCTTCTTTTTCCACAGATTTCATCCATTGAAATAAGCCCTATGCCCAATATTTTTACCCAATAATATATACAAAAAAAAAAACAGGTAAATGATAGTGTTATACTCCAGAAATTGCCTAATTATCACCTGACAAAACCTCATGTGCATTCATTCGCTATATTACCACGGTAATTTCCCCTTTGATTTATGCCTTGTAATCGATGTCTGTAATAAAAATATATATCAGAAAGGAAGGGAGAATCCTAATTGACATTTACATTCACCTGGAACTACCTATTTCTTTATTTATTGCCGAGATTTTCTACCTATAAAAAATTAGCCTGTAAGTTAGCAGCAGTCAGCCTAAAGTGTCATTGTCAACCCTTCCCTTCTCAGATAAGCCGCGGCATTTAGTTCCTTGTCCTCCACTGCAGAGACAACATGTCACACTCGCGCCCCGCCATTCCTGCCGCTTCTGCGCCCATTGCAAAGGGCCCCATGACCTCTACCCCCAAGAAAAGTGTTGAGGCAAGCAGGAAAGGCCTCAGTGACTCTGCAGTGGCACGAGAACTTGCTGAATTGTCCATGATAATAATGGACAGCGATTTTGACGATTCCAGTGAATCGTGTGACGAGCTGGGTGAAGTTATCGCGCCAGAAACAGCGACAACAAGTGCTTCTACCAGTGAATCTGTGTCTAGCTCCAAGGGAAAGGAGCCTTTAGTGCAGGAAGGACAAGAATTTGGGAAGGGAGTGAAAAGGCGGCGTGTTAGCCCCAGAACAATGCCCCCACGTGACCCAGCCCGCCATGAGTCACGAGAGCATTCACCTCCCCGTTCCCCAAGCCCCGCTTTACTCATCTCGTCATCATCGTCGGCTGAGTTATCTCCGGAGTCTTCGTCGTCGGAGTCACCACCAGCATCAACAGTGAAGGCCGGCTGTAGAGGTAGAGGTAGATCTAAGAGAGTGAAAAGTAGTGTAGCTAGTAGGGTAAGGGCTGCTAGTGCTGTACGGCAACCTAGGGTCAGTGCGAGTGACCTTGACAGAGATAAGCCTCCCTCTCAGCCAACCTCCACCACCACCACCACCACCATCCCTCCACCGCCACGCCAGGGAATCCTGGACGCCTTCGCATGGACGGAAGGGTCAGATTTTGTCCCCGAAAACCTGGTTTTCGATGAGAGCTCGTCAGGAGTTCAGCCTGCCTTCACTATGGACGAAAATGCTGAGTGTGTCGACTACCTTTTGGCCTTCCTAGATGACGAAGTCATGCAGCACATATGTGATGAGACCAACAGGTTCGAATCACAACGTGCTGCTAGTGGTACAGGTGCAGCCAAGATGCAACAGTGGACCATGCTGGGAGTGCAGGAGCTGTATGTGTTCTTTGCCCTCATGCTTCTTATGCCACACTCCAAGAAGCATGAGTTGGAAGAATACTGGTCCATGGACCCCTTACTACCCTCACCGACCTTCAACAAGTACATGGCCAGAGATCGCTTCCGGAACATCATGGGAAACCTGCACTTTGCCGATAATGATGTACCTTCCCAAACCGACCCACTCTGGAAGATCCGGGAGATTCTGAACAGAATGAAGGATAAGTTCATGTCATTCTTCCACCCATTTCAGAAGGTTGTCATTGATGAGTCCTTGGTTCTGTTCAGAGGACGTCTTCGGTTTGTCCAGTACATTCCAAGCAAACGCCATCGCTTTGGAATTAAGTTCTTTGTACTGTGCGACTGTAAGACGGGGTACATCCTTGACTTCGTCATATATTCAGCCAACACTCGATCTCGATAAAACACACCCCCTTGGCTTCTCAGGCTGTGTAGTGAAAGTGCTCCTAGAAAAGCATTTTGGTGGGAATCATGTGCTGTATACAGACAACTGCTATACAGCACCGAAACTTGCCAAATACCTTTCTGAGCACGGCATTGGCTCCTGCGGCACTGTGAAAAGTAATCGTGCCAACTTCCCCAAATTCCCAGAGGCGGGAAACTCGCAGCGAGGAGACGTGCACCTACGCAAGTCTGAGAAGATGCTGGCAATACGGTGGCATGGCAAGAGAGTCGTGCACATGCTCACCACCGTACATAAGGGGGAGATGAGAGACAGTGGGAAGGTCGACCGTAGGACAGGCGAACCTGTGATGAAACCTGATGCTGTGTTGGACTATAATATAAACATGCGGCTGGTGGACAAGTCCGACATGATGATTGGTGAGATCGACTGCCTCAGGAAGAATACTAGGTGGTACAGGAAAGTTTTTTTGCATCTCATAGATATGACGATGCTGAACGCCTTCATCCTGTACAAGATGAAGGTAAAGCCACCCAAGTCCTTCTCCCTGAGGTTGTTCGCCAGGACTTGTGTCCAGCAGCTGTTGGAAAAATATGGTAAGGTGCAAGCAGCAACTCCAAGGCGCCATCCAGTTACACTTCCCGACCGACTTGAGCAGAGGGCGTATATGGATCGGCACAGACTTGAGCTAATGCCTGCCACAGGGAAAAGGAAGGCTGCGATTCGCAGGTGTCAGGTATGTGCGCATACCACACGCCGCACACCTGAGCATAAACGCACCTCTTGGCAGTGCGCTGAATGCCAGGTTCCCCTCTGTGTAACCTGCTTCTTCGATTATCACAGCCAGAAGCAGTTCTAACAGTGCAAGTGTGGAAGCAGAATTATTTGGAAATAATGTGTAAATAGCAGGTGAAAGCAATGGATGTTCAGTTCATATGACTGAACAGTGTATTATAGTTTTATCTTACTGAAAGTGACAGTGAATAACATATTGTAAGTAAAATAGAAGGGTAAATATTGAAAATAGAATAGAAAATGTAAATAGTAATGTAAGTAATTAGTAATAGAAGAATATGAGTACAAATAATTTATGTTATAACAGTGAGAGTGAATCCGTGGCTCTCTACGTATTTTACTGACTGAAAAATAGAATGACTTCAGTGACAATAAAATAATACGACTGAAGGAAACTTATGGAGAAAGACTCCAGATATATATAAGTGTGATATAGTAATAGAAATATAAAGTGTGAGGGGTTTTATGAATAATAAATGACTGAGTGCCTAGAGCGAACTAGCCCAAGTGCGGCGATCAGACGCGCTCGTAATTTCCATTGCTTTCACACTGTTTTTTTTTTTTAGTATGGATCCCAAACTACTTGAAAATGGTAGAATAGTGTTTATAGTATTTGTATCTGGCTGTGGTAATCATATAACGGGTTGTCGGGAAGTGTAAAGTGGAGACTTAGTTACCCTACTTCAGAGGTCTCCACAAGTCCTACGGAAACTGACGAAGGCTCAACAATCATTCCAGGAGAAAGCTGAAGATATGTGCTATAAGCATATATAATTTTATTATTCTAGGACTAATAACTGATTTTTAGCAAATATTTTTTGAGAGTCTGTCGGAGCCCAAATAACCCTGCGGGACATGCAAGTCATTGGTAAACAAGCCCGCGGTGTAGGGGTTAAAATTATATTTTTCCGAAGGATTTTAGTGTTCTTGGTTTCAGTCGGAAATCACTCGTTTTGCGAGTTTTCAGTCGGAAATCACTCGTTTTTGCGTGTTTTCCCCACCCAAAACCCTGCTTTCCCACAGTTCCCCCATTGTTCTTGTGGGGGAAGGGGAGGGACCGCAAAAGAAAGTGATTTCCGACAGAAATGATTATCAGATTCAAATGAAAAACACTAAAATCTTTTGGAAAAATATAATTTTAAGCTTGTTTGGGAGTTGGGTGTAAATACGAAAATTTACTCATATTTTTGTATCACATCTGAGTGTTTCCTATGGTTTTGGGTGTGATTCTGCTCATTTTGACCTTTTTTCTTGAAAAAAAAAAAAGTGGTTTCTAAGGTGATTGCAAAAATATTCATTCCTTTGAAACCGTTGATTAGCGATAGATTTGAAGGGCAAAATCAAATGAATCACACCAAAAACCATTGGAAACACCCAGATTTGATGCAAAAATCAGTGGTTGTGTGAAACTAAAAACTGACCCATTTTTCAATCCATTTGTTGGACAAAAATTTTTCTGTAAAGGTCCACTTTATTGCCGCCAATCAACACCTCAATTCTTATGTGTGTATCATATACTTGTTATTGTTTATATGTCATTACCATCGCAAGTAGGTTAATCTAGGCTAGGCTAGGTTAGCTTGGTTAGATTAATGCTAATTATGCATATTAACATCTTTAACCAAACAATTTTCCCTATCTTCATAGCCCTCCCCAGTATTGGGAGCCATGTTTTAAGACTGTTGGCAAATTCGGAATTATACACTCATTTCTAACGGTCTATAGTTCATTATAAATTAACTCTATATGAAAAAAAATCAGAAAAAAATGGTGAAATCGACAGCAGCAATAAACTGGACATTTACCATTTCTTTTATGTTGTATGATTAGCCTGGTTCATGACATGGCTTAATCAACTGTTGATCCAAGTTTATCAAAAACATTAGGCGTTTTTTGTAGCACCTCGGAAAGTCAAAGGGGTTTGAGATTCCGTTGTTGGAAAGTCAAACTCCTCACCGAGGAGTTTGCCTCTACAGTGGTGCATATCCAAACTACCAATCAGCGTGTTGTGTAGCGGAGTGTAGCCAGTTAGGGAGTTTAGCATGGTGTTTAATTCGCAGTATCGGAAGATAACCATTCATTTTTTATATTATGATGGATAACAAATAATCACGTTAATGACTATATGATATTAAGGAATTCTAACAATGTACTTTATTATGAAAATAAATCAATTTAAATGTTCCGTCTCGCACCATCTCGCACCTCCAGCCCCAAAATGGCCGACGCGTCCAATGAATTGACTGTGGTTTTGGCTTCGTTCCAACGAAAGTACAAAATTACAACATTCTTTCGTAACGTCTCAGCCAGTTATAAGTATTTTCATATGTGTTTTTTGAGGGATATAGATGCATTTCCAAACCGTGAAAGGTGCTTGGATCCTTAAATTTTCGAGTTATCATACGTCCTACCGCAGGAACTGCAGCCATTGAAACAAGTTTACAAATTCACTGCGAGGTTGGGCTTACTTGAAAAGGGTAGGAGAGTAAACGGTTCTTACTGCCCTTAATTTCTGCTTCGGAATGGGTATTACTTTAGAAGTAACCAACGTTACCGATTTTCATTATATTACGTCCCTGAATTAGTTTAACTTAGACTTACCTTTTAAGCTTAGTTTCAATTGGGGGAACGAATTCTGGAGGGGAAGTCATGTAGTGACTGATTAGGCTACCGCTTAGTAGCGGATGAATGTCGCGTCATATTTGTTTGTGCAGGCATGTTGACTCGGTCTAAGTCGGCTGGACTCGAGTGTACTCGGCTTGTAATTTCGTATGTATGTGAGTTTTAAAAACAGCCAATCAGGCGTTGCAAAGGAAGAGGGACTTTTGAAACCAGCCAATCACAACAGTCGTAAGTAAAACCAGCCAATCAGCTTAAAGTATTTGTGGGTGATGCAAGGACGCTCGAGATTTGAAAGTCAGTCACAGTCATGGCCTCCGGTGGTGAGCAACGTGTTGTTGATTTCAAAGCTTGTATTGGGTGTTGCAAGGATTACTGGCAAATTATCAAGGACTATCACAGCAATAACAAAACATCGATTGAACTCCTTAGAAAACACGGGGTTTTGCCGAGAGAGGTACAGCGTAAAGAGTGTTATATGCCCTGCAAATATCGAGAAGATAGACATCAGTGGTACTGCGGCCGGTGGCAGAAAAGTCGGAAGAGTAAGGGGAAGGTCCAGTGCAAATTCGTCTCGGATTATAAAAAGGAACATTTCTAGATAACTCTCATATACCACCATGGCAAATAGTGCTCTTCATTAATTACTGGCTTAGGAAACAGTGGGATCATGAAACCGTTATTGAGTGCTTAGGGTGGAGTTCTAGTACAAGTGTGGACTGGAGGTCTTTCTGTTCTGAGGTTACGTTGTCGTGGTCGGATAACCAACAGCAAATAGATGGACAGGACATCATTGTGGAGGTTGACGAGACATCTTCGTACGTGCTAAGTACGAACGTGGACGCCTGCTCAGAGAAGTTTGGCTGTTTGGGGGTATCGAGCGTGAAAGTAAAAGATTCTTCATTGTTCCCCTGGTTGATGAGGGTTTTCAAGATCGCAGTGCTGCTACCCTCACATACTACATAAAAAAAATATATAAAGGAAGGATCAGTAATCATCAGTGACGGTTGAAGGGGGTACACGCGTCTTCCACTGCAAGGGTACACTCACCACGTTATTAACCACACGGACAATTACGTGGACCCGGTGCACTCGTTCATTCACACACAAAATGTGAAGCGTCTGTAGAGGGACGTAAAGGAGTGGATCAAGAGGCTGGGCTTGAGGTTGGAGTACTTCAAGCAATACTTTGCTCGGCATTTGTTCCTCCATAGGCCACCTAAGGAAGCTTTACACGACTTCCTTATCGAGGTGGCTACATTGTACCCTCCACAGCAACCTCGAGCGCAGCGACGTTACACTGTGGCAGAAGTGGAGGAAGAGGAGGTGGAGGACTCTGATGACGCTCAACCTGGACCGTCGACTCGGAACTAGACCCTTCAAGGTAGGTCAGGTTAGGTTTGGTTAGGTTGGGTTGGGTTAGGTTAGGTTAGGTTTGGTTAGGTTGGGTTGGGTTAGGTTAGGTTAGGTTAGGTTTGGATAGGTTAGGATAGGTTAGGTTGATATGATAGGTTGGGTTAGGTTAGGATAGGTTACGATTGGTTTGGTTAGGTTAGTATAATGCAAATGTTTTTTTCCTTGATTTGGGCGGATAATCTCACTTTGGGAATTTTTCCTCAAATTTCCAAAAGGGGGAATTTCCCCCAAAAATCAAGGTCAGATTTAACTGAAACACACTATTTGGCATCGAAACACAAAAAAAAAAATTCAGGAAAAAAACCGTTGATTACTTCTAAAAATTTACCTCGGAATGGAAGAAAATTGTAAGTAATGCTCCTACGTTTACCTTAGGAGCATAAAATGTCATGAAAAAGTTGTCATCTCATTTCCTTGCAGACTGGCCATGTACGACAGTTCTTCCGAGACTCACAGTGCTCGTTCGTCTGGCTGTGCTATTGCTTAGCATTCTGTAAACTCCAACAGCGGAAACCCAAACCCATTTGATTTTCCGAGGTGCTACAAAAAACGCCTATTGTATTGTTTAGGTTTAGTTGGGTCAGTGACAGTAATCATAATGGAATAGGTTAGGGTTATGGCAGTTCTGTGCAAACTGAACTTAGGCATTCATCAAACATCTGGCCCAGATAGTCTTGTAAACTATACAGTCATCTGTTTCTGAAAAACCTCCATTTACTAAATTTCTGCTTGATGAAACCCTTTGAGTCAACTGAACCCAAAAATTTTTATTCATCTCAAAGCTTGTATGGTCGATGCTGCTGGCCAGTTGACAAAAGGTGTCAGTCTAGCACATTCTGTCATTATCAGTAATTCTGCCACTCAGCCACTTACCTAGTTTTTATTTATGGTCATACTGTACTGAAGAACAGTACTTTTCCAAAAGTTCGAGTTCTAACTTTCATAAAATAACTGATTTCCAGAGATTTTTGAAAGATTCAAGTTACTGAAAACAAGTCTTGAAATAATATATTATAAAATATGAGGACTAGTATGCAGAGCTTCTTATTGTTCCTTTCCATTGGCAGATTCTTACGGAAAGTGTTATTAGTACTATACTTACAGTATATAGCACAGATAGTTAACGTTTCATCTTTAACAAAGCAAGACAGTTTAGAACTGACAATATATGCCTCATGTTGGATATTATATGGTACTTTTACCCAACCTTCAGTTATTTAACTTTCTGTGTAGAGGGTCCATTACATTGATTTGAGGCATAATCATTTTCTCTGAGTTATATTTGAAACTTAACCATTATGCCATTAATCTGTGGTTATTCAAATGAATTATATTGATGGACAACTTGTAACACTCTCTTTCCAGAATTAAACAAGAAGAGAGGGAGTTAAAGAAAAAACTCAAAACTACAGGCGGTGCCCCTCCCCCCAAACCTGCACAGCCCAGTGAGGAGATGGCATTAGCAGCACCACTGATAACCGAAGAACTCACGATGGAAGACAATGTACAGTAGTAGACACAATGGTTATTCACCCAGTGGACATGGCTGGGGATCCGATATCTAGTGTCACAATCAGCATCTCACACTTCCATTTGTAATAGGGTGTTGGTAAAATTTAATTCTTTATTATTGTAACATTTTATATGAATGCATATCCTGAAGACCGCTCCACTTCTGAATATAGCTAGTATTCACCCTGTGGTTATAAATCAATGGTTGTTTTTTTACTAGTACTGTACATAGTAATGTGCATTTTCATGCTTGGTTTCAGTTATATGCCAATTTTTTTGGCATGTAACAACTGTACTGTACTACTGTCGTTGATATAAGTAGGCCACTGGAATTTCATGGTCCATTTCCTTTATTTCAGTGACTTGCAGTTATTGTTTAGTACAAAGGTAAGATGTCTATGAAAACAGTAGGCTGTGCTCAAGACTACCTGAATGAAGTATTCTTATTTCTGAACACTCTTAAGTGACTGAATGACAAATTGGTTTGCTGCTGGAACTACTCTGACATCTCAAAGAAAATAGACGTTTGACATTGTTGTGTCCTAAAATATATCCTGTTAAATGAGTTTGCTCCAAAGTCAGGATTCATCTGAAATGTTATCAAGGTGTAGTGCTATTTGAGTAGGCTTCAAATTCAGGCATAACTGGATGTGGTAAGAAGATGTACTGTTAACTGAGTAGGTTTCAGACTCTGGTATCATTGGAATTGTGACCAGGTTGGAATATATGCTGAAGTTACCCATCTCTTGCATTAATCCAACATTCTTTGAGGGATCAGAGTTGAGTTGAAGGATGTTTGTATAGCGGCTGCTGGGTTATGTTGGTGCTAACATCTGAATATTTCTCTTCAGTACCCAGATTGCCTATAGAAATTAAAGCAAAACATGGCACAAGACAACCCCCTACCGCCCACCTTTTTTTTTTATTACCCACAGACTAACAGTGATAAAGCTTATCAATTGTGTGCATACGATATAAAGATAACTTATTCAGAACCATGTGTAAACAATAATCATGTATTTCATTGACCATAATCTTGCACACTATAAACATTTTGGATATATTACTTTGTTCCTTCTCTTGCACACATGTCCTGCAGCTTTTATAAAAATGAAATTGGGTCAAAGAAAGATGAACAACAATATGTGAGATATCTTTCCTCATATTGCAGGTGTGGCAAATGTCCAGCAGCCTTCCTCCTCTGCTCTTCCTTCCTCCAGCTCTGTGAAAATTGTCAAACTTTCCTTCCACTTCATTTGTACCTCCCTTCACTCTTTACCCCCAGGCGAGTACCCCATTTCTAGTTCTTCTACTTTCTCCCAGCCCACCCTCTTTAACATGCCATCCACTTCATTTGTACCTCCTGTTAGTCATCCCTCACTTGGGGAGCACCATTACAACCCCCATTTTATGTGCTCCATACAGTATTCCCAAACCTGCCCTAACAGATTCTTCCCATGTAACTCTTTGTACTTCCTCTAATAGTCCTTTTACCGTTCCCCCAACTTCACCTTCCCCACCTTTCTTCACTTTCACCGCTCCTCGGACAAGTGCCCAACAGTCCAGTGGGTCAAGAAGACTGAATGAAGAATATGCTTCTTGTAATGAAAGGCAGGAGCAACATCATGAATTAAGGACTGCCCTAGGCCCACGCGTGGCAAAGGAAAGAACATGAGGCCTAAATGTTAGAACATCAACAAAAAATGTTGATTTTAGAAAAACAGAAGGAATTATTGGAAACAGGCAGAGAAAGGATGCTGGAATCATTTAATAAATTCTGCTGCATATAATGCCATGAGAGATTCGTATGAGTAACTGTTTCCATTTTCCATGTCGAGCATTTTTTTTTTTTTTCCATACAGATTTATGGTTTCTTTCCAAAAAGGAATTCATATCTATGTTATAAGTACACTTGAATTTATTTCTTTTGATGAAAAGGAAGTTTACTGCAGATTTTACAGAATTTAGATTTCATTGGGCCAAATATTTTTCTTTTTACAAGTACATTTTGGTTGTTCAGTTATGTATGATTTTTATGAAGAATAACTCTCATTCCCCAAATAACCTGTCTCAAGGATCAAGTGCCATGATAGTAGTAGTTTTTGTTGTAGTTGTTGCAGATTCAGGCTCATCCGAATGTGTACCTGGTGGACTGTAGGCTGAAGTTGCCGTCCTACTGCAGTTCACCATCCTCATTTCAGGGGATAGGGAGGGATTTGTTAAGTCTACGGTTTGTCTGGACAAGCATACCCATGTACTGCAGTTAAGCAGATGCCCATGCAGGACCTACCCATGCAGTGAGTGGATGCTCCATTAACCCTCTCCTTACTGGAGGACGCAGGGTGCATCCAACCGTGGCCAAGTACCATACTCAGGATGTGGGCTGGCATGGCCTTGGACGAGTGCTGGGAGTACCCCTCGTTTCTGCTCTTGCGGTACTTCTTAAACCTTTTATCCTTGCACCCTAAGTTTTGCCTCTATCTCCACGATTTTTTTATTCCTCGTAATCTCTAATAGTTGTACTTGCTTATGGTGCCAATAAAACGTTCAGCGAATATAAATTATGCGCTAATTTACGATGTTTTTTTTTTTTCGTTTGCGTTTTCTCATAGAGATATATATATCTATTTATTACCAGATGCTACAATCCCATAAGGGGTGGCCATTGACACTGAGTTGTTTGTTTTACGGGGAGGGGCACTAACCCTTCACCAACCCACTTGTTGACACATAGGGAGCACGTATGGTTTTATTATATGGTTACCACCCAGCCTTGTAAATGGTTTCTTGACTTACAGGGAAACCATTTGCCTTGTCACTCAATGTAAAGCCACCTGTAAAGGAAAGAAAAGTAATAAGAAGTGAGAGGAAAGATGGTAAAAATAGAAAGAGAGGAGGGCAGGCACAGAAAAAAAAAAAAAAAAAAGATAAAGGCTAAGGAAGCAGTAGGTAGCATTACATCAAGTGAGTGGATGATGGTCGCCATCACCTACCACTATAGAGATATATGTTTTATGGTGGTTGTTACTGAGAAAGAGTTTTAGGATATTTCATATGATACGTTTTGGTATATAAACATTTACTGAAGGACAATTCGGGTCAGTTTTACGACTGCAAAAGGAAATTTATCTTATGGCCGCAATGCAATGCGGAAGCGGTGTTTCGCACAGCAAAAGTTGTTGCTAAATTATTTCCCCTGCCTTTATTTATGCCTCTGTGCGCCTGATTTTTTAAGTCATGTAATCTTGAATAGTTGCATTGCTTATGGTGTTGATGAAAACGTTTGGCAAATATAAATTGATGTTTTTACCTTCATGCTTTCTCATAAAAATATGTTTTATGGTAATTGTTAGTGAGAAAGAGTTTTAGGATATTTCATTAGTTACATTTTTGTATATAAAAATTTACTGTACGACAATTCGGTTCAGTTATATGTACCACAAAAGGAAATTATCTTATGGTTGCGCTGCAGTGCAGGAGTGGTGTTTAGCACGGCCAAAGTTCTTGCTAAATTATTTTTTCCCCTACCATTATTTATGCCTCTATCCGCCTGATATTTTATTCATGTAATCTCAAATAGTTGTACTTGCTTAGTGTTTTGATTAAAACATTTGGCAATTTTTTTTTTTTTTTTAATAACTGAAGAGAGGAAGGAAAAACAAATGATTAAAAAAAACCCTAATCCATGCACCAGATTATTGGTGTCCTCTGTTCATAAAATATCTGTATGTCTGCATTAATTTCTTAATATTATACAAACAGCATAACTAAGCATTTTTTCTCCTCACTGTTATTTTGTTAATTAGGTGCCTCTGGATTGGATTGGAAGATTTTTTAAAAAGTAGATATATATATATATATAATATATATATCAATTATTTATTTTCCTTATACTCTTGTTTCATTGTTCAACTGTCACTTTCCACTTTTACATGTTGAATTTTCTGGTAATGGTTTCTAATGTTCATTAGGTTATGTACACATGTATCACCATTATTATTATATTATTTTATCCTTGAATAAACATCACATTTATTTTTGCAGTCATTTTCTTTCCACGAAACTGTGAGAATTGGGTGTCTGGACTGAGGTGACCCATGGCTATTGGCTTACCCATCCCGTCTGGGTGATATGTATACGTGTCTTTCCGGGGCCGTCCAGGGGTCATGTATAAATGATCTGGTGTTCTGTAGTATTATTGTTATTGTATTATTATTATTACGATTATGGCATTACATTACAATATACTATAATATATTATAGTTTCAGCTAAGAAATTATGGTTTAAATAAAGGTTATTTTTAAGAAAAACACCTTCTGGTGGTTTGGGTGGTGAAAACAACCACCAGACGTTATGGGTTAATGTTGAAAAAAACAACAACTTTATTTTGACTCTTTATTAACCCGCAGCGTCCCGTCGACGTACTTCCACGTCCTCACGTTATGTCACTGCCAATCCCGTTGACGTACTTCAACGTCCTGCAATTGCAAGGTTCATAATTTCCACAATTTTCAAAATTCGCACGAGAATTTCGATTCGCCCACGTACCCAAGCCTCCCCTACCTGCCCCCAGGCGGGCAGCGTCCCAGACCCCGCCTGACCTGCGCTCGCCCTTGTCTCGGTCACTCACCTGTTAGCAGTGACCCAGGTCAGACATGGCGCATAAAGGTCTCTCAGACGACGAAATACAATCCGCCCTGGATGCCTTCGCTGGAGATAGTGATTCTCCACTTGATGGTGATGTGGTGGATCGAAATTATGTGCAGCCTGAGGAGCAAATAATAAGCAGTGATGAGGAGGTCCCTTCGCCCCGGAAAAAGCGGTATGTCACGTATCGTAAGGCAAGGGAAGGCCAGCCTGCACCCAAAACACCTGCATGGACCTCTCTCCATCCCCTAGAGAGAGATTCTGATGAGGACGAGGATGAGGACGATGACGATGACGGCAGCTTAGGACGTGATGTTGCCTCGTGGTTGGGGAAGGAAAAAATCTCACCCCGAGGATCAGAAGGTGGGGCGAGAAGGCAAATAAAGTATGGACTAGTGTTTTGTCTGGGGAAGGCGAAAGTGGTGTGGTGGGAGTGCGGGGTGAAAGGGAAGTGGTGTGAGGGAGGCAGCACGAGCACGTGGTGCACGTAGGCCTAGGGGAGAGGAGGTGGAGCCACTCCCCAGCACGTCTTTCGCCATACAATATTCCCAAACTTCCTCCACACAGCCCCAGGATGTGGGGAAAGGAAGGAAAGGGAAGGGAAAGGGGAAAGGAAAAGGGAGAGGGAAGAGAAGTGCGAGTGATGAAAGGCGCCACTCTCCACCTCCCCCACCACCACCAATGTTGCGTTGTGCCTTCAGCCATGTTTCAGAGAGTACCATAACTTCCTACACTACTGAAACTGTGTGGGATGGCGATATGACGCTCAGCATAATGGTAAGGCCAGTCAGTATGTGCCAAGTCTTATATAAACTTGAAACGGGTGTAATGTTTGCAGGAAAGTAATGTATAAGTTGAGAAATAGTGTAAGTTGAACGAAGTGATATGAAAACTACACCCACTGTATAAATCTGCGAAAATATGACGCTCAGTATAACACTCTGGTCAGTAAATATGTGATAGCAAGAATATAAAGTGGAAACGGGTGTAATGTTAGCATGAATAAAACGTATAAGTTGAAAAATAGTGTAAGTTGTAATAATTGATGTCATGAGTACACCCACTTTGTAAATCTGCGAAAATATGACACTCAGTGTAACACTCTGGTCAGTAAATATGTGATAGCAAGAATATAAAGTGGAAACGGGTGTAACGTTAGCATGAATAAAACGTATAAGTTGAACAATAGTGTAAGTTGTAATAATTGATGTCACGAGTACACCCACATTCTGGGCAGTAAGTATGTGATAGGAATTATATAAAGTGGAATTTGTTGTAATGTTAGTAGTAAGGTATTTTATAAGTTGAATACTAGTGTAAGATGAAACAAATGATATCGCGATAACACTCCCTGTGTAAGTACGCGCTAATATGATGCTCAGTTGCATCGTAAGTTCTGAAATTATGTGATATCAATTATATCAAGTGTAAACATGTGCAATGTTAGTGGAGAATTATTATATAAGTACAAAAATAGGTTGTAAGTTGAAATAGTAGTCATAGCGACTTCACCGTGTGTGTTATTATGCGCTATTATTACGCTATATATTTATGTAAGGCCTGAAATTATCTCAAAACAGTTCTATAAAGTTGAAAAGTGTATAATGTTATTAGAAAAGTATTATGTAAGTAGAAAAAACACAATACGAGTTGAAACAACAGTCACAGCGAGTTCACTCACTATGTAAATAAGCGCTAACATTACGCTAAATGTTATTAAAAGGCCTGTGAATACGTAAAAACAGTTCAATAAAATATAAAATGGTATAATGTTATTGTAGAAGTATTATGTAAGTAAAAAAAATGATATGTATCATGATTTTCGAATGTTAGCGATTCATCGTGACCAAGTTGCCCGATTTTGCTCGTTTCGCACGAAGGTACAATGCTTATTTCTGCTCTATTTTTGTATAAAATCCAATATACTCTTTTATCACATGTTTTTATGTTTGTAATAAATACATATCTACTTACTTTCATTGGTTTCCCAGACTTATAATACCATAGAAAACGTTAGAGGCTCAGACCGCCTACGGAGAACACGGGGCCAGGTGGGACCAAGGCATACCAGGTTAGGGTAATTATGGACCCCGAGGAGCAATTTCTTTGTCACTGACCATTGTTTCTGACCAAAAGCGAAAGTTTTAGCAAAAAAAAAAAAAAGGGTCGAAAAATGGTCAGGATTGGGGGGTACCAGTGGTGAAAAAGTGGTCGGGATGGGGCGGGTTAATATGATTACAATCACACATTCATTTCGTTTTGTTTTGTTTTTGAAGGCTCTAACATGCTTGCATGAGTCAGCCTTCATCACTTAATGGCGGCTCTCAATACTGCTCGATCTCTGGTAGTTTTCCTATTTACAATAGTCCCATAACCCTGAGGTCACACTCAGTGACCTCGTCACAGGTCTTTTTTGGCCTACCTCTCATTACCCAACATTAACACTTCTTATTTTCTGTACCCAATTATCACACCACATCCTCTCCACATGTCCAAACCATCTCAATCTCTCCTCGTCACAACACCAATACACTTCAGCCCCATCCTACCTCTGAACTCTTCCATTGTAAACCTAGCCCCCCCAGGCCTAGCACTCAAGGATGCACTGCATATCCACCTAATCACTGCCACTTCTGTACATTTGAGCCTGCAATTATCCTCCTCATTTACTGTCCAGGTGTCACCGTAATACAGTATTACATTCCTAATACATGGCGCATACAAAGATCCCTTAGCATGGAGGGAGAGCCCTCTCAATGTCAGGAGAGGTAACAGCTCCCTAAACTTTTTCCAATCACTCCTCACTCTAGTCACAGAGCTGCTTCAGCCCCACCTCCAGCATATAACATGTCTCCCAAATAAAAAATCTCTTCCACACACTCAGGAGGCTCACCAGCAAGTTCAATCCTTTCACGCCTGGTAATATCCACATGCTCTCCCAACAAACCACACACATGAAAACGGCATTATCTCGCAGACTACCTCTAATACCGCTACACCTCTTATGCACCACTTACCACAAACATTGCCCAAGATGGAATTACTTTCCATGCCCTTGCAACAACCATGCTTCCTCTTCTCTGACAGTACCACCCCCAGCCTGAGATACCATCATTTTTGTTGGATCTCCATTTACCCTTAAGCCCTTGTGTCCCATAACATCTCTCCACTTCCCAAATCTTTCCTCTGCTTGCCTTTCATTCTCTGCAACCAACACCCAATCAGCATACATCTTCCATGGGAGTTCATTTCTGAAGTCACTTGCAAGGGCTTCAAGTACCATGATAAACAACAAGGAGTTCAAGACTGACCCCTGATGCACATCAACATTGAAGGAAAACTCATCACTCAAATCTCCATTCACCCTTACCTGGGTGTGATCACCCACATACATGCCCATAATGACCCTAACCAGCCACTCCACGATCCCAAGCCTTCTCTTTCTCCACCTTGCCACCTCTCTAGGGACTGTCAAAGGCCCTTTCCGAGTCAAACAAAGTGAAGTTCCCTTTTCTTTCCAATATACATTTCCTGAAGCTGTCGAACAATGAATATGGCATCAGTGGTCTCTTTCCTTGTCATAAACCTAAACTGCATCTCACCAATATTCATTCTTTCTATAATCGTACTTTCTAGAACTCTCTCCATTACCTTCATTATCTGATCTAAAACCTTTATGCCTCTATAACTTTACACACACACACACACACACACACACATATATATATATATATATGCAGAGACTTTACTTCACCGTGAAGATATGTATGCAAACTAACCACAGGAGAAATGAAAGGAGCGACAGTGAGTACTTTCGTATATTACATCTTCAGACAGAGTGAGACAGAAACGTAGAGGGTAGAGGTCTTTTATGGACACCCGCAGCAGGTAGTGTTATCTCCAGCTTAGTAGCTCAATTATCTCTAGCTCAGTATCCTGAGGTAGATGGTAGCACTTCAAGGGGTTAGCAAACAGTGTCCTAGGCATGGTTATGTAAGAAGAGGCAATAACCTAGGAGCAAACGCTGAGTGAAACCCTCGTTAAATGTGTCCACGATGCTCTGGCGAGAGACAAAAACAAGCCCTGCTCGCTCATCACATGACCAGATGCCAATATTTTATTAGACATCACAACCCGGGCATGGGAACCGTGTTGGACCATGTAAGACCGTAATTGCTGTATTCTCTGATTTGGGCCTTTATGAACTGTTGGTTCCATATTGGACAAATGCAACCGTATTACAGAAATATTTTGGATTATTATTTATGGTCTCTGTCTTGGATGCGAAATGCCTGGACAAACTCGTCTTGGATGTGAGTGCACTGTGTATATTGTTACGGGTACGGAACAGTGAAAGATAATGTACACTTTAAGTGAGAATACTAAAAATCACTACTGTCCCGTAAAGTTCCAGGTTCAAAACAAAAGTTAGGTAAAATTACAAGTTAAAGTTTAATGCTCAAACTAACAACAAAACATTCAGGACTCATAAGGATAATGTAATGGCAAAAACGGTTAAATATATGGTTAACTGCAATAGCCTCTATTAACATGAAATTAGCAAGAGTCAATTTACCTAAGTCAGCCCTGATAAAATGAAAATACACTGGGTAATGCTCAGTTAATGCAAGATAAATTATTGCAGATACAAAATAATATTAATGATGATGGACATAAAGATCCCTACATGAATTACAAAAACTTCACTAGGCCTACAAATTAAACTTATGCTATACAGTACAAGAACAAAATGCAACAACACTTATACTCAGATTACACAGCTGCTAGATGGTTGGAGACTTCCTGAGCACTCAATAATAACTGTACAGGGGAGGACAGAGATGTGAACAAAATGAGGAGCAGATCTAAGTGGCAATGATGCAGAGACTGAGCTCATTATATAGGGGCCAGCAGAGCTTGATACAACTTGTAAGAAGGACGCGCAAATGAAGCCATAGGGGACAAAGAGCTGACAATCCTGCTCTAAACAACAGAAAGGACGACTTACTCTACTACAACGGTAGAAGGGGGGGACTGAGGCAGAACACGCTCGTGATCAAACATGCAGCATACTGTGATTAAAATTACACAAAGGATGATGAAATCATAGGCTATGTAACACCTCCCCACAAAGAAAAAGAAATTTACAAAGGAAATTTCTTATTACTCTAAAACAATCTGTCTAGAGTCTAGATAAGCAATCTGCAATAACATTTTCTTTCCTAGTGTTACAAAACATGAGAGCTCCCTAGCACGTTCAGTCATAGGTACTTGCCAGTATCCCTTCAACAAATCAAACTTACTTATGTACCTAGCCTTTCCGATCTTGTCTATGCAATCTTCCACACGAGGGAGAGGGTAAGTGTCTGTTTTAGTTATCTGATTAACACGTCTGTAGTCGATGCAAAGCCGCTGTGACCCACGCGGCTTAGGGACCAGAGTGACAGGAGAACTCCACTTGCTCTGACAGGGCTCAATCATCTTGTGGTCCAACAGGTAGCCAAGCTCCTTCTGGATGAGAGGAACTTTCACTGGGTTCACACGGTAAGGAGGCATTTTAATTGGCTTTGCGTCTCCAACATTGACATCATGCATCAACACAGTGGTTCTTCCTGGAGTAGCGCGGAACACTTCCGGGTACTCCTGCAGTAATGCCGAAAACTCCTGCCTTTCCTCGGGAGGTAGATGAGAAAGCTTAGTCTGGAGATCATTCATGATATCAGGATTCTTCCCCAAACTATCACTCAGGCTCATACTGCATGGGAGAGCTTCACTTGCAGACTCGGGTGGAACAGCTACAGTGCAGACTGGATTATTTTCGTCCCGCCTGTGATATAACTTTAGCATGTTGATGTGACAAAGTTGCTTGTTCTTTCTATGATCTGGTGTGGCGATGACATAGTTGACATCACTGAGTTTCTTCTCCACGAAATAAGGACCACTAAACTTGGCTTGAAGAGGTTGCCCATGAACCGGTAGCAGAATCAAAACCTGATCTGGCTGAAAGTGGCGTAACCTGGACTTCTTATCATACCAAGTCTTCATCTTCTCCTGAGCAGCTCCTAAATTCTCTCTCGCCAGCTGTAAAGCAGTGGACAGCCGTTCTTTGAACTTCATCACATACTCCAGCAGGTTCACGTCATCTTCCTCCGACAGCCAGCATTCCTTGAGTAGCTTAAGGGGTCCTCTTACTTCATGGCCAAACAGTAGTTCAAAAGGTGAGAAGCCCAGTGATTCATTTGGAGATTCTCTTGCGGCAAATACAACGAATGGAAGACCTTTATCCCAGTCTTTCTGATGTTCCAAACAGTATTTCTTGAGCATCGATTTGAGTGTCTGATGATATCTCTCCAACGCTCCTTGGGTCTGGGGATGGTAAGCTGAAGACGTGATCTGGGTGATGCCCAACTCTTTCAGAGACTGCTTCAAAACATTCGACATGAAATTACTTCCCCAGTCTGACTGTACCTCCTTGGGCAGACCAAACTTTGTGAAGAACCCTAGCATTTCCTTAACCACGTTCTTTGCTGAGATATTTCTAAGTGGAATGGCTTCAGGATAACGAGTAGCCATATCAATCAGGGTCAACACATAAGAAAATCCTGAAGAAGTCTTAGGAAGAGGGCCCACAATATCCAGCAACACACGGGTGAAAGGCGCCTCAAAAGGAGGAATGGGAACTAGAGGTGCAACCTTTTCGGTCTGATTACACTTCCCCACAACTTGACAGGTGTGACAAGACTTACAATACCAGGAAACATCCCTGAAGATACCTGGCCAGTAGAAGTGTTTCAAAATGCGTGCCACAGTCTTCCTCACTCCAAGGTGTCCTGCCAAACTGGAATCATGAGCCACTCTAATGATATCCTGCCTACCAACACGAGGGATGACAACTTGATGTACAACCTCCCATTCACAGTCGGCTGATACTGTTGGGGGTCTCCACTTCCTCATAAGTACTCCTGACTTTACATAATAACAAGTAGAAGCACCAGCTGACTCTTCCTCACTGCAAGCAGAGTTAGCTAGACCTTTCAACTCAGAGTCAGCAACCTGCAACTCAACCAACTCTTGACGAGACAAATTATCAACACTACGGGGTACTGCCTCATTTGGTGAGTGGTCCAAATTAGCAAGAAAAGTGTCAGCTAGGATAACATCATCATCATCATTATCCTCTAAATCACCAGTAACTTTAGACTTAGCCCTAGTGACAGCACATGCAGGGAACACATCAGGGACATCACAATCCTGGGACGCAGCCACTGGTTCACTAGACAACTGAGGAGCTGGACACACTTGACTTCCACCAATATCATTTCCAAGTAAGAAAGTTACACCTGACATTGGGAGTGTCTCAACCAACCCAACCATAACGGAACCATTAACAAAACCAGACTCTAAATTCACTCTGCACAGAGGGACAGAGAAGTAATTATTCCCTACACCTTGTAAGATTACAGTTTCATCAGAGAAATTAACATTAGAGCCTAGAACACTGGTCAGCATAAGGGATTGGCAAGCACCTGTATCACGATATATTTTAACTGATTTCCTGTCATTATTGTCCAGAGGACTGACAAAACCATCAGACAGGAAATTAGCACATGAACTCTTGAGAGTGTCACCCACGTTACTGCTCAAAAGAGGAGCTCCATCATGAGAATTTAAGTTACCCCTCAAAGCAGGTTCGGTTAACTCAGTTAAAGCATTCTGGGAACTCTCAAGAGTGGACACTAGACCAATTGACTGAATATTTAAAGACTCCTTTTTGTTCACATCACGCTGTCTCCTGAAACATTTCTCCGTAGTATGACCAAGCTTACTACAATAAGTACATTTACTTTTCTGAAATCTAGAGGTGAAGCTGGTATTTACTTCCTGAGAAACATCATCTTTATTCTCTTTCCTGTTACCTGTACTCTGAGTAGAGGCAACGTACTCTCATCTTTCCTTCTTTCTCTAGAATATCTCTTGTGAGTGAGAACATATTCATCAGCTAAAACTGCAGCATCAGACAAATTATCTATTCTTCTCTCATCAAGATATAGGCTTACATCTTTATAAATACACCTTTTGAAGTCCTCCAGCAAAATCATCTGCTTAAATTTACCAAAATCAGAATCCACATTCTTAGAATTTAACCACTGCTCTAACAGATCTTCTTTGATTTTTGCATACTCAACATGGGATTGCTTATCTTGCTTGTAAGTAGTCCTAAATTTTACTCTATAGGCTTCAGGAACAAGCTCATAGGCCTTAAGAATCAAGCTCTTAACTACATCATAATTATCAGATTGATCCTGAGGCAAAGATGCATAAGTTACTTGAGCTTTACCGGTGAGAACAGTTTGAAGGAGTACTGGCCAATTCTTTTTGGGCCAATTAAAACCTGTAGCTACCCTCTCAAACAACTGAAAATACTTTGTTAAATCAGATACATTAAAAGGAGGGACAAGTTTAACATTTTTAGCCACATCAAAATCATCAGAGCTAGATGATCCACTTCCACCTTGTTTCATGCAATACTCATGGTCTGCCTGAATCCTAGCAAGTTCAACTTGTGCGTGAAACTCAGCCTCCTTAGCACGTGCTTGAAATTCAGCTTCCTTCACACGAGCCTCCTGCATGGCTAGCTGTAACTTAGCTAATTCAATCTGCGTTTGCTCATTTGGAGGAGTTACATTAAACAAGCTTTCATTAATCATGTCAACAATTTGATCTTTAGAATGATGAGAGCGAACAGCAATTCCCAATTATTGAGCAACAAGCTTAAGTTCATTCTTTGTTCTGTTTTCTACATCACACACTGTTTGCACATTTGACAAAAAATCTTTGGCTTCATCAAGTGTAGTAATAGCAGACATCATGAATAAGTAACAGTCACAAAATATCAAGCAATATCCTTATGATAATATCCTGAATATCCTGATAAGAGGTCGCCAAATTTATGTTACGGAACAGAGAAAGATAATGTACACTTTAAGTGAGAATACTAAAAATCACAACTGTCCTGTAAAGTTCCAGGTTCAAAACAAAAGAGTTAGGTAAAATTACAAGTTAAAGTTTAATGCTCAAACTAACAACAAAACATTCAGGACTCATAAGGATAATGTAATGGCAAAAACAGGTTAAATATATGGTTAACTGCAATAGCCTCTATTAACATGAAATTAGCAAGAGTAAATTTACCTAAGTCAGCCCTGATCAAATGAAAATACACTGGATAATGCTCAGTTAATGCAAGATAAATTATTGCAGATACAAAATAATATTAATGATGATGGACATAAAGATCCCTACATGAATTACAAAAACTTCACTAGGCCTACTTAAACTTATGCTATACAGTACAAGAACAAAATGCAACAACACTTATACTCAGATTACACAGCTGCTAGATGGTTGGAGACTTCCTGAGCACTCAATAATAACTGTACAGGGGAGGACAGAGATGTGAACAAAATGAGGAGCAGATCTAAGTGGCAATGATGCAGAGACTGAGCTCATTATATAGGGGCCAGCAGAGCTTGATACAACTTGTAAGAAGGACGCGCAAATGAAGCCATAGGGGACAAAGAGCTGACAATCCTGCTCTAAACAACAGAAAGGACGACTTACTCTACTATAACGGCAGAAGGGGGGAACTGAGGCAGAACACGCTCGTGATCAAACATGCAGCATTCTGTGCGTTAAAATTACACAAAGGATGATGAAATCATAGGCTATGTAACAATATACACTCAAACCTCGATATAAGGGACCTTTAAGGGATTTCAGATTTAAGGGACTCCATATTCTGTCTGACAAATGGACAAGACCATTCAAAAATGAAACATAATGTCTACGTTATACACATTAATATGTTTCTTTATACATTATCCATAAAATAATATTCATAATCATATAAATAAGTGAAAGTCGTTGCATTTCATAAGATTGTCTTTATTATGTGGTAAAACAAGTAACATTTTAAAGTAAGGGACAAGTTGATTCCCCATTTAGTCCCTTAAATCCAGGTTTGAATAAATACATATAGCCTATGTATGTATATATATATATATATATATATATATATATATATATATATATATATATATATGTAAACTAACCACAGAAGAAATGACAGGAGCGACAGTGAGTACTTTCGTATATTACATCTTCAGACAGAGTGAGACAGAAACGTAGAGGGTAGAGGTCTTTGATGCACACCCGCAGCAGGGAGTGGCAAACAGAACAATGGATGACCTGAATTTTTACCTGCGGCTTAACTAGGGTCACCTGCAGCAGGGAGTGAAACACAACAAAGGATGACCTGAATCTAAAAATGCACGTGACAAAAGAGGAGGGAGTAGGAGGGGAGGAAAGGGGGGTGGGAGGGAGGGGGAAGGGGAGAGGGGGGAGGGAGGAAGGGATAAATGCTGCTGCTTAACTTAAGACCTAGAGGATTAATGCTTGGTGTGTCCCACACAGGTGTGACTACCACCACCAGGAGATGACAGGGAACAATCACGTGTTTGTCTGGGGGATACTGCTTTAAAATTAATTCAGTTAACAATTTATCACACTTAAAATGACCATAGCTCATGTTTACATTCTTTTCATATGTGCCAGAAATTAGACAAGATTCTATTACATTTCTTTCATCTAAGCTTTTTGATTTTGCTAGAATCTTGGAGCCTGTCCAGTCAATATGGTGATCACTGGATGCTTTGTGCTGAAATAAACCACTACTCTGTTGGGCTGTCCTTACACTGTATTTATGTTGTGAGATTCTAGTTTCCAAATCTTTTCCAGATTGTCCTATGTAAATTTTTTTACAGCTTTTAAACGGGATTTTGTAAACAACGCCTGAATTACTGAAAGGGCTGTTCTTGATGAGGGTTTTTTTTGTTGGTGTTCTCATATTTGAATACTACTTGTACATTGAGTTTCCTCAGTGTGTGAACAACATCAAGAAAATTTTCATGGAAGGGGAGGACAAGGGTTCTTTGAATGCTCTGGCTATCTGGGTTATTAGTTTTCCCTTCAAGGAATCGTTTCTTCGCTGTATTCTGGCACTGAATTAGTATGCTTTGTGGATATTTTAGCTTCTTTCCAATACTCTGAATCATTTTTAGTTCATCATCTAAAAATTCTGGGTCTGAAATTCTATATGCTCTTAGGGACATGGATATGAACACAGATCTTTTTACATTAATATGATGGTTTGAATAGTAAAGAACATATGACATAATATTTGTAGGTTTTCTGTATACCTTAGTCTTCAAAACATTTTGGTCCCTGATAACTTTTACACCCAAAAATGGCAATTCATTATCCATTTCCATCTCATGAGTAAATTTAATCGATGGAACTAACGAATTTAATTGCAGGGGAAATTCATCAATGGGAAGACTGTTAGGCCAGAAGCACAGGATATCGTCAACGTATCGGAGCCAAACTATGTTTTGCTCCTTTATGGAGGTCAGTAAATGTTTCTCAAAGTACTCCATATAAATATTTGCCAGAACTGGGGAGAGGGGATTACCCATGGCCATTCCAAATTCAAATGTTTGCTCAAAAACACACACTTTCAAGGTGAGGAAATTTGTTTTGGTGCCAAAAGTGGTCTAGATTGATGTTTTTAGGAGCACTTTTCGAAGATTTTGTGACAATATTAACTTTTTCCATAAGATCATGTGTTGGTCCAAGAAGTTTTTCATCCCAGACGGACCCTCAGGCGACAATATTACCGTCTTGGACGCAAGAGTACTGTGTGTGTATATATATATATATATATATATATATATATATATATATATATATATACCGTGGGCGCGGATCGAGTTGATAACTATGTAAATTTCACCGTGACACATAAGTAAACTTGCTAAAATCTTGTAAATATATATTGAAATACACTGAAAAATGATATGGGTACTCATCAATGCTTTTACTTGTTGATAGGAAAGCCTTTACGAAGCCGAACCACTCTGAGACGATCTGGAACACTTTCTGCACGTTTCTGGCAAGTTTCAGCCGGAATTTCCCTCCACGCCTCACCGAGGGCAGTTTCAAGTTTGACAACTGTAGAAGTGTCTTTGTTTCTTAATTTCCCTTTCACAATCGCCCAAAGATTCTCAATAGGTGATATATCACGATTGGGTGGCCAATTATGGATGATGTCTATTTCACTACTTAACCCGTGCCGTCCCGAGGACGTACTTCCACGTCCTCACGTTTTGTCACAGCTAATCCCGAGGACGTACTTCAACGTCCTGCAATTGCAAGGTTCATAATTTCCACAATTTTCAATTTTCGCGAGTCATTTTTGGTATGTATACACGGGACACCTGCCTCAACAAGATGCCAGGCAGAGACAATGCCTTACCCAGCAAGACCTCCTCCCCCCCCCTGCATGCCCTTTTCTCAGCAATTCACCTGTTATCAGTGACCTGGCCAGTATAGCCATGTCATGCCACGGTACGAAATTCAGGGCCAGAGTGATTCCCCAATCAATGACAATGTGGAGGACAAACTTTACATAGCATTAGAGGAAGAAACAGTTAGAAATGATGATCAGGTAATGTGGCAAAAAAGGTCAGGTATTAGTGAGTGAAACAATGCTTATAATGCCTATATTACTGCTTGAAAACCAATATACTTTTGTACTACATATAAATTCGTAACAGTAAATAAATAAATACCGTTTATGAGTGGTGTGAAATAGTTATCCTCCCATAGAACTCGTTTTCTTTGGTGCCAGCCTGATAGAAAACCCAGTAAAGTAAGGAGGCTCTCCTACCTGTAATGAGTATTTTAAACCTCAGGTGAGCGATTTCTCTATGAATTTTCGATGTTTCTCACCAAAAGCGAAAGTTTTAGCAAAAAAAAAAAAAGGTCGAAAATTGCCCGGGATTGGGGGGTACCAGTGGTCGAAAAGTGGCCGGGACGGGGCGGGTTAAAAGCCATTCTTTCACCTTCTTCGCTGTGTGACGAGGGGCGCCGTCTTGCTGAAATATTTCGGTACAAGTCTGAGCGAAACAATTGGCCAGGTTGTCATCAAGGAGCTTGAGATACACTTGGGAATTTACAGTCTAACCTTTGGGTAGGATAATGAGGTTAGCTAAACCACCATACCCAAAAGCATCCCACACAATAAGCGACGCTGGGAATTTTAGTCTTAGCAGTGAAATTGGGGTTACAAGCATCTGACCCCCTACCCCACCACACTCGCTTCCCTTTTGTGTCACACAAAAAAAGTGGACTCGTCACTCCATAAAACTTTCCTCCATTCATCAACATTCCAGTCTTTATAATCCTTTGGAAACTTGACCCATTTTGATCTCTGACGTTCATTCACAAGTGTTTTTTTCTTGGTGGCTACTTTCTTGTACATCAGTCTTTTTTGGATATTCTCCTGAATGCATCTGACACTTGCGTTTGCAAGTACTTCTGGGTTCTGTTCCTTTAACAGCCAAGCTGAAAGAGCTGGTTGCTTGTCCAGCTGATGCCTGATAGACACCAAAGTACGCTTTGAAATGTTCAATGCCTTACCACCACCATGTTTGTGGAGGTGGAGTTAACAGCTGCCAGCCGCAAGATACTTGGCCACAAGGCGACTGACAGTTTTCTCATTTACACCAGTTTGCTTAGATATTTCACGATTACTTTTTCCTGCCTAGTGGAGTTTGACAACACTTACTATTTTGTCATGTGAAGTATGCATATACCCCTGTCATCGGGTTTTTGAGATTATACAATATTAAAGAATAATATTCAATAATACTTGATACTTTAAAATGCTACTTGAGAACAGGACAATGAACTGACTTGTGAATATCAAGCAATGATTTCTTTATTCCGGCTTACTTCGCCGATTCTCTAAGGACGAGAATTTATAAACTTTCTCAACAGTACACAGCAGAGACTAATTACACTCACACATGCTGATTATTAGTACTGTTGGCCTCTGGAGAAAGTGACTCTACCCCTGACAATCAATATCTAATGCTATTAATGATAAACAGGTTCTTTCCGGTGCATTAACTCCTGGTTGCTCAACGGATTTTAAGCTTAAAACAGAAGGACTGGCCTAAGTACCAGTTATGAATAATGCAAAGCGTTTATGCAAACTAGGAGCTTTAAGTGAAATAAGCTTTAATGTGGAGAAATAAAACACGAGTTTACATTAAGCTCAAGAAAAAGAACTGTTAATTTATTGATTAAAATAAGTTAAATATATGTTACATGTTTAAAAATGAATTCGAAATAAGAACACACTCACTCGCTCACTCAAAAGCTAAACTCTTAAGGCTAGGAAAAACGAAAGAAAAATATTGGTCAGAAAAGGGGCTAGGCGGGATGAACTGGGCTTCGTTGCTGAGGAAGGACACTGCCACACACGCTGAACCTCTACACCAGATCACACTGAATGGAGACTTCAGGAACCCGCTGAAGAATGACCTGGTCTCACGGCGCTTCAGTCCTAACCAAATTCAAATTGTGAGAGAGGGTTGAGTGTCGGCCGCGCACTTGGGAATGGCTAACACAAAGAAAGTGAGTGAAACACGCCCATAATAAACCACTCAGCGAATGCGCTAATGTCGCGCGCAAAGACCATCACTTATGAAACAGTGAAAAATGTTCTGAAAACGCTCCCGATCGGGTGAATACGTGGCGGTTGACTGAGTGATACTTACTGGGATTCCACTAGAATTCGCGGTTTCCCACCAAAGGTCAATGTCACGTGTTTGTTTAGCTATACGATCGCGCCAACTCGTGACATTACTCTCCATCAAAATTAATTTTTTTTTTCCTTCAGGAAAAAAAATTATTTCAATTTACATACATATATATATCCTAACTCAGTCACACAAGATTCACACTGGTGTGTATGCTATCCTCCTATAGGAGAGAAAGTCACAGTAGCCAGTGAGCGAATAAACCTCGTATTTACATTAATAGAAGTAAGCTTGAGGGAAAAACTCCATGACGACGGTGAAAAATCCTGTACTCAGGTCAAACTGAGGGAAAGTTTGCTACATTTACATTAACAACTAATTGTTATGTATCGTAATGTATGTGATACACGGTGTAGGTGTGACAGTTGTGGTGTAACTGTACCTATGTTTAAATTCATGTAATGCAAATTTATAGTAAATAATGATGACGAGGCAGAAGAGAAGAGGCAGCAGCTTGAGTCAGGGACAATCAGCTGAACTGCACGACAATGCTGCACCCGCCAGCTGCACCTGCAAAAGCAATCAAGGTGGAGCATCAAAAGTGTCATTTCTCTCTCTCTGCCTAGCAAACAGTACTTATGTTACAAAAAGTACACTATTTACATTATTAACCAGGAAACGTAGTCAAGGCGTCTCTGCAGGACATCAAACACTGACCCAGTTTACTGGTCAAACTAACTCTACATTTACGATTAACATTAGGAAGCTGAGAATCCCTACGCAATCTCGGGCAGGTCACACTTTAACACCCACCGTGGGTGTGAACACTCATGTGGATAATGTGCACTCTCCGAGAATCCTCTGAGACGCCCACAGCTCAAGACGTTCCACAAGGTAATTCATACACAGCTCAGGCTGTCTCTACAGGGATCTCAAACCCCCTCCCTTAACTTACGGTACATATGTATGTACAGGCCGTGGCCATACTGTGTCCTGTGGGGCCAATGGGCGAGACGTCAGGTCTGCACCCACTTCACCACTGCCCTGTCTCGCAACTGAGTCAGAGATTACAGGTGTGGTTTCAAACGTCACAGGAAGGACAAGTCCCTGAATAGTGTTATGTGGACACACATTGCAGGAATGCACAAAACTATCTATCGTCCCATCCCTGGCCAGAAAAAGTCAGCACGGATATGGCCCTGAGTCTTCCTTTTGCCCAGGTGACCTCCTGAGGCTGAACAATGACCCCATTCTAACACTGCTTGGTGGTACTTTGCAGGGACAAGAAACTGCGGTCAAACCTCGCCCTGGGGTGCTCGTGACTCACGGTACAGCCGTCCTTGTTTGCAAAGGAACTTGGCTTGACCTCCCCGAGAATACTTTATCACTTTACCCTTTTGTTTCTTTCGCACGGCAGCAAGTGTCGGGTCAGAATGCTGTTCTTGAACAACAACTTGGCTACACATCAGATCTTGCGGCGATTCAATGGTCATTGGGGTGACACAGTTTGGAGCCTCAGCGATGGCTCGTGTTACTGTAGCTGAAGTCTGAGTAGCGTCATCTTCAGTGCAACTATCCTTGGCACCAGGAATATTGCCTATGATAAGGTCAAATAAGGTTCTGGCATGACAACTGCAACTGTCGTACCAGTGTAAAATGGAGATGCCACCTGGATATGTACCTCAGGGAACAATCTCACTGATCCATCAATAAGGTTAGCTTGGATCTGTCTACCTGTGTACTGCTCAGGCCAAACTAGACTCTGCCTGACAGAGCAACCTGAGGACCCATTGTCTCTCAGGACCTTCACAGGAATGTCTCCCACAAACCCTGGCTGAACAAGGAAAGCACTGTCATCTGTGGGAGGGCCTGTGGAGGAAGCAGCCAGCCACTGATTAGGCTGCTGAATAAATGATGCGGCAAACATGGTGCCCTGAGAATTAGATGCTTGAGGGGTTGTACTCACTGTGTGGGAAGATGGAGCACTGACCTCCTGTGGAGGAGTATTCGCTGTTGCTGTGGGACTAGAGAACTGTGGGGGAGTACCCGTACTGGTAGGGACGTGACCACCGTGCTGCTGCTGAGGAATGAAGGCTGCGTTCACCTCCTGCTTCCTTGAAAAGGACAGTCCCGATGGTCAGTTGTGTGGCTGATACTGCTGCTGGTTAGGGTACCTGTTGTACCTCCTCCACTAAGGTTTCTGGATATTTTGCCCCTGGTCCTTGCTTGGACCTTGGCCATTATTCTGAGAACGACCTTGTTGCTGGGATTCAGTTTGAGACGGTTTCTCAGTTTTGTCAGCCTTCCTGTTCCAGGTGTATTGCTTACGAGTTTGATACCCGTAGGCAGTGAAGAATGCATCAGCCTTCTCCACCATTTGGCTGGCATCCCTTACCTGGCAGATCTTAAGCTGAGCCATAAGTTCAGTAAGCCACAACTTTTCTAGCTGTGTGCGCAGCATAAGGTCGATAATCCCCTCACACATGGAAGGAGTTTCATCTTTCTCCATCCACTCATCTAAGTAAACAGTAAGCTGGTCAAGAAACTGAATGGCAGTCTCTTTTTCCTGTAAATGCGCCCTCATGAACTGACTCTTGGCGTCATCAACTGTGAGACCATACGCTTTGATGAGTGCGGCCTTCATCATCTCATATGTGAGATTGTCTCCACGAATTCTTTGGAGAATATCGAGGGCAGGGCCCTCAAACAGGCTAAGAAACTGAAGCCGCTTAGCTGCCTCATCCAGCTGGTAAAGTTGAGCCATGTCTTCAAAACGAGCTATGCATGCCTCGATTCGCTTGCCTTCCTTGTATGGAGGAAGCTTGATGTGTGGGGTTGCCATAATATGTGAGGGGATAGCACTCGTGGAGCTTGGGCCAACTGCACCAGATGTGTCTGAAGCCAAGGAGTCTCGCTTGAGCTTGAACATCTCAATGTCATGTTTTTCGCGTGCTTCTCGCTCGACACGTTCGTGTTCTCGTTCTCTCTCACGTTGTTCTAACTCGTGTTGACGTTCTCTCGCGTTCCTCGCGCTGTTCTCGCTCGTGTTCGCATTCTCTCTCTCATTGCTCTAACTCGAGTTCGCATTGTTTTTGCTCATGTTCACGTTGTTCTTGCTCGTATTCACGTTATTGTCGCTTGTGTTCGCGTTGGATTCTACACTCTTCACGAGCATCATTCTCACGTTGCTGCTCGTAATTAAACCGTGAGAGGACGTAGTTTTGTATTTTTTCGGGGTCGCTAAGCCTCATATCTCTAGCTTCCTGTACACAGACGTTGGCAACCATGATGCTAACTCAGTCTCAGTGAACTAAGGACTAAGTACTGACTGCTATTTTGCAAAGAAAGATGCCAATAATCAAGAATAAAGAATATAGGCACAGGTTAGTGGTGACCAGTTTTATGTAGTTAGACTGGTAAAGAAAGAAAATTAAACAAAACACTGACTGTGAAAACTATTACCTAAAATTAATAGAAATAAATCAATAATCACCAGTAAGATAGTGCCTATAGACTTTAATGATAAATACCTAAGTATCAGTGAGTGAGTATTATCTCGTGAATAGCGTTAGAGCTAGGAATTAATATCCTGGAATGAGGTCGCCAGTTGTCACGGGGTTTTTGTAATAATATGCAATATTAAAGAATAATATTCAATAATACTTGATACTTTAAAATGTTACTTGAGAACCGGACAATGAACTGACTTGTGAAAATTAAGCAATGATTTCTTTATGCTTGCTTACATCACCGATTCTCTAAGGACAAGAATTTATAAACTTTCTCAACAGTACACAGCAGAGACTAATTACTCACACGTGCTGTTTATTAGTACTGTTGGCCTCTGGAGAAAGTGACTCCACCCCTGACAATCAATATCAAATGCTATTAATGATAAATAGTTTCTTGCCGATGCATTAACTCCTGGTTGCACAACGGATTTTAAGCTTAATACAAAAGGACTGGCCTAGGTACCAGTTATGAATAATGCAAAGCATTTATGCAAACTAGGAGCTATTAGTGAAATAAGCTTAATGTGGAGAAATAAAACACAAGTTTACATTACATTAAGCTCAAGAAAAAGAACTGTTAATTTATTGATTACAATGAGTTAAATTTACATTACATGTTTCAAAATGAATTCAAAATAAGAACACACTCATTCACTCAAAAGCTAAACTCTTAAGGCTAGGAAAAACGAAAGAAAAATATTGGTCAGAAAAGGGGCTTGGCGGGATGAACTGGGCATCGTTGCTGAGGAAGGACACTGCCACACACGTTGAACCTCTACGCCAGATCACACTGAGTGGAGACTTCAGGAACCCGCTGAAGAACAACCTGGTCTCACGGTGCTTCAGTCCTAAATTCAAATCATGAGAGAGGGGTGAGTGTTGGCCATGCTCTTGGTAACGGCTAACATAAAGTGAGCGAAACACGCCCATAATAAATCACTCAGCGAATGCGCTAATGTCGCGCGCAAGGATGATCACTTATGAAAGTTAAAAATGTTCTGAAAACACTCCCAATCGGGTGAATACGTGGCGGTTGACTGAGTGATACTGGGATTCCACTAGAATTCGCGGTTTCCCACCAAAGTTCAATGTCACGAGTTTGTTTAGATATATGATCGCGTCAACTCGTGACAACCCCATTGTAACACTTGAACAACCACAATTACGTAAGTCACAACAAACGCAAAAAGTTGCCTCAAATCAGCCAGAAGCTAAGACAAAAGCCTCTCCCAGTGACAGTGTAACCAATACTGAGGCCTCACGACTGTTAATTTCGATGTTTATGTCTATGTCCTATGTTGCCACATAATCAATTTCTCCTGGGCTATTTTTGTCATATCCCGTAAGCGTGCCAAAGTTATGTGTCCAGTTACTTAGCCAGAGGACCAAATTTTCAACTCAATCCGCGCCGCCTGTATATATATATATATATATATATATATATATATATATATATATATATATATATATATATATATATATATATATATATATATATATATATATATATATATATATATATATATATATATATATATATATATATATATATATATATATATATATATATATATATAAAATGTACTTCTAAAAGAAACGGTCAACAATCTCTGCCCTTCGTCGATATATATAAAACGTACTTCTAAAAGAAACGGTCAACAATCTCTGCCCTTCGTCGCTAACCAGCCTGGTCATGTTCTGCTACTAATTCAGGATGTTCAAGAGGCAATGCAGCAACGTCCTCTGGCTTATCAAGAGGAAGGCGGTTCATTATTGCTATATTATGTAGAACTGCACAGGCTAGAATGATACTTTGGGTGGTGGCTAATTTGGTACGGACTGGCTTTGATAATACAGCAAACCTTCTCTTTAAGATCCCAAAAGTACGCTCTATTAAGTTTCTTCTCCGAGCATGGGAGGCATTGTAACGTCTTTATCAGTTGTAGGAGCCAAAAATGGAGTTAAAAGAAAAGAGCGGCAAGCATAGCCACTGTCACCTATGAGAAACCCTCTGTAATTTCCAGTCTCCAGTATGGTATCTAGCCTGCTCTCAGAAAAAATCCTTGAATCATGTGCACTGCCTGCCCAATTCACAACTAAATTTGTAAATTTTAAATTGGCATCACACAAACTCATTACATTAGTGGAAAAAAATACCTTTCTACACCTATACAGCTCTGGATTATTTCCCCCTGGACTTTTGATTGGATTATGTGTTTCATCAATACAGCCAAGGACCCCAGGCATTCCTGCCACTCTTGAGAACTGCTGCATTGTTTCTTGCTCATATGCTGGTTGTGGAAATTTGATAAATTCAGGTGGAAGGCGAGCAATGGTTGCTGACACTCTTTTAAGGCACATAGACACACTGGGCTGAACCTTGTCTGTGCAGTCACCTACAGTGAGCTGGAAGTCACCCGTTGCCATGTACCTGAGAGCCACTATTAGTTGGAGTTTCAGTGTGATCCGTAGTCCTGTGCGGAAAAAGTTTTATTTAACCTTATGGATGTGCCACGTCTTTCTGTGTATAATTTTTTTCATTTGTGTGTGTGTGTGTTCTTACCTAATTGTTCTTATCTAATTGTATCTTTACAGGAATGAATCAAGCTCGTACTGTCCCGTGTCTTAAACCATATTTATTGTACATATCCTTAAATTTGTGAATTGTTTTGGCACACACTATTTCATTCGGTAGTGCATTCCACTGATCAATTGCTCCGTTTGGGAAACTGAACTTCCTTACGTCTTTATCACCTCTCTTCTTATGCAGTTTTTTGCAGTGTCCTCTTGCTGATGCTTCCCCATATGATAAGTAATCATTTATGTCCATTTTCTCCTTCCCTGATATGCATTTATATAGCATTATCATGTCACCTCTTTTCCTTCTCTCCTGTAGTGTTGGTATATTCAGTTTAGTCTTTCTTCGTACCTTAGATCCCTTAAGCTTGGTATCCATCTTGTAGCGGCCCTTTGAACTTTTTCAATCTTGTCTATGTGTTTTTTGAGATGAGGACTCCAGACTACTGATGCATACTCCAGGGTTGGTCTGATGAATGACGTTATTATCCGTCTTAGCATGTCTTCATTTATGTATGTGAATGCTATTCTCATATTTGCAAGCAGTGTATACATGTTTCGTACCTTCTCACTGATGTGGTCAGCCGGAGACAGTCTGTTATTGATAATCACACATAGGTCCTTCTCTCTTTCTGATGTGTGCAGGGTTTTATTTCCTAACGTATCATCCCAATCAGGTCTTTTTCCACCTTTACCAAACTTGATTACATGACACTTGTCCACATTGAATTCCATTTGCCATGTATTACTCCATTCATCAAGTTTATTTAATTCTTCTTGTAGCTCTTTACAAGACTCTGTGTTAGTAATTCTCCTTTGTATTTTTGCATCATCTGCAAACATATTTAGATAGCTTTAATTTCCATTGCTACTGTTTATATCATTTATATACACTAAAAACATGATTGGTGCCAGCACTGAACCCAGTGGTACTCCACTAGTCACTTCTTTCCATGATGAGTAGTTTCCCCTTAGTACTGTTCTCATTTCTCTTTTTATGAGAAAATCTTGCATCCAACAAAACAGTTTGCCTCGAATTCCTCCTTGATGGTACAATTTCCATAAAAGTCTCTGGTGTGGTACTGTGTCAAATGCTTTCTTGAAATCTAAATAGATACTCTCCACCCATCCTTCTCTTTCCTGTATTGTGTCTGTTACTCTGTCATGGTAGCTCAACAGATTAGTAACACACGATTATCCTTTTCTGAAACGAAACTGTCTTTCTGTTATCATACTGTGTTCTTCTAGATGATTTACCCAAGCTTTTCTTATAAGCTTTTCTAATACCTTGCTTACCACACTGGTCAGTGATACTGGTCGGTAGTTGAGTGGATTTTGTCTATTCCCTTTCTTGAATAAGGGAACAATATTTGCTTTCTTCCAAATATCAGGTAGTTTACCTTGACTCAAGGATTACTTGAAAATTAAAAATAATGATTAACTTAACTCCTTTGCACATTCTCGTAGCACCCAACAAGAAATTTCATCAGGATCATTTGCTTTTCCTCTGTCTAATTTACTTAACTCCTCCTGTATTATTTTTTCTGATATTTGTGTATCTGGTAGTATGTGTGGACATGCATGTTCCACATAGTCCCTCTCAATTTTTTTTTCTTCTGTAAAAACTGATTGGAAATTCTTATTTCGTGTTTCACAAATATCATTCTCTTGTGTATAGGTGATTCCCTCGTCCGTAATGGATTGTATTATATCTTTTACTTTGGTTTTGCTTCTGATGTAGCTGTAAAACAGCTTTGGTTGATCACTACTTTTATTTATGATATCCTCCTCAAACTGATTTTGGGCTTCCCTCCTTATTCTTGTATAATCGTTTCTTCCCTGTTTGAAATTATTATATGCCCTTTCACTAATGGGTCTTCTGTATCTATACCACAACAAATCTCTTCTTTCTTTTGATTTTTTACATTGTGTATTGAACCATTTCTGTATTTTCTTATCTGCTTCTTTGTGCTGTGGGATGTACTTCTGGACTCCTATTTCATAAAATTCACAGAATTTTTTATATACATCACTTAAATCTTGTCCTCTAAGCTCTTTTTCCAAATCAGCTTCTAAGAAATACTACTTTAGGTCTTGATAATTTCCCTTTGTATAGTTTAGGCTCTTTTTGTAACTTTCATTCCTGTTAACTATGTCATATGCTATCCTGAAGTTGTAATTTAGTACTGCATGATCGCTTTTGCCGAGTAGAGGGTGATATATTAAACTGTCAATATCATTTTCTTGCCTAGTAAATATGAGATCTAGCATTGAAGGTACATCGAGTCCTCGTTTTCTGGTGGTTTCCTTCACATGTTGCGTTAGGAAAAACTCTTGCACTAGATCCAGGAGCTTTTGGTCCCAACAGCTTTCTTGGCTAATAATATCTAGAGTATTCCAGTTTATATTTGTATTAAAATCTGCAGTTAGTATAATTCTTTCCTATTTCTCTTCCATTTTATGCAGTAATGTTCTTAAACTCTGAATTGTACTCTCTGCCAGGTTCTCATATTCGTCTCTTTCCCATGTGTTTGATCAGGGTGGCATGTACAAATTGGCTACAATTACTTTCCCTTCAGATGTGTTGATCTCTACTGCAATCAGTTCTACTTGTGAGGGTATATCTAGTTTTCTTTCATTGACTTTTAGATTTTTCTTAGTTAATATTATAATTCCTCCTCCTTTTTTTAAGTTTCTGTCTCTTCTCCATATATTGTATTCCTCTAAGTTTAGTATGTCATTTGATATCCTTGGTGTTAATTTTGTTTCAGTTAGGCATATTATATGTGGTTCATTTTCTCTGACATAATCATTCATCACTAGTAATTTAGATACCATTCCATCCACATTTGAGTACATCAACTTTATCATCTTGTTTATATACTTGTCATGACATGGTTCTACTACCTTCCTCCTTTTTATTCCCTCCTGTTTATGTACCACTTTCGTACCTGCAATCCTATTACTTTGTAAAAAAAATGTGTTCTTCTCCTCTTCTGATCTTCCCTCATTTTTTGTTTTTGTTTCCTCCCTCTTCTCTTTCATTAATTCCAGTTCCTCTTGTGTTAGGCATCTTTTTATCCATACATTTTTGAACTCCTCTTTTTCCATAAGATTCTTTGCATTTTTTAGTATCTCCTCCACGGTGTTTACACTCTGGAAAGTTACCTTTAGAGGTCTTGACTTGCTTTTCTCGTATTTCCCTAACCTTTTGTGTTCCTCTATGTCTTTACTACTGATTTCCTCTGATTCTTCTTTCAATAAGCTCATTACATTTGCCATCTCCTTTTTGTCTCTTGTGATCTTGTTTTTTTACTTCTTCTTCTTCTATACCGGTGATTACTATAGATTTGTTGATAACAACTGAATCTCTGACTAACTTTGGATTGTTTTGGATTATTCTTTTCACTTCCTTTTTAATGCTTTTTTCTTCCACCCTTGTTTCCAAGTCTTTCTTTACTTTCACCATTTCAGCATACGTGATTTCCACATCATTTTTGTAGCTTTGCACAGCTTCATTCACCTGTGTTATCTTCTCCTCAATATCACTGCTCTGGTCTATCAGACTGCTTACTTGCCTAATTGTCTCTGTATCATTTATGAACTCTTGCATAATACTCTCATGATTGACTACTGTACTTGCCATTTCACTCATTTTCTCCTAAGTGTACTCAATTCCACTGTTAGTTCACTGATGGTTGTGTCTTTCTTGTTGACCTCCCTTCCTAGTTTTTCTATTTCTTCCTTTTGCAAGTGCATCTGCTTCTTTATTCCATCAATTTCATTCTGGAAAACCATCTCCAGTTTGTGTACACGTTCAACCAGTCTATTGTGAGTCTCCATTTCAACCAGTTTTTGGTAGAAATCATCATCTTGCTTTCTACCTTTATCCCTTTTCTTTTCCAAATTTGCTTTACTAAAGTATGTGGCCATTTTGCAATACTAAAAGCACAGAGTGCATTCCCGGGGGCAGTTGTAGTCTAAACAAACAATCAGCTGACTGAGTGCATTCTTTCGCTGTTCGGTTCTCTTTTCTGTTTGAACAAGTCTTGTTTAAACTTATGATTTTTTTTTTTATAATAAAAAATCATTTAGTCTAACCTGATACAGAGCTTGACTCATATAATGATACTAATTTAGGTAATGCCACTGGCCGTGCTGTGTGTGTGTGTGTGTGAAATTTCCTGTACTCTAGTTTGCTGTTGACACTGGTGGCCCGTTTATAATAAAGATGAATGAGATCTGTAAGGCTTGGCAATTTCATTTGGAAATGTGTGTAAAACATGAAATCAAAATGGCACTGTTGCTAAGGGTAATTTGGTAGTTGAGGGAAATGAAGTCAAAGAGTCCATATAAGCTAATGAGGCTGAATGATTTGGAAGTGGAGTATATGAGTGTCTTCCTACTGCTTTGAATTTCATAAAAGCAGACTTCACTAGTCTATCATATGACCCGCCGACATGTCGTAAAGATACCCCTGCTAATACCAGTACACCAGTACTGCATGAGACAGTCTTAGCATGAATTCAATATGGATGGTGGGTGTTAGCGCCAAAGTGGTGACATGTGGAGGTGGTATGCAAGGGGACAACTGGAACTTGAGGATAGGCTTTGATGCCTTTGGCCAGAGTCAGACACATAAAAAAATAATAATAATAATAAAAAAAAAAAAAAAGCAGTCTGATGAACAATGATGGAAGTTTATAGGATGAAGTGCAGAGGCGACAACAGAAAAGAAAGGCTGCTGGCCCAATAACAGCAGTGATGAGAAACAGGAAAATGAAGTTGACACGAACTTGCCTCACAACATTACTGAAATCACCACTGTAACTTATTGCGTGTGTTTCCTGTAGCAATAATATACTATAAATGATAGAGCAATAATAGCAGATTTCAGCTATACTCTGTTAGTGGGATCTGCTTGTGATGTAAGAATGAATAAATATAGTGGACCCAGTACAATCACAACATGTTTAAGAGCCATCCCGCGGGTGTGGAATGCAATTAGCTTGGTCCCTTCAGACCATTATATGGTGCATTTAACTCACACCTCAAGCCTGAAAAAATGAGCTTGGCTGCAAATTGCTTACTGATATGCATTCAAAAGTCATACAATAACTTTCAGAGGTAAGCAGGCACAACATAAGTTTAAGGTAGACATTAGAGATGCTTAACACAACAAAACTAGCGGGGGAAAATTCTTCTCTTCATTTCTTTTGTTACATCCCTCATGCTATCTGGTGGGGAGCTCTTTCTAAACATTTTTATCTTTATCTCTCTCTCTCTCTCTCTAAGTTATGTCTCAGACAATGTTTTTCCTGTTTTCTTTTGTTATAAGCCTATGGTTGGTCTACTGTTCTATTGCTTTAAAACAGTTACCATTATTGGGATGTTTAAAAGTGGGAGATATGGCAAAAATTGGCCACAAGCCCTGGAGTTTACTGCTGAGATAAGCCTGCACAAGTTGGGTCAGTCATTTAACATGGATTATAGTAATGGCTTTGAGTGCTGCATTTGAAGAATGTACACCTGGCAGATTTGGATAAATATATGAAAGGGTTATACTATAGCTAGTGCAAAATTTGCATTCAATAATAGTAAAGCTATACTGGGATAACTATATCTTCCTGTTTCTGAACATCTGTAGGTATAACTGTAGAAATTAATAAAGGAAATGAATTGCAGTAAGTACTGTTGTAGGGGGATTGTTGAACACGCTGAATGAACAACTGCATGCATGAAAACTGCAATGACAAATAACTCTATGCATCAATACCTACAACCATAATAACTGTTTTTTCCTTTTACTGATGGAGTCACATAGATGATTATTGTGAATGAATCGACTGGTAGAGCACATGAGTCACAGGCAGATGACAAAAATTTTGAACATTTATTGATATGTACCTAGTACACAGCAGTTATGGCAGTGAATGCAATCTCCCGTGAACCAAAAGCCAAAGCCACCAATCTCTTTTGCTTCCATGGGATAGTCATGTGACGATGCCATCACCTTGAACCTTCATGAGAAAATATATAATTGAATGCTCAACAGTAACATTTTTTTTTTTTTTGTTACTCAAATGGTATGCTCTATTAATGTTTTTTTTACCTCTTTTGTAGACTGAAGTTGGCAACTAGAGACGCATCCTTGTCAACAGGTCAGTTACACATTCTTTAGAGAGTCTATTGCTGCACAAACTCTTCATCGGGGTAGTAATGATAAGGGTCCTTTCGTCTAGGGAACCTGCGCCTTCGTCTCTTCAAGACGATCCCAATCCACAATCTCCTCCAATTCATCAAACTCTTGTTGATAGTCGTAGTCAGTCATACTGAGGTCGGAAGATGCACATAAATTTATGGCAACATGCATGTTCTCATATGCATGGTTCTGTATTTATGATGGGCAAACCTACTTGTGACTGAAATAGGTGTATGTTTATGGCCAGAATTGGGAAAATAAGAAACAAATGTTAAATTACAGGACAGGTCAATAAATTGAACAAAATTAACTGTGCTACAGAGCATCATGAAAAGCATAACAATGAGTACACAAAGCCAAGCAAGGCTCGACTGACAATTACAAGTCTGTCACTGACATCTCGATTCTCCCATACAGCTATGCCAAAGTTTCTGCTGCAGTACTTATTCAAGGGAACTGTTCATTAGCCTAAAACAGTTCTTTTACAGGAAATAATTAGTACATATCTGGTCCATTGTTCACAGGTTAAGCTATGCCGAAGAAACCTTACAGAATGAACCAAGGGTGCATGAATAGATTTTAGACCTAACCATTACAGTACATAGTTCAGTTTTGTAGAATTTCCCAACACTACATATATTAATAATAACATATATAGCTGTGACTTCTTAATAAAATGTATTTATAGTGATGTAGCCTAGCAGCTACCATTGTTATTCATATTACAATAATTTCAAAGATCTAACCATTAACCCGCCCCATCCAGACCACTTTTCCACCACTGACTCCCCCCCAATCCCGACCATTTTAGGAAAAATTTTTTTGGCTCAAACCTTCGCTTTTGGTGAGAAACATCGAAAATTCATAGAGAAATCGCTCACCTGAGGTTTAAAATACTCATTACAGGTAGGAGTACCTCCTTACCTTACTGGGTTTTCTATCAGGCTGGCACCAAAGAAAGCGAGTTCTATGGGAGGATAACTATTTCACACCACTCATAAACGGTATTTATTTATTTACTTGGTACGAATTTATATGTAGTACAAGAGTATATTGGTTTTCAAGCAGTAATATAGGCATTATAAGCATTGTTTCACTCACTAATACCTGACCTTTTTTTGCCACATTACCTGATCATCATTTCTAACTGTTTCTTCCTCTTATGCTATGTAAAGTTCGTCCTCCACATTGTCATTGATTGGGGAATCACTCTGGCCCTGAATTTCGTACCTAGGCATGACATGACTATACTGGCCAGGTCACTGATAACAGGTGAATTGCTGAGACAATGGCATGCAGGGGGGGAGCAGATCATGCTGGGAAAGGCATTGTCCCTGCTGGCATCTTGTTGAGGAAGGTGTCACGTGTATGAGTACCAAAAATGACTCGCAAAAATTGAAAATTGTGCAAATTAGAAACCTTGCAATTTTTTCGCATTTATGTACGTCAACGGGATTGGCAGTGACAAAACGTGTGGACGTTAAAGAACGTCGACGGGACGCCGCGGGTTAATCAAATGAATTTTGAGGAGAATATTAATCATTCTACCATAAAGTTCAAAATATAAATTGGCTTCTAAACTACATACTGACTTATTAACCAAATGAAATTCTGAGTAGAGTATTAATCTTTCTACCACAAACTTGATGAAATAAATTGGATTCAAAACAATATACTGATTTATTAACCAAAGTAATTTTGAGTAGAATATTAATTTTTCAACCACAAACTTGAAAATATAAATTGCCTTCTATACCACATACTGATTTATTAACAAGAATAATTTTGAGTAGAATAGTATGGTACCGTACTCTTTCAACCACAAACCTGAAACTGTAAATTGGCTTCTATACCACATACTGAATTATTAACCCAATGATTACTGAGCAGAAAAAATGTCTTTCTACCACAAAACTGAAAATATAAATTGGCTTTTACAGATTTAAAAAACAAACAATTTTTGAGAATATAAATCTTTCTACAACAAACTTGAAAATATAAACTGGCTTCCATAACACATACTGATTTATACTGCATTTAATGAACAGGTCTTTTTTGTGTGTGTGTGTGACAAATTTGGGCACCAGTAGAAACTGCACATTACAAAAATACAACAGATAAGGAGAGCTTGTTGTTGGAAAGAAGCGTATTTTCTTAACTAACAGCTAATTTTCTAGGGGATCAAGCTATGCTTAGATTACATAATAGTTGCATACACAGACAAAATCGAGAGGGGTAACACACTCGGCTACCCATGATGTCAGTTTCACGATGGTATTAATGTTGATAGTGTACTGTTAATTGATGTATTGTTATACAAAAATGATACAAATAATCAGCAGATGTTAGAACATACCTTCAACTTATGCTCAAAAGGTTGTCCTCTCGAAATATGTAATCCATTCATGCGCAGCAGTTGGTTGTCATGATCGTCCATTTTCACGGGTATCCACAACATTTTCTAACACAATAATACTAAAGATGGTTATTTGTTGATTTTGTGATTAATCATTATTTTTTCTAATAAATGGGATTGCAACAATTTCGTCTTGTTCACATAACAGATATAAATAAAAAAAATTTTACATCGGGAAGTCACCTTCCGGAGGGGGAGTCCTAGAGACGATACGCACACTAAGGTTCCAACAATCCATCGGGAAAACGATGACTATAGTCGTGGCACAGGTGTCTGAGGTTGTCATTATCGTACCCTGGCAACCTACCATTCAAAAGTGCGTCCGATTTCGTATCATATTATATACGAATCATATTATTATGCACAAACATATTATACACGAATATTATTATGCACGAACATATTATACACGAATCACATGCGCCTCATATTATACACGAAATCAGACGCACTTTTGAGTGGTAGGTTGCCAGGGCACAATAATAACAACCTCAGAGTCGCACGCCGCGACTTTTCTTTTATATAGTAATACAACCACACCATAACCTTCCCTCCCGAAGGTGATCGGATTTGATTTGTAATACGGCCGATAGTTATATATAGTATTGTGTCATATTATGCCTACATATTATTCAGTCACGCAAAGCTTTCGTACCAGCTACAGTAAATTTTGTCACAACATATTAATGCATATTACTCATTACAATCAACTTGTAAGCTAATTATGTGAAGTACATAATATTGTAAAAGTAATATAATTGAAGGTATGTAGTATCGTAATTGCAGTTACATCGTGTTAATGCAATTGTAGTTATACTGCGTAAATGCAGCTGTTACGAAAATGTGACTGTAACCTAACATTGTCTTAATGCAGCAACACAATTGTGGTTCCAATAAAATTGTAGTTACATCTTGTTAATGCAACTGTTACATAATTGTGGTTGCAATAAAACTGTAATGACATCATATTAATGCAACTGTTACATAATTATGGTGGCAAAAAATTGTATTTACATCTTGTTAATACAACTGTTCCATAATTGTGGTGGCAAAAAATTGTAGTTACATCCTGTTAATGCAACTGTTACATAATTATGGTTGCCATAAAATTGTAGTCACATCTTGTTATTACAACTGTTACATAATTGTGGTTACAATAAAACTGTAGTTACATCTTGTTAGTGCAACTGTTACATAATTATGGTTGCAATAAAATTGTAGTTATATCTTGTTAATGCAACGGTTACATAATTGTGGTTGCAATAAATCTGTAGTTACATAATTGTAGCAATTGTAATGTTATTGCAGTAGTGCTAGAGTTTGTAGTTACATGATTGTAGCAACTGTAATATAATTGCACTAATGCCAGTGTTTGTAGCTACATAATTGTATCAAATGTAATATAATTGCAGAAATGGTAGTTTATAGTTACATTTGTAGCAACTGTAGCATAATAGCAGTAATGGTAGTGTTTGTACTTATTTAACTATAACAACTGTAACATAATTGCAGGAATCACATGTGTGGTCATTGTAGCGATATAACATACAGTCGTGGCCATAAATAATTATCTACCCTCCTGTACCCCGTGTCTCAGGCTGTCTCCTTTAAGCACGGCAAGTCACACTGGAGTAAGAGGGGCTGAGAGGGAGGAGCCAGAGAGAGAGAGAAGGGAAGGTGGGTGGGGGAACGAACGATGGTTATGGCAGATTTGGATAAATATATGAAAGGGTTATACTATAGCTAGTGCAAAATTTGCATTCAATAATAGTAAAGCTATACTGGGATAACTATATCTTCCTGTTTCTGAACATCTGTAGGTATAACTGTAGAAATTAATAAAGGAAATGAATTGCAGTAAGTACTGTTGTAGGGGGATTGTTGAACTGATGGAGTCACATAGATGATTATTGTGAATGAATCGACTGGTAGAGCACATGAGTCACTGGCAGATGACAAAAATTTTGAACATTTATTGATATGTACCTAGTACACAGCAGTTATGGCAGTGAATGCAATATCCCGTGAACCAAAAGCCAAAGCCACCAATCTCTTTTGCTTCCATGGGATAGTCATGTGACGATGCCATCACCTTGAACCTTCATGAGAAAATATATAATTGAATGCTCAACAGTAACATTTTTTTTTTTTTTGTTACTCAAATGGTATGCTCTATTAATGTTTTTTTTACCTCTTTTGTAGACTGAAGTTGGCAACTAGAGACGCATCCTTGTCAACAGGTCAGTTACACATTCTTTAGAGAGTCTATTGCTGCACAAACTCTTCATCGGGGTAGTAATGATAAGGGTCCTTTCGTCTAGGGAACCTGCGCCTTCGTCTCTTCAAGACGATCCCAATCCACAATCTCCTCCAATTCATCAAACTCTTGTTGATAGTCGTAGTCAGTCATACTGAGGTCGGAAGATGCACATAAATTTATGGCAACATGCATGTTCTCATATGCATGGTTCTGTATTTATGATGGGCAAACCTACTTGTGACTGAAATAGGTGTATGTTTATGGCCAGAATTGGGAAAATAAGAAACAAATGTTAAATTACAGGACAGGTCAATAAATTGAACAAAATTAACTGTGCTACAGAGCATCATGAAAAGCATAACAATGAGTACACAAAGCCAAGCAAGGCTCGACTGACAATTACAAGTCTGTCACTGACATCTCGATTCTCCCATACAGCTATGCCAAAGTTTCTGCTGCAGTACTTATTCAAGGGAACTGTTCATTAGCCTAAAACAGTTCTTTTACAGGAAATAATTAGTACATATCTGGTCCATTGTTCACAGGTTAAGCTATGCCGAAGAAACCTTACAGAATGAACCAAGGGTGCATGAATAGATTTTAGACCTAACCATTACAGTACATAGTTCAGTTTTGTAGAATTTCCCAACACTACATATATTAATAATAACATATATAGCTGTGACTTCTTAATAAAATGTATTTATAGTGATGTAGCCTAGCAGCTACCATTGTTATTCATATTACAATAATTTCAAAGATCTAACCATTAACCCGCCCCATCCCGACCACTTTTCCACCACTGACTCCCCCCAGTCCCGACCATTTTAGGAAAAATTTTTTTTTTGGCTCAAACCTTCGCTTTTGGTGAGAAACATCGAAAATTCATAGAGAAATCGCTCACCTGAGGTTTAAAATACTCATTACAGGTAGGAGTACCTCCTTACCTTACTGGGTTTTCTATCAGGCTGGCACCAAAGAAAGCGAGTTCTATGGGAGGATAACTATTTCACACCACTCATAAACGGTATTTATTTATTTACTTGGTACGAATTTATATGTAGTACAAGAGTATATTGGTTTTCAAGCAGTAATATAGGCATTATAAGCATTGTTTCACTCAATAATACCTGACCTTTTTTTGCCACATTACCTGATCATCATTTCTAACTGTTTCTTCCTCTTATGCTATGTAAAGTTCGTCCTCCACATTGTCATTGATTGGGGAATCACTCTGGCCCTGAATTTCGTACCTAGGCATGACATGACTATACTGGCCAGGTCACTGATAACAGGTGAATTGCTGAGACAATGGCATGCAGGGGGGGAGGAGATCATGCTGGGAAAGGCATTGTCCCTGCTGGCATCTTGTTGAGGAAGGTGTCACGTGTATGAGTACCAAAAATGACTCGCAAAAATTGAAAATTGTGCAAATTAGAAACCTTGCAATTTTTTCGCATTTATGTACGTCAACGGGATTGGCAGTGACAAAACGTGTGGACGTTAAAGAACGTCGACGGGATGCCGCGGGTTAATCAAATGAATTTTGATAATATTAATTATTCTACCATAAAGTTCAAAATATAAATTGGCTTCTAAACTACATACTGACTTATTAACCAAATGAAATTCTGAGTAGAGTATTAATCTTTCTACCACAAACTTGTTGAAATAAATTGGATTCAAAACAATATACTGATTTATTAACCAAAGTAATTTTGAGTAGAATATTAATCTTTCAACCACAAACTTGAAAATATAAATTGCCTTCTATACCACATACTGATTTATTAACAAGAATAATTTTGAGTAGAATAGTATGGTACCGTACTCTTTCAACCACAAACCTGAAACTGTAAATTGGCTTCTATACCACATACTGAATTATTAACCCAATGATTACTGAGCAGAAAAAATATCTTTCTACCACAAAATTGAAAATATAAACTGTCTTTTACAAATTTATAAAGCAAACAATTTTTCAGAATATAAATCTTTCCATGACAAACTTGAAAATATAAACTGGCTTCCATACCACATACTGATTTATACTGCATTTAATGTACATTTTTTTTTTGTTTTTTTTTAGTGACAAATTTGGGCACCAGTAGATACTGCACATTACACAAAAATACAACAGATAAGGAGGGCTTATTGTTGGAGAGAAACGTATTTTCTTAACTAAATGCTAATTTTCTGGGGGGTAAAGCTCTGCTTAGATTACATATTGGTTGCATAGGCAAAATCGAGAGGGGTAACACACTCGGCTACCCATTATGTTAGTTTGACGATAGTTTTAATGTTGATAGTGTACTGTTAATTGATGTATTGTTATACAAAAATGATACAAATAATCAGCAGATGTTAGAACATACCTTCAACTTATGCTCAAAAGGTTGTCCTCTCGAAATATGTAATCCATTCATGCGTAGCAGTTGGTTGTCATGATCGTCCATTTTCACGGGTATCCACAACATTTTCTAACACAATAATACTAAAGATGGTTATTTGTTGATTTTGTGATTAATCATTATTTTTTCTAATAAATGGGATTGCAACAATTTCGTCTTGTTCACATAACAAATATAAATAAAAAAAAATTTACATCGGGAAGTCACCTTCCGGAGGGGGAGTCCTAGAGACGATACGCACACTAAGGTTCCAACAATCCATCGGGAAAACGATGACTATAGTCGTGGCACAGGTGTCTGAGGTTGTCATTATCGTACCCTGGCAACCTACCATTCAAAAGTGCGTCCGATTTCGTATCATATTATATACGAATCATATTATTATGCACAAACATATTATACACGAATATTATTATGCACGAACATATTATACACGAATCACATGCGCCTCATATTATACACGAAATCAGACGCACTTTTGAGTGGTAGGTTGCCAGGGCACAATAATAACAACCTCAGAGTCGCACGCCGCGACTTTTCTTTTATATAGTAATACAACCACACCATAACCTTCCCTCCGAAGGTGATCGGATTTGATTTGTAATACGGCCGATAGTTATATATAGTATTGTGTCATATTATGCCTACATATTATTCAGTCACGCAAAGCTTTCGTACCAGCTACAGTAAATTTTGTCACAACATATTAATGCATATTACTCATTACAATCAACTTGTAAGCTAATTATGTGAAGTACATAATATTGTAAAAGTAATATAATTGAAGGTATGTAGTATCGTAATTGCAGTTACATCGTGTTAATGCAATTGTAGTTATACTGCGTAAATGCAGCTGTTACGAAAATGTGACTGTAACCTAACATTGTCTTAATGCAGCAACACAATTGTGGTTCCAATAAAATTGTAGTTACATCTTGTTAATGCAACTGTTACATAATTGTGGTTGCAATAAAACTGTAATGACATCATATTAATGCAACTGTTACATAATTATGGTGGCAAAAAATTGTATTTACATCTTGTTAATACAACTGTTCCATAATTGTGGTGGCAAAAAATTGTAGTTACATCCTGTTAATGCAACTGTTACATAATTATGGTTGCCATAAAATTGTAGTCACATCTTGTTATTACAACTGTTACATAATTGTGGTTACAATAAAACTGTAGTTACATCTTGTTAGTGCAACTGTTACATAATTATGGTTGCAATAAAATTGTAGTTATATCTTGTTAATGCAACGGTTACATAATTGTGGTTGCAATAAATCTGTAGTTACATAATTGTAGCAATTGTAATGTTATTGCAGTAGTGCTAGAGTTTGTAGTTACATGATTGTAGCAATTGTAATATAATTGCACTAATGCTAGTGTTTGTAGCTACATAATTGTATCAAATGTAATATAATTGCAGAAATGGTAGTTTATAGTTACATTTGTAGCAACTGTAGCATAATAGCAGTAATGGTAGTGTTTGTACTTATTTAACTATAACAACTGTAACATAATTGCAGGAATCACATGTGTGGTCATTGTAGCGATATAACATACAGTCGTGGCCATAAATAATTATCTACCCTCCTGTACCCCGTGTCTCAGGCTGTCTCCTTTAAGCACGGCAAGTCACACTGGAGTAAGAGGGGCTGAGAGGGAGGAGCCAGAGAGAGAGAGAAGGGAAGGTGGGTGGGGGAACGAACGATGGTTATGGGGTTGAGTGAGGGAGGGTAGATAGGGGAGGGAGTATGAAATGAAAAGTTGTGGCCACATAATTTGTTTATTTTCTTCATTCAGGGCATTATAATTATAGAGGAGCTACTGTTCAATAGATGAAGCTGCATTACACCTTGTACAGTGGCGTCAGATAACAAGCTTTATATAGGTGGTGATATCAAGGACTGGCTGGTGGGAGAAATATACTGACGTGACAGATCAAACATTAGTGCAGAGCCATCGAGACTGCGTGGGCCCAGATTGTCAAAACGAGGAACCAGAAGGACGAGAGGACACGGCCCGCCTCCTCCAGCACACCAAGGACGAGTGGGAGCTGTTCAGACGAAACCATCAACAACATTGTTTCCCCGGTGCCGCGAAGCCTACATGAAGTTTTTAAGCCATGAGGCCACTGGACTACTTACTAAGGCGTTCCTGGTTGCTTTAGTTTGATCAGTGTCGGTAAACATTGACATAGATATATTTTGGGAGTTTGGGTAGGATTTTGTTTCATTTTCCCTCTAACAGATTATGAGAGGTACCGTTATCATATCCACCCATGAGCACAGACATCAAATTAATTTACCTTTTATTCAGTTATTTTGAACAGCCTTCACATATTGAGATGTTATTATATAATTATTGAACTGACATGACGGTGACTGTATAGAGGGAGTGTATACCGCAAGGGTGATCATATTTACTGTGGACACAACCACTTCAAAGGTTGCATATAAAATTTAGTTCCAAAGATTGATTACATGTAGGGGTAGAGGACGTTTCTTACACAAACATTACTGAAGTCAAAGCTATCCAGATTCCATTCTGCGTCTGAAGTCCAAGTACACAGATAAATACAAATATCTGGCTCCGCACTAATGTTTGTTCTGTCACGTCAGTATGTTTCTCTCACGAGCCAGTCCTTGATATCACCACCTATATAAAGCTTATCTGACATCGCATTACAAGGTGTAATGCAGTTTTATCTACCGAATAGTAACTCCTTTATATGATGCCCTGAATGAAAGAAAATGACAAATTATGTGGCCACAACTTTTCATTTCATTCTCCCTCCCCTACCTACCCTCCCTGCCCTCCCTCACTCCTCCCAAGGACCATCGCTCGTCCCCCCACCCACCTTCCCTTCTCTCTCTGGTCCCTCCCTCTCAGTCCCTCTTACTCCAGTGTGACTTGCCCCGCATAAACGAGCCAGTCCGAGAAAAGGGTACAGGAGGATAGGTGATTATTTATGGCTACGACTGTACATATGTATATAACTTATACATAAATACAGTATGTATATAATTTATACATACACATGTATATAATTCATACAATAATAACAATAAAATCATATCATGAATCAGCCATATTTGATGTACTTGTTTATTAGAAACGCCATAGGTATACTAGCTTCGTTATGTTGCACATATGTAACCCCATATTTTGTTATTTTATATAAAATTAAATAAATAATATTTACAATATATATATATAGAGTACTCAGTTTCGTTTGTACCACACATCACGTGATACCATTGTCCTCCAATGGTTGTGAAGTCAACCTGATATGTTTGCTCATTTTTAAATTCATCTTTAGGTATAGGTTGGAAGTACTAATGTGTGTCATTGAGTATTGCATACCCAACCATATATATATATATATATATATATATATATATATATATATATATATATATATAGAAGGTGCTACCCAAAAGATCCAGTAATTTGAACACAGGAAGCCAACCGTTTGCAGTTTTCCCTTTTGCTGCTAGGAGGAGTCAGAAGCACCCTTTGTGCGTCAATGTGGCCCGGGCCGTGTCTGTGAGTGGACGTGTTGTTGAGCTACACTTACTATTGTAACGGGGTGTGTAGGTGGTTTGGCGGTTTTGTAATGGCGGACCTCACGGATCAAAGAACCTGCATCAAGTTCTGCTTCATGATCAAGAAGAAGGCTGCAGAAACTCACCGGTTGCTTCAGCAAGCCTTTCTTGACAATGCCATATCCCAAAGCAGAACATTTTTCTCGTACAAACGGTTCAAGGAAGGACGAACGTCTGTCGAAGACAATGACCGTTCTGGACAACCGTCAATGGCAACAACACCAGAAAATGTAGGAAATATTGTCAGGGTATCTTTTGCAGATCGTAGACGAACTATCCATGATGTTTGTGATATCATTGGACTGTCGCACAGGGCATGAAGCGCATTTTGTCGGACGTGTTGGGCATGAGATGCATTGCTACAAAATTTGTGCCAAGACTGCTGAGTGATGAGCAGAAGGCACATAATGCAGTTTGCAGGGAGCTCAAATATCAGGTCAGAGATGATGCCACCTTCATCTCCAAGGTCATAACTGGTGATGAATCATGGGTTTACGGTTATGACCTGGAGGCAAAGCAGCAGTCATTGAAATGGATGTCTCCCAGTTCACTGAGGCCGAAAAAAGTGCATCAAGTTCGCAGCAATGTCAAGTCAATGTTGATCATGTTCTTCGATGTCCAAGGGATTATTCACAAGGAATTTGTCCCACCCGGTCAATCTATCAACGGAAAGCTTTACTATGAAGTTTTGCAGCGTCTGAGGGAGAAGATCCACCGCAAACATCCAGAACAGTGGAAGAACAAGGACTGGGTCCTTCATCATGACAATGTCCCCGCCCACACAAATTGTTGTCCGGCAGTTCCTGGCTTCCACTAACACAGTAGTCATTCCCCACCCACCCTATTCACCTGACCTTGCCTTTTGCAACTTTTTCCTGTTTCCCAAGCTGAAATTATGACTGAAAGGGCGTCGATTTGACTCGATTGAGGAGATCCAGACAGTATCACAGGAGGTGCTCGAGACCATCCCGCCTCAAGCCTTCCAGGGATGCATGGACTCGTGCAAAAAACGCTGGGACCACGGTATACATGCCCAAGAGGACTACTTTGAAGGCAACAGTGAGAACTAGGAGGTAAGGAAACTTATTTTCCTACAATATTGAAATTACTGGAACTTTTGGGTAGCACCTCTCTCTCTCTCTCTCTCTCTCTCTCTCTCTCTATATATATATATATATATATATATATGGAGCCTTTGTGGTACAGTGGTAAAGTGTGCATTTTCGTACACTGACGAACGAGGGTTCGCGCCCAGCCAGGGTAATTAACTTTGAAAGCGTTCTTCAGGCCACGTACTGCACTGGCGGACACAAAGAATGCTGTGGTTGGACCAGTGTCACATACTATAAAGTATGCTTGCACCCAGTCAGCTTGCGCGGGCCGATCACACTTAGTTCACAGACTACACACACATCCAAAGCCACTCCAACACTACAATTACACTTACAGGCACTTCTCACCCTACATACAATCTCTACTAGACAGCCTAAGCCACTTGGTAGAGATATACTGACTGTATCGTTCTCACTTCGGTCGGGATAGGCCGGTCCTGCAGTGGAGACACAAATTGTTGATAATATATATATATATATATATATATATATATATATATATATATATATATATATATGTATGTATGCACTACCATTTGCATTTTCCTTTATAATATTTCTGTCTAATGCTTTTCCTCTTCTTCTAATTTCTTTTAGATTATCTGGTGGGCAAACGAGATCTTCCTATTCTTCTAAAATTTTCTCATTCATATAGTTTAAGTAATGATCACAACCTTCTTCGTATGGGCCAACAGATCTATTGTAGTTGTTGTCTTTCTAATGTGTGTGTGTGTGTGTGTGTGTGTGTGTGTGTGTGTGTGTGTGCTTTTCTCCCTCAAAGGAACAAAGGCTGGGGAAAGGTAATCTATGCCATAAGAATGCTAGGAAATTTAAGTTAGCTGATGCTGTAAGTTTAGTCAGAATTTCAAGTCCACAGCAACATAAAGCCAGTGGGGTTCAGACTAAGCCAGTTGATTCCAAGAGGTAATCTGTCTGTTTCTTGCCTGACACATCACGTAGTTCAACCAGACTAACGCGAAAAAATACCTTTAAGCCTCTCATTCTTATTTCCATTCCATCCAGCCATGCCATGTGACTCCCGTATACACTTATCCACTTCATACGAGACAGTAACATGATTTTTTTTTTTTGGGGGGGGGGGGGGGGGGGGGCGGGGGCCCCATGTTGAGTTGCAAAGTTTGAGGGAAACTTTACTTGTCTATATTTATTCAGGCAACCTCCGAGGTTTCCTTTACAAATAATATTTTGCATAGCTGATCAAAATCGTCTGGTGTTTAGGCTTCAACAAATAGTTACCATTACTTTTCTCGCTTACCACGTAAACTAATCCAGTCTCATTTTTCTGGTTTTTAACGTTCAGACCTTCGTAAGATGGTCCCAAAGGTAAATAACATTGCCAAGCAGTAGGCTAATAGGAAAACATATAAAAAGACGTTATTGTGGTGAAAAGTTAAGAAATATTGTTTTTAAATCCCCTATTGCAGGAGATCCTTCTAACATGAACAAAGTAATCTGGCGAGAACAAGAACAGAATAGAGGGATGTAATAATACCTAGGGTGATCGTACAGGCAAAACTGGCCACGGTACATCGCTTCTCCTTATTGCATGCAAAAGGACTGAAAGTGAAGGAAGACAAATAATCTATTTTTCATATCAAGGTATTAAATATTACCAATATGACTGCAGACTTGGAGGATCTGTATCTCAGGTATACCGCCCAGGATTAAAGCTCAAATCTATCAGGAAACATGCCCAAGAGGACTACTTTGAAGGCAACAGTGAGAACTAGGAGGTAAGGAAACTTATTTTCCTACAATATTGAAATTACTGGAACTTTTGGGTAGCACCTCTCTCTCTCTCTCTCTCTCTCTCTCTCTCTCTCTCTCTATATATATATATATATATATATGGAGCCTTTGTGGTACAGTGGTAAAGTGTGCATTTTCGTACACTGACGAACGAGGGTTCGCGCCCAGCCAGGGTAATTAACTTTGAAAGCGTTCTTCAGGCCACGTACTGCACTGGCGGACACAAAGAATGCTGTGGTTGGACCAGTGTCACATACTATAAAGTATGCTTGCACCCAGTCAGCTTGCGCGGGCCGATCACACTTAGTTCACAGACTACACACACATCCAAAGCCACTCCAACACTACAATTACACTTACAAGCACTTCTCACCCTACATACAATCTCTACTAGACAGCCTAAGCCACTTGGTAGAGATATACTGACTGTATCGTTCTCACTTCGGTCGGGATAGGCCGGTCCTGCAGTGGAGACACAAATTGTTGATAATATATATATATATATATATATATATATATATATGTATGTATGCACTACCATTTGCATTTTCCTTTATAATATTTCTGTCTAATGCTTTTCCTCTTCTTCTAATTTCTTTTAGATTATCTGGTGGGCAAACGAGATCTTCCTATTCTTCTAAAATTTTCTCATTCATATAGTTTAAGTAATGATCACAACCTTCTTCGTATGGGCCAACAGATCTATTGTAGTTGTTGTCTTTCTAATGTGTGTGTGTGTGTGTGTGTGTGTGTGTGTGTGTGTGTGTGTGCTTTTCTCCCTCAAAGGAACAAAGGCTGGGGAAAGGTAATCTATGCCATAAGAATGCTAGGAAATTTAAGTTAGCTGATGCTGTAAGTTTAGTCAGAATTTCAAGTCCACAGCAACATAAAGCCAGTGGGGTTCAGACTAAGCCAGTTGATTCCAAGAGGTAATCTGTCTGTTTCTTGCCTGACACATCACGTAGTTCAACCAGACTAACGCGAAAAAATACCTTTAAGCCTCTCATTCTTATTTCCATTCCATCCAGCCATGCCATGTGACTCCCGTATACACTTATCCACTTCATACGAGACAGTAACATGATTTTTTTTTTTGGGGGGGGGCGGGGGAGGAGGGGGGGCATGTTGAGTTGCAAAGTTTGAGGGAAACTTTACTTGTCTATATTTATTCAGGCAACCTCCGAGGTTTCCTTTACAAATAATATTTTGCATAGCTGATCAAAATCGTCTGGTGTTTAGGCTTCAACAAATAGTTACCATTACTTTTCTCGCTTACCACGTAAACTAATCCAGTCTCATTTTTCTGGTTTTTAACGTTCAGACCTTCGTAAGATGGTCCCAAAGGTAAATAACATTGCCAAGCAGTAGGCTAATAGGAAAACATATAAAAAGACGTTATTGTGGTGAAAAGTTAAGAAATATTGTTTTTAAATCCCCTATTGCAGGAGATCCTTCTAACATGAACAAAGTAATCTGGCGAGAACAAGAACAGAATAGAGGGATGTAATAATACCTAGGGTGATCGTACAGGCAAAACTGGCCACGGTACATCGCTTCTCCTTATTGCATGCAAAAGGACTGAAAGTGAAGGAAGACAAATAATCTATTTTTCATATCAAGGTATTAAATATTACCAATATGACTGCAGACTTGGAGGATCTGTATCTCAGGTATACCGCCCAGGATTAAAGCTCAAATCTATCAGGAAACAGGACATGACAGGGCAGAGGACTTCCCTGCACCAACCTGATACTATGACCTGAAAGCTATGCAGTGGTTGTGTTGAGAGATTTACCTGAATCCTCACAGCTGATACACACCATAGCCATTAATTTATTTTCTCGATTATAGGACACTGGCTTGCCGACCATAACTCCATTAACCCGGCTTACCCTTTTTTCTCTTTCTTACACACACACACACACACACTAGACGCAAGAGAGGCAAGACGTGCCACGCATTGCTCCACACATGACCAATCTCGGCCACAAATGGCCATACCTGAAAAGTATCTTTATATGTCAAGCTCTGTACTAGGTTCACTAAATAGTGTTCTAATATAAAAGAGGAAGTTTAAGTAGAAGTGTTGTTCCAATAACAGAATACGACAAAGTAATGCAGGTATGCCGAACAAGCAAATTACAGGTATCTGTTTAGTGTTTACTGTTTGGTCTGCAACGCACAGGAATTCAAAACTGTAAGTAGAATCTTTCTCTTAGTACAACAAGATGACCATCATCTTTAGCAAGGCAAATTTGGAAGGAGTTAAGAAAAGGGGAAAAGGGAGAAAGCAGGATGATGATTTATACCAGGAACTGGTGGAAATGGAAACGTAAAGTCATAAGAAAACGTATCGTTACCCCAGGAATGTTCGATACGGAATGAACATTAGCTGGGTTATGTGGGCGGGTCCTTGCTGTTCACCCCTCCCCTCTCTATTGTTGCCATATCACAATCCCATTACAAGAGTTGGAATAATGAGCAAGAATGAGCCATATGGCGGGGAAATATATAGGACGTGTTTGCGTTACCCTGAGCGTCCCGCCTGGGATTAATAATGAACTCCGCAGGTTTATTATTTTCCTACTATTCAGCACTTATTATTTATAGAATACAATAAATAAATAATTTTGACGGGTATTAAATCTGTAGGCATCGACTTTTTTTTTTTTTTTTTTTAATAGTCTAGCAGGGGTGCACGAATTCATTTGTTTGCTTTAGATGGGTGGTTAAATGCTTCAGATGGATGCTTCAGACTTCTAGAGGCTGTTTTGGAAACAGGGGGTGGGTATACAAAATATGAAAGCAATGAGACTGAACATATATTATTATTTTCCTTCTACTCAACATTAATTATATGTAGAAAGCAATACATATCATTATTACACTGAAATTTACTAACTTGGCTTGTATCGGCTGAAGGACTGTCATAAGTCTGGCATGGGTGCACACAGTATATTCATTGCTCGTCTGCATGTGTGTTGCCGACTTCAGACCATATGGTTATATTTTTATTTAATGAATTCAGTGCTCGATAATAAAGCATATTGTCTCCATGTACAGAGGCCAAACGATCTAATGAGGTTTTATTACCTCAGGCACAAGTTCTAATATCTATGTCTCACATAACTGACATTGACGGGTTTGCCGTACAAACTTTCCTGTCCCATCATTCCACAAGTGACCACAACACTTCGTTGTAGTGTCATTGTGCATAGCTCTGAAGGATAACGATAGTTTTTCTTATGACCGTACATTAAGCTGGTAGAATGAGGGTACAGATTAGAGAAGGCATTTCAGAGTGTAATGGATGAAATTAAGCAGTTGCACATACGGAGGAGGAAAATGAAAAATTAGTAAAGGAGGCTAACGAAAGACACAACAATAGATGAGGTGTCAGATGAGGAAGGTACACTTAGAAGGAAGATTACTGAAGTGGCAAGCACAGTTGTCAACCATGAGAGTATTATGGAAGAGTTCAAAAATGATACAGAGACAGTAAGGCAGGCAATCTCTGTGATAGATCATAGCAGTGATACTGAGGAGAAGATAGCCCTGGTGAATGAAGCGATGCAAAGCTACAAAAATGATGTGGAAACCACGTATGCTGAAATGCTGAAAGTAAAGAAAGACTTAGAAACAAGAGTTGAAGAAAGAGAATTGAAAAGGGAGTGAAGAAAATAATCCAAAACAATCCAAAATTGGTCAAAGATTCAGCAGATATCAACAAATCTATAGTACTCACTGGTATAGAGGAGGACGAAATAATAATAATAATATTAATAATAATAATAATAACTAATAATAAAAAGATTTCGAGAGACAAAAAGGAGATGGCAAATGTAATGAGCATATTAAAGAAAGTATCAGAGAAAATCTGTAGTAAAGACAGAGCAACACAAAAGGCTAGGGAAATGTGAGAGAAATAAATCAAGGCCTCTGAAAGTAACCTTCCAGAGTGTAAACACTGTGGAGGAAATACTAAAAAATGCAAGCAGACTTATGGGAAAAGAGGATTTCAAAAATTTATGGATATAAAGATGCCCAACTCAAGAGGAACTGGGATTATTAAAAGAGAAGAGGGAGGAGGCAAAAACAAGGAACGAGGGAAGATCATAGGAAGAGAAGGACACATTATTTTACAAAGCAATTGGATTGCAGGTATGGAAGTGGTACATAAATAGGAGGGAATAAAATGGAGGAAGGTAGTAGACCCAAGTCATGACAAGTATGTAAATAAGATGATTAAGTTGATGTACTCTCATGTAGATGGAATGGTATCTAAATTACTAGAGATGAATGATTATATTAAAGAAAAGGAACCCCATATTGTTTGCCTAACCGAAACAAAATTAACATCAAGGATTTCAAACGATACCCTCAACCTAGAAGAATACAGTATAGGATGAAGAGGTAGCAACTTAAAAAAAAGGAGGAGGAATTATAATATTAACAAAGAAAAATCTGCAAGTCAAAGAAATTGAACAGATATACCCTCAAAGGTAGAGCTGATCGCAGCAGTGATTAATAAGTCTGAAGGGAAAGTAATTGTGGCAAATTTATACATGCCACCCAGATCAAACATTTAAAAAGGCGAATTTGAAGACCTGGCAGAGGGTACAATTCAAAGTTTAAGAGCATTACTACATAGAATGGGTGAGAAATCTGAAAGAATTATACTATCTGGAGATTTCAATACAAATATAAATTGGAATACTCTAGATATAAAAAGCCAGGAAAGCTGTTGGGACAAAAAGCTCGTGGACCTTGTGCAGGAGTTTCTCCTAACCCAACAAGTAAAAGAAAGCACCAGAAAAAGAGGACTTGATGTACCATCAGTACTTGATCTTATATTTACTGGGCAAGAAAGTGGTGATGATAATATGTATCACCCTCCATTCGGCAAAAGCGGCCATGCAGTATTGCAACTTCAGGATTGCATATGACATAGTTAACAGTAATGAAAGTTACAAAAAGAGCCTTAACTACAAAAATGGCAACTATCATGACCTAAATAAATACTTCTTAAAAATAGATTGGGAAAAAGAGCTTAGAGGACAAGATTTAAATGTTATATATAGAAAATTCTGTGAACATTATGAAATAGGATTCCAAAATTACATCCCTTGACACAAAGAAGCAGAAAAGAAAATAAAGAAATGGTTTAATAGAGTGTAAAAAATCAAAGGAAAAAAGAAACTTGTTGTGGAATACAGTAGATACAGCAGACACAATAGAGAGGGGGCATATAACTATAAACAGGAGAGAAACGAATGTACAAGAATGAGGAGAGAAGCCTAAAAACAGTGTGAGGAGGACATCATAAACAAAAGTAGTCACCAACCGGAGCGATTTTACAGCTATATCCGAAGCAATACCAAAGTAAATGATAAAGTACAATCCATTACGGATGAAGGGATCCTCTGTACACAAGAGAAAGATATTTGTGAAGTACCAAATAAGAATTTCCAATCAGTTTTTACAGAAAAATATAATTTTGAGAGGGATGATACGGAACATGCTTACCCAGACATACGGAACATGCTTGGCCAAACATGTTACCAGATATACAAATATCAGAAAAAGAAATACAGGAGGAGTTAAGTAAATCAGACAAAGGAAAAGCAAATGATCCAGACGAAATTTCATTTCGGGTGGTACATGAATGTGCAAAGGAGTCAAGTAGAGCATTATCTATAATACTCAAGGAATCCTTGGGTCTAGGTAAACTACCTGATATTTGGAAGAAAGCAAATATTGTTCCCTTATTCAAGAAAGGGAATAGACAAAATCCACTCAACTACTGACCAGTATCACTAACCAGTGTTGTAAGATATTGGAAAAGCTGATAAGAAAACTTTGGGTAAACCATCTAGAACACAATATGATAAAAGAAAGGCAATTTGGTTTCAGAAAGGGAAAATCATGTGTTACTAATTTATTAAGCTACCGGCACTGTCATAGTTGCAGAAACATTACAGAAAAGAGAAGGATGGGTGGACAGTATTTATTTAGATTTCAAGAAGGCATTTGACAGAGTACCGCAACAAAGACTTTCATGGAAACTGTACTATCAAGGAGGAATCCGAGGCAAACTGTACTGTTGGATGTAAGATTTTCTCAGAAAAAGGGAAATGAGAACTGTAGTAAGGGGAAATTACTCATCATGGAGGAAAGTGACTAGCGGAGTTCCACAGAGCTCAGTGCCGGCACCAATTATGTTTTTAGTGTATATAAATGACATAGATAGTAACATTGGAAATGAAGGCTATTACTGTTAATATATATATATATATATATATATATATATATATATATATATATATATATATATATATATATTTTATGTGTTCAACTCTGGGCATAGGCTTCACAGCCTGCTATCAAGGCCCAGCAGTCCTCCTACATACCATACACCTCTACATGTCACCACTTCGGCGCTAACACCGACCGTCCATATTGAATACATGCTAAGGCTGTCTCATACAGGACTGGTGTATTGGTATTAGCGGAGGTATTTTTACGACATGTCGGCGGGTCTTCTGATAGATCAGTAAAGCCTGATTTAATGAAATTCAAATCCTTAAACTGTTCCCTGCCCCAGCGGGGATTTGAACCTGGGTCCGTTAGAACGGCAGGCCACCTCTCTACCGATTGAGCCACGCTGATGATGCAAAATACGAAGGAGAATTACTAACCCAGACTCTTGTAAAAAGCTACAAGAAGATATAAAGAAACTTCATGAATGGAGTAATACATGGCAAATGGAATTCAATGTGGACAAGTGTTATGTAATCAAGTTTGATAGAAGTGGAAAAAGACCAGATTAGAAATATAAGTTAGGAAGTAAAACCCTACACAAACCAGAAAGAGAGAAGGACTTAGGTGTGATTATCTCCGGGTGACCACATAAGTGAGAAGGTACAGAATATGTGTACACTGCTTGCAAATATGAGAATAGCATTCACATATATAAATGAAGACATGCTGAGAAATATAATAACATCTTTCATCAGATCAACCCTGGAGTATGCATCAGTAGTCTGGAATCCTCATCTCAAGAAACACATAGATAAGACTTAAAAAGTTCAAAGGGCCACTACAAGATAGGCGCCAAGCTTAAGCGATCTAAACTGTGAAGAAAGACTAGAAAAACTGAATCTGCCGACACTGCAGGAGAGAAGGAAAAGAGAAGACATGATTACGCTATATAAATGCATATCAGGGAAGGAGAAAATAGACATAAATGACTCTGTAACCTATGGGGAAACATCAGCAAGAGGACACTGGAAAAACTGCATAAAAAGAGAGGCGATAAAGACGTAAGGAAATTTAGTTTCACAAATAGGGCAATTGATTAGATGAATGAACTACCGAATGAAATTGTGTGTGCCAAAACAATTCATAAATTTAAGTAAGATGTATGATGGAAATGGTTTAAGACGCAGGACAGTACGAGCTTGACTAATTCCTGTAAAGAGACAATTAGGTAAGAATAATAAGGTTATAACACACACACACAAACACACACACATACACACACACACACACATACACACACACACACACACATACACACACACACACACACACACACACACACTGCCATCCTGCCTTCTCTCTTACCTACTCCACTCACTCCCGTACTCCTTTAGTCCACCTCGTATCAACAACAACCCTCCCTTCCCTCCTGACACCCATTTCTCACCACCTTTCCCCCAGTGATGCAGACTGAATAACCCACCTCACAGTTCTGAGTCGGATATACTGACTCGGGATGGATGGATAGCGGGAGGTAGCTGGACTGTGGCTATAGTGGGCCGCGCCACCAACAAAGTCACACATACATCCATCTCTCCCTTATTAGTGAGAACTGGGAGGTACTTGTTCTATGCTGTTTGGTAATCGATCTCCTCATTTTTTTTTTCTGCTGACATGGGCAGAGGAGATTGGTTGGGGGAAGAGCAAGTTCTTTAATTTTGTTCCAGGATTCATCTATTGTACAATTAGGGACAAAAGTCAGCCTTTTATTTCCTTCATTATGCTTCTCAGTTCAGTGTGTAGTGCCAGTAAGTTAGGTTAAGATATACTATAAATGTAATCTAGATATAAGATAGGTGTAATTTAGTAATCAAGAACAATTTAGTATAAGGGTGAATAAGTGTAAACTAGTATAAGTGTAATATAAGTATAGTATAAGTGTGATTTCTTGTATTGTAGAGTTAAGGTAGTAGGTAAACAACTATGCATTATGTAATTTGCATTAAGTATTGCATCAGCCGATCAAACCTCCCCTCCTCCCTTCCCCCCCCTCCATAAAACACGCTGGTAACAATAGTTTGACGAATATTTAATTTAGCCGAGAGCTCATAACCTTCCATTTGAGTAAATTCAAAGATATCTTTCAGTCCTAATCGATTTCAATGATAGAAACACTGAGAAGGATCAGAAAGGGAGAAGCAATTCATAATGGCCTATGTGATGTTAATCTCGAATTTCTGATCGTTGCGCATATAACCACGCCAAGCTTAACCAACAAAATTATGTCCGAACGTCATGACAAAAACTGAACCTTAAGTTATGAGATCAGTATCGACAGAATTCAAATTTTCACCATCGCCATATAATCTTTGTGAGATACTACCAATCGTAAAAGGGTCAATCCCACAGTAAGTGATACGAGACAGGGTTGTTAATCCGCCCCGTCCCTGAGACGTGACTTCACGTCCTCAAAAGATGTGCACTCATATCCCAGAGATGTAAATTAACGCGGCAACATTGCAAGGTCCGTAATTTGCACAATTTTCAATTTTCGCGAGTGATTTTTGGCACGTATACACGGGACACCTTCCTCTATTCCTCTACAAGATGCCAAGCAGGGACAATGCCTTACACCGCATAACCTCTCCCCCCCCCTGCACGCCATTGTCTCGGCAATTCACCTGTTACCAGTGACCTGGCTAATAAAGACATTCAGGCCCAGAGTGATTCCCCAATCGATGAAAATGTGGAGGACAAAGTTTACATAGCATTAGAGGAAGAAACAGTCAGAAATGATGATCAGGTAATGTGGGAAGAAAAGGTCATGAATGGTGATGTGTTAGTGAGTGAAACAATGCTTATAATGCCTATATTACTGTTTGAAAATCAATATACTCTTGTACTACATATAAATTCGTACCAAATAAATAAATACTGTTTATGAATGGATAAAATAGTTACCCTCCCATAGAACTCGTTTTCTTTGGTGCCAGCTTGTTAGAAAACCCAGTCAGGTAAGGAGGTACTCTTACCTGGATCGGGTATTTTAAACCTCAGGTGAGCGATTTCTCTATGAATTTTCGATGTTTTTCACCAAAAGCGAATGTTTGAGCCTAAAAAAAAAAGGTCCAAAAATGTTGGGACTGGGGCGTACCACTGCCCAGAAAACGTCGGGATGGGGCGGGTTAAGGAATGACAGTAACCGGGGAGTTGACATCTTCAGTTGCAATCGGACTAGTTCTAGCTTATATAAGAGCAGGGCACGCTTTGTGCGCATGACTCTACAACCAGCCCCCGTCCTATTCGCAGATTAAACTCTGCACCAACCAAGTCCTTGTCTCCCTGCCATGTCATCACACCTCACACACTTTACACTCCCCTCCTTTTTCCCTTTTTATTTTGCCTTAGGTCAGAATCTAGACATAGCTATTTGTTATAACAGGGCGAGAAGTTCTCTATGTTATGATTTATGAGTGGAATAATGTAATCAGAGTGGATTTAACTTTTACTAGTCCTCGGAAGGTTGAAATTATTAAGTCGATTGTAACTTTTTAGCCTTTTGCTGGTAATCCATGAGTGGTACACTATATAGATTTACTCTCTAGTTCTCGGAGATCTGTAAGCATTAAGTCGTTGGTAACTTTTGAATTTTTTTTTTTGTTGGTAACTGAGTTGAGTGGTTATGAATATGTCTCAATTTAGTAAGGGAGTGGAATTTCACATTGTTAGTATCAACCCTCCCTGAGTCCACCAGTGACCAAGGAGGACAACACCCGATATAACCAACAAGTCATTATAATTAAGGCATTATTAGGGGAAACAGTAATCAGAGAACTTAGCAAAAAGAATTTTGAATATTTAAGGCATAATTAAAAGAATGTAACACGCGATTTCAGATTTTTTCCAACCACCTTCTCTAATATGCATGAAATGGGCAGCCCGCAAGGTGTACTAGGGAGAATAGGGATACGTAAATTCGAGCCAGCCTAAATCCATGCTACCCTCTTTCAGTGGAAGTCGAGCCTAACTGTTTGAACACACTTTCATTAATTAATTTGTATCTATTACGGAGTAAGGAATTAAACCACACCAGTTTTGAATATCACACTCAGAATAGGCTCGGTGTTTCGACAGCGGCCACGTTGATAATTTAAAAAGGTAAATTCAAGGTCATTACACTGGTGGCTTAGCCGAAAAGAAGATCACGCTACCCTTCCTCCAATTTTCCATAATCTTTATTAAATTCAGAGCATTACACTAGTGATCAGCAGTGGTATATAAATTATGTCTAGCAATACACTGGTCAGCAGCGGCATTTATAATAATAAAAATAACACGCCATTACACTCATGGCCAGTGGTGTTACCTAAGTTGCTTCTGCAAATAATAGAAGATGACTTTATAAAAATCCTGAGCATCACACTGGTAGTATCAAGTGATGATTCCCCCTTCAGGATTGGACCATTACACTGGGGGCAGCGGTGTCATAAAAATTTTTCGGGTAATACAAGGGTGCCGACTAATATTCTTATGATGAGAGAAGCTTGTTATGTTTCTTTACCTATAGGCCATACTATTTGATATGGTTCCCCATGAAGAGGTGAGAGCTGTGCCCTAAGTGAGAAGTTGCAGTGTGGAATAGTATAGGAATATCTGAACCTGACTACACCTGATCCCCCAGGACATGTAATGTTGCAGAGGACATGTGTCTTGAGTGAGCTCAGTGCCCCCAGAACACCTGAAAAGTTTCTGTTGGTGTATGGGTGGAAAATTACAATGAGCTGCCAGGGGTGGCCGAGACCGGACCATTCACGCATTTCAGAGGAAAAAAACCGTTTATTCATAGAGGAAAAAACACTGTTTTTCCTCTAGATGCTAGGTCGTTCATTTCAGTTTCTCATTTTATAATTGTTATGGGGGTGTATATTACAGTGCACTCTTAGCCCTTAGTTAATCACCAAAAGGGATAAGGTAAAGCTTACAAGAAAACTAACTTACCTTTACTGTGCACTATAACATACACAATCAAAGAAGAAACCAGGGTTCGTTTTACAAAAGGAGGATTCATATAGGCCTCAGAATACAAAAATAAAATGAGTTATTTCGTACCTAACCAGAATACACTCAGTGGAGGCCAAGTACTCACAAAGCTCGAGGAAACGTGGAGCCTTCGAAGGTTAAATCCAGATATAATTCACACACCAGTGTAAATAGAGGAGTGAACCAAAACTGGGAAAAGGTGCACAAACAGTGTGTTTTGTAATCAAAGTCACGTATTGAGTAGTGTTGGGGAAAAGTGCAACACAATGTGACAAAAGTGTACCGTGAGAGTAAATGAGACAAAATGTGTACAAAAATGTGTGTACAAAAATGAGACAAAATGTGTACAAAAATGTGTGTACAAACTGAGACAAAAATGTGTACAAAATGAGACAAAAATAAATACAGGAATGTGTGTACAAAAAAAGACAAAATGTGTCTCTTCACACTTTCTTTGAGCTTATAAAAGCAGACTTACTCTGCCTCTCTCAGCCAGTTCACCACTAGGCTGTCTTGATAATAATCTCCGACCATATAGAAACAATAGAGGCACCTGCTACCAATGAGGGCTTCATACACTCCACACAGAACCAATTGCGTGCCATCAAGAACGTGACAAAAACGCCATTTAGGCTTCTAATTGGCAAACATCCCTACTTTGCTCCTCCCACAGTGTCACACCCAGTATTTCAAGGACAAGAGGGATTTTCTGTGTAATTTGTGAGGAAAACATCTGGTGTGTTAGTCCAGAAGGCAAAGTTGACCGCTGGGTAAATTCAAGTGGGAACTAGGGTTACCCCTTACAGCCTGCAAAACTAATAAAGAGAGATTTACTGTTCTTAATGGGTCGCCTGTTTCCTTGCATAATCACTTATTTATATTTCACCCATTCGCTAGTGGGGCTAACTACGCCAGTAACACCTCCCTTCTTGAGAGAAGAAATTTCCCAAGGGGAAATTTCTGGATACTATACAATCTAAATTCTGGACAGGTAATTTTTTTTTAATGCAAAAAGGAACCAAAGGCCATGAGCCCACAATAAGAGTTCCCTCCAAGATAAAAACAAAATACAAGAGAGTGCCAAATTCAAGATCCATTCATTTCGAGATGCCTGGACACACTGCGTTTGAAAGACTGGAGATCATAGGCAGCAGGAAATACAGAGGGAGACAGTTCCAGAGTTGACCCGTTGCATAAATGAAGCACTGGGAGTAACGGTTAACTCTTGCATTAGAGAGTTGGACAGAAAAGGGATGAGAGTTTGCTGCTAGACGGGTGCTACGCATCCGTCATAGAGGTGGAGGAATGTATGCAGACAGTTCAGAGGAGCAGTGACCATTAAAGTAGCGATAGAAAAGAGATAAAGATGCAACAGTGTGGCGAAGAGACAGAGGTTGAAGGGAGTCAGTAAGAGGAGGAGAGTTAATGAGACGAAAAGCCTTTGACTCCACCCTATTGAGAAGAGCTGTATGTGGGGAGCCACCCCACACATGAGAGTTGTACTCCACACAGGGGCGGATAAAACCTCAGTATAGAGTCACCAATTGTGCAGCGGTAAAGAACGGAGTTGGCTTAGCACACCCTATCTCTTGGAAGCTGATTTTGCAAGAGATGTAATATGATCTTTCCGAGATAAGTCTCGAGTAAATGAAACCCCAAGCATGTTCAAGGATGATGCAGGATTAAGCTGAATATTATTAAACATTAGTGGGTATACCTGTGGAAGATTTTGACGGGTTGATAGGTGTAAGAACTGAGTCTTAGATCCATTAAAAACAACATTACTAACACCTTTTACATATCTTACATCAAGGGATTATTCTTGCAAAAATATGGCCCAACAGGTCAGTCTAAGATTTTTGTCCTTAAATCGGGACAAAAATTTCAGAGGGTTGTGATCAGTGTACACTACAACATCACATGACCTTGGACCAATATACACAGAGAAGTGTTGAAAGGCAAGTATGAGTGCAAGAAGTTCTTTCTCAATAGTTGAATAATTTCTCTGGGCCTTACTGAACTTTTTGCTAAAATAGCACACAGGCATCTCAAAGCCTTGGTCATTATCCTGAAGTAAAACTGCCCCAGCCCCTAGGCCACTGGCATCAACAGCTAATTTAAAGGGTTTATCAATATTCGGAGCTTGAAGCACTGGGTGTCTTGACAGGACGGCTTTGACTTTGGAATAGGCTTCCTCACATTCTGGCTTCCACTCATACTTGACTCCTTTTCTTAACAAATAAGTGAGGGGAGCTACAAGATCAGAGATGTTCAGGACAAAATGTCTGTAGTACCCTACCATACCCAAGAATCGTTGCAACTCTTTCATATTTTTGGGCTGGGGGGGGGGGGAATTGACAACGGCCTGAACTTTAACATCAGGGGGACTCACTTGGCCAAAACCGACCACATAACCTAGGTACTGCACTCGAGTCCTCATAATTTCACATTTAGTTAAATTAAGGACTATATTAGCAAAGGACAGTCTCTGCAGCAAGGCATCCAGTTGGCTGAAGTGTTGTTCCCAGGTGTTGCTAAAAATGACATCATCAGAGTAAGTAACACAATTCTCAACATCCTTGGTGAGATCATTCATCAGCCTTTGGAAGGTGGCAGGAGCACTCTTCATACCATAGGGCATGACCTTACGTTTATAAGTCCTGCCACTGACCACAAAACAGAAAATTTCTTGGGCCCTTTCTGTGAGTGGGACTTGCCAATATCCCTTCATCAAATCTAATTTTGTGATAAACTTAGCACTGCCTATCACGTTCACAATCATTTACTCTAGGGAGTTGACTTACAATAATCAATACAAAAACGATGTGACCCATCGGGTTTTGGAACCACTATGACCGGGGAGCACCACAAATTTTGACAGGACTCGATTAACCCCTACTGCAACATGTAGTTCAGTTCCTCTTGAATGATGGTCTGCTTCTGAGAACTAGCCCAGTAGGGGGACTGCAATACAGGGCTGGCACTTCCAACATCCACATTGTGCTGTGCCTCTTCCGTCCGTCCTGGGGTGTCCCAGAAGACATCAGGGAACTTCCTGAGTAGGGCAAGAAGCTCAGCACACTGCTCTGAAGTCAAGTGGGAGAGTTCACCAGTCATTGGACTCCAAGCTTCCTGGTTTTCTCTCCAATTGGTCGTCTGGTCCAAAGTCAAAGGGCAGCCTTCGTCCTCCGCCAACTCGACAGCCGACACCACTCATGCAGCACTAGGAGGGTCCACAAACTTGACAGCCGACACCACTCATGCAGCACTAGAGGGGGTCCACGTCTCACCTGTGGTACTCCTTCAACGTATTTACATGGACAATCTTCGTTCCTTCCTCCGGTCTGGGGTTAAAATGACACAATTTACTTCACCTACACTCTTTTCCACTATATAAGGGCCTGCCAAACTTGCCTGCAGAGGCTGACCATGAATGGGAAGCAAGACAAGAACTTGATTGCTTGGGTGAAACACTCTGTGCCTAACTTTCTTAGAGTGGCCATACCACCTCTTCATCCTCTTCTGAGAGGACTCCAAGTGTGCCCTGGTTACTTCCATACTGTAGCCCAGTCTTTCTTTAAATTTTGACACATAATCTAGCAAGGTAATTTGGTCATCATCCTTGGCACATTGTTCTTTGAGGAGTTTAAGAGGACCTCTTACTTTATGGCCAAAGATTAACTGAAATGGGGAGCAGCCCAAGGCCTCGCTCGGTGCCTCTCTGGTTGCAAAAAGTAGGAAAGGCAAACACTAGTTCCATTCCTTTTCATCAATGCATAGTTTTCTAAGTATACTCTTCAAAGTTTGGTGATACCTCTCTAATGCACCCTGACTCTGAGGATGATATGCTGAGGAAGTGATCTGTGAGATTCCTAACTCCTTAAGGGTTTGTCTGAACGTTCGGAATTACAATTACTGCCTTGGTCCGACTGAACTTCCCTAGGGAGACCAAAATGGGTAAAGAAGGTCAGCATCTCCTTTACAACCAGTTTAACTGAAATATTTCTCAAGGGAATGGCTTCGGGATATATAGTGGCCATGTCTAACATTGTGAGGATGTACTGGTGGCCTGAGCAGGTTTTAGGCAAAGGGCCAACAGTGTCCACAAGGACTCTAGTGAATGGGGCCTCAAACACAGGTTGAGGAATCAACGGAGCTGCAGGGATGGGCTTATTGCTCTTACCAACTAGCTGACAGGTGTGACATGACCTACGGAACCGGGAGACAACTCGACAGATTCCAGGCCAGTAAAACTGCTGCCAGATGCGGGAGAGAGTCTTCCTCATCCCTGAGTGACCTGCTAAAGAAGAGTCATGAGAAATGGACACATAAGGTCTTGGTAGCACCACCTAATGTACAGTCTCCCACTCATTATCATGAACAACACTAGGAGGTCTCCATCTTCTCATTAACATGTTATTTGGCCCTAAATAATAACACTCTGTCAGTTCAGACTCGCATTCATCATCGCTAACTGCTGAGTCAATTAAAGTGGCAATCTCTGGAGCAGATCTTTGCATATCAGCTAACTCTGGACTTGCATCAGTCTGAGGAGAATCATCAACCTCTGAGTCATTTAACTGGACAAAAAAGGTATCACCAAGCCCATCGGCATCGCCAGTGCCATTACTGTCAACATTCTCATGGCTGGCTTTTGCCGTCATAGCCCTAGTTACAGCACATGTGGGAAACAATATAGGACATGTATCTTCCAACTCTTTAGTCCTATCCTCACTCGGGAGTTTTTGACACTCAGGGAACAACACTCACCTGTCCTCCCGCCAAGTCATTACCCAAAAGGAAAGTGCCCTCTTGTACAGAAAGCTGGTCAACAACACCTACATGCACTGAACCAGTAACTAACTCTGACTGGAGCTTCACCTCAAGTTGGGGAACAGATACAAACTCAGCTATATCCTCCAACAAGACACATTCATTAGGGTCAGCTACATCAACAATCTCCTTCAATATTAGTGACTGTGAGGCTCCTGTGTCTCTCAGTATAGTGACTTCCGTACCACCTTTTCCATTAAGTGAAACTAACCCATTAGATATGAAGTTAGCAAATAAATGATCTGGGTAGGAGTCGCTTTGTGTACTGATTGGGGGAGGACACTCTGACGGAGTCTTATTACCACTCCCACCTGAACCTGACGGCTGCACTGCTTCAATCTTACTAGTGTCTAACAATGGCTCTACAGGAGTCCGTCTCCACTCTGGCCTTATCAGCGTTATGCACCTGCTGGGGTTGTGTCTGACTACCGCTAACAATATCTGTGGGTGGCTGCTTTCTGTAGGTGTCAAAAGATCCCCAAGACTTTACCAAAGTAATGGGTTTTACAGAGGAATTTTTCCCTCATTCTTTCCAGCACCAATCCTGCAAGTGCCCCGTTTTCTGGAAATACGGGCAAAACCTGACACTTTTTCTTGACCCTCTGGCAACACTGTCCTCACTTACTTTCGTAGAACAACATGCTGTGGGGTTGCAATGTTCCCACTAGTGTCACTTGACATTAACTTGCCTTTACTAGAAGAAGGGTTCACAAAAACTGGCTGGTTCACTCTCCTACCCTTAACAACTGAGGCTTACGTTCATGCTTATAAAAGTATACTATAGTTATCTGCTACAACAGCAGCCTCAGCTAGGGTATCTAAATTTTTTACCACTGGGTATGTAGCCACATTCCTATCTATCTTATCAGTAAAGTTCTCCAAGATCATTAATTCTTTAAGTTTACAGAAATCAACTTTCTTAAAATGCAGCCATTGATCAAATAAGTCTGTGAGTACTCTAGCATATTCCACGTGAATCTGATCATTCTGTTTAAAAGTGGATCTAAATTTAAGCCTATATGCTTCTGGCACGAGTTCATATGCTTTGAGAATGGCATCTTTTAAACAATCACAGTTAGCCTTTCCTTTCAAAACACTCTGCAGCAGTACTGTCCAAGAGACTTTTGGCCACGAGAGACGACCTGCCACCTTTTCAAACATATGGAAATACTCAGTGACATCTTGCTCATTAACCCTTTCAGGTCTCCTGGCCACTATAGTGGCTTTCTCGGTAGGGGTCTCCTAGCCACTCCCGTGGCAACATATTTAGGCATGAATGAAAACTGTTGCGTGAGGTTGGTGAATGAAATAAGGATACGAGCTGCTCCCCAGACCCCTATGCTTCCACCAGGCATGCACAGATCACACTATTTTTGTTTAAACGGTCTGGGAAGAGCTAATTATGGTCGGGGGTTGGGCTGCACCTACCGATTTTATTATACTGTTGATCTGGCAATATTTTTTACTATTTTGGTATCAGACAGTTCATTTAGCAAAAGAATATTGTTTGCATTATATTTTTACTGCTCTGGAGGATACATAGGTCTCACCTCCCTCCTCCCTTTCACATCCCCCTTCCTCCACCCCCCTACCTTCCACCGATTCCCCACCCTTCTACCTTCCACCCTTCCACCCTGCCTCCAATCCCCCACCAACTACTTCCGCCACCCTCCTACCTCCCACCGATCTTTCATCCCTCTACCTCCTACCCTCAACCCTCCACTCTCCCTCTAATCCCACACCCCCTGCCTCCCTCCTACGCACATAGGTGACGCGTCACAGGCAAGCAAGAGATTTCCACATTGTATGTCTCAATACTTATTCATTTCCTGGGTGTTAGAGTGTCTGTTTGAGGGAAAATAATTACAAATTTATGATTTTAGGTTTCTAAGGTCGTTTCTGTATTCTTTTATACACGTACCATGCATTTATTTGTTACCAGGCGGACATACATGTGCAGCGAGTGTTGCCTTATTCATTGACAAATGATTGTTAGTGTCTCCTTAAATTTTTCTGAGTTATATTTCATGAGTTTCTCACATTTTCTGGTTATACTTATAACACCGTCAGTTTTGAGAAATAATAAATATTTGATCACTGTCTCTACTGCTGCCTGTAAGTACACAGGACGATATAGTTAGCAAAAATAAATTAAACATACGTACACACAAAAGGTAAGCTCGAAGGCTTACCCCCAAGTCCTCACCCCCATAGCCTTGGACAGTACTAAGCAAAATAAGAGCAAAGTAAAATAAATTAGTCAGTAGTAAGTGATAGTTTTATATGGATCTTGTAACTGTTTAGTGCGTTTTTGTAAAGAAAACATCTCAAGAACCATTCACAAATCGCATGAGATATAATGTACATATAATATTGCACTGTTTTTTATGAAAAAACACGGAAACAAACAATGCAATCATGTCGCCTAAGCACCAAGAAATCACCTACCCACCGAGACGGCAATATTCACTACGCTACCACACATCACTTGCTACGCAACTTCCCATCATTTTTGCAGCACTTGTATTGTGAGTAGAGCTCTAATGTTTTATCGGCAGCTGTGTATTACTTCCTTGTGCATGAATATGATATTTTTTTCTTTATTTGCAAACCTTGACTTAAAAAAACAAAAAAATGCATCTCTCAAACGTGACTTTGGGACCTATTTGAGACCTGAAAGGGTTAAAGGGAGGTACTAGCTTAATGTTCCTAGCAACATCAAAAGATTCCCTGGCAGATGAACTACTATAGTCTGTCTCAGGAAACATGAGGGAAAGAATTTTACAAAGCATTTGCCAAAATCGGAGTGACCGTGTGAAGGATTAAGAGGTTCCCTCGGAATTCTGGACCTTCCTCCTTCCCTCTTCCGTTTTCTTTACACACACACACACACACACACACACACACACACGACGCTTAAATAATAAAACAATGTGTAGCCTGTTTATGTATCAGTGCCCAGATATCGGTCCATAATGAGGAGGGATGGAGGATGGGAGTCGCCCGGGTTGGAATGTGTTATGGTAAGGAAGCCAATGAAATAGCCATGAAAGATGAAGAAGAAGAAAAATTATTTTATTTTATTTTATTGTTTTATTACTATTCTTTATGAAAAAAAAAATGTTATGAAAAAACATAAACTGATTTACAATAGTTTTACTGATCGAAGGATCAACAGTAGCGTTTCCTTAATAAATATTCATTATACTCTAAAATTTACATTAAAAATACAATCTCTCTCTCTCTCTCTCTCTCTCTCTCTCTCTTGATATTCATGTCTCCCTCATCTAAACCTTCTTCTTCACTGGTGGAATAATTCGCCACGTTAATGACGAATTCTTCGACCATGTGATTGTGAACAATGTCATTTCTGATATATTCCTGTTCTAGCTTTCTCGTATGCTCCATACATTTTTGCCAGTTTTCTGGTGTCACTTTCCTCACTGCATTTCTTGTGATTTCCTCCACCACACGCATTGTCTAATTATTATTGGAATTCTTTTTTCTTATTTCATCTTTCACTTGAGCCCATATAAGTTCTATTGGTTTTAATTCGCAGTGGTAGGGCGGAAGTCGTAAAACCTCATGTCCTTGGTCTCTTGCGATAGTGTCTATTTCATACTCTTGCCCGTCTTTGTTTCTTTACACCAGATCTAACAGCTCTAGCTTTGAGTGTTGTGGGTTGTGTTCTCCCTCAGCCATTCTATTATTTCATTTTTACGGGAAGCCTGCGTTGGTGATTTATTGAGGATTTTAGAGTGGTACAAAGCATTGTCCAGAATGAGCAGTGAATGGGGTGGGATGTCTGGGAGTAACTGGTCTTCGAACCATGCTTTGAAAGTGTGGTGATTCATTGATTGGTGGTAATCTCCTCTGTTACCATTCTGAGATCTGAACATGTTCAAACCTCCATGCACGAATCCATCCTCTCCTCCTGCATGTATAATGATAAATCTGGATCCTCTGCCACTTTTCACCTTCGGGCCCAGTTTTCCATCTGCAGTTGTCCAGCATTTATTGACACTCTCGTTTTGATTTACCCAAGTCTCGTCTATGTAAATCTCTTGCCGTGGGTTGATTGATTCTCTGTTTTCTTGTATTTTTCTTAGATAAATTGCTCGTGCCAAAGCAATAACACGTCGTTCCATCAGAATTTTTCGTCCTTTATCTGATTTCTTGAAAGTATATCCATTCTTTCTCAGGAGTCTGTGAAGGCTTGCTCTTGATCCCTTAAAATTAATCTCTTCCTTTACCTTCGCTAAAATTTGATCCAAATTCGGAACTTCACCTCTCTCATAAAATGATGCGACAATTCTGCGAAGACATGCCATATCAAACGCGTCCATGCTGTCCACCACTGGAGATATCCTGGGTCTCTTCGACGGGGGCGAGGAAACTCTGCCTTCTCTTGTTTCCTTGTTGAATCTTTGTATAGAGCTCATAGATATGCTATTAAATCTAAATATCCAATGAATAACTGGTCCAATATTTTTCATTTATTTTTAGCACTTTGTAACTCAAAAAAACAAAAACAAAAAAAGCTGCATACAAAAACATGAACCACAGTTCATATTGACGTGTGAGCATAACGGGTCACTTATACCCATTCATTCATTGCCTCTGTGTGTGTGTGTGTGTGTGTGTGTGTGTGTGTGTGTGTGTGTGTTTGTGCCTCTTGCCCTCAGGCCTTGTCCCTGGCCAGCCTGTATTCCCACAGGTCGTTAAGTCAGGTACGTTCGGCCTTTGACAGTGACTTTGGAGTAAAATAGACGATATTCCACCCTCATCTTTCCTGAGACAGACTATAGCTCTAGGTAAACTATCAGGGTGCTTCAGTCTGAATTCGTGATTCATTTCCTTTTGTCTCATTTGAGCCTGCAATTCTATTTCCCTCATTTTGGCTTGCATTTCAAGTTCTCTCAGCTTAATTCTGGCTAACCCAAGTTGCATTTTGTCACCAATATCATGAGCAGAAAAATCACTAGGGCCAGATATCTCTGATGCCAAAGGCTCTGGGTCAACACCTTGTGCAGTATCAAATGGCTCAAAACTAGCTATAAAGGACTCATTTTGCTCAAACATGGTGTTCAGTATTAAATCAAGTAACTTAGTGATTGAGGCAGGAAATCTCAACTGCAAGGCCTGGGCAAGCAATATGAGCTCGTGTTTTGTGAGTGTTTTCACTCTGTTTAGGGATGGCTTAGAATCCAAAAATGCTTTCATATCACGATCACTCATTAGGGCATGATTAATTATAGTTAGGTAAGTAATAGTAAGCACTGTGTATGTGGCCAAGGTTGCCAATATTATGTCACAGAGCTATCCTAGTGAGGTCGCCAAATTGTTATGGGGTTGTATATTATGGTGCACTCTTAACCTTTAATTAATCACCAAAAGGGATAAGATAAAACTTCCAAGAAAACTAACTTTACTGTACACTATAACATACACAACCAAAGAAGAAACCAGGGATCGTTTTACAAAAGAAGTATTCATACAGGCCTCAGAATACAAATATAAAACAAGTTATTTCGTACCTTACCAGAATACATTCAGTGGAGGCTTCCCACTGGGCAAATGTCAAATTTTTCACGTGGAAAAGATGTGGACTGGAGATGTCTAAAAGATGTGGATATCTGATCTTTTTTTATATGTTCGTTTCACGAGAATTTAAACACGTGTAATAGACGTGTTGAAATTCATCTAAAAGATGTAGATATCTGATCTTTTTTGATAGTTCGTTTCACGAGAATTTAAACACGTGTAATAGACGTGTTGAAATTCACGAGTAATACACAGTAATAACTGGTGGAAAAAATCATATGCATGCAAATTAGAAAGCCTCTCTAGAAGCCAAATGGATAAAAAAAAATATATACATTCACTCCTTAACTCCAACAAGTTCTTCCTATGCTGAATAAAAGTAATAATTTAGCCAGTATACATTGTCAAATTCATCAATCATCAAAACATTGTTAGCTTATAAGTCGATTAACTCATATAGACTATAATCAGTTCAGCTTGGGAAGAACTTGTGGGATCTAGGGATTGAATGTAAATTATTTTTATCCATTTGATTTCTAGAGAACCTTCCTAATTTAAATCGTATAAACTTGTCTAATGGTAAATAAAATAAACAGTCAAGATGCATCATAATCATCAACGGGTTAATTTTCAATAATGTGCAAACTATATAAATGTCCTGCAAGATTCATATACTGCATACAGTACTGTAACTACTTCAGTATAGTTAAGGTATAGTTAATGGTGAACGGAACCCATGAAACTTGTTGTGAATATAAGGTGCAATACATCAGTAGCCTGCGCAAGATTGGACACTAATGAATATAGGTATGTTTTAAATTAATACACAGAGTAGTTCTTTAATTTATATATTGTGTATTAATACAGAAAAATCATTCACACTGCTATCTTAAAGAGTTGATAAGGTGAAAAGCTTTGGATTCCACCTTCTGCAGAAGTGCTCAATGTGATAAAAAGAAAGTAATTAATCAGAGAAATTAATTGAGGCAACTCATTAGGAAAAAAATAATATGCCATAAGGGAACTTAACGGTATACTAAAGGTTAACAGGGGATCAGATAGGACGGTAAGGATAGCAGACAACCAACAACCATCGGCACATTCAGCAGCATGTTCGTTTCAGTAGCCAGATCCATTGCTCCTCTTAGAGTACAAAAGAAAATATAAAGATACAAACAATTAATCAGAAACCTTGGAAGCACTGTGAAAAACAAAACCCTACTTAGGTGCTACCACCAAGAATAATTATGTACAGTGTAGGTTCTGTGTGACAAATGGAGAAGCTGTCCACCATCCTCTTAAGGACAGTGCTGGCTGCGTGGTATGTGCAGTTCTATTCATGTAGGAGAATTACAGTGTTAGATTATCTGAAAGAATAAAACCTAGATATTAGTTTCAAGACAACATTAAGTACAGTAAATTAGGGAATTTTTTTTTTGTTTAGTTCATAGTACCGTGGGCTCACACAGTACGTGAGTTCACAGTATGCGAATTGTATAGTATGTGAGTGACCAAAATAATAACCAAAAAACCTTCATTGCACGAGTTTAGCCCACAATCCGCGAGGTAGAGGCAAGGAGTGGCCCAAAACCACTATTTTCCCTGAATAGCGACCCCCCTCCCCGCACAACGGGCCCATTGCGACTTCAGAGGCTCTTGGGGAAGGTGCTCAAGAAGAGCCTACAGTAAGATCTCACCAATAACGACTTTGACAATAATGTTTTCAGCAATAACGGTAAGTTAGAACGGAAACCCAGTTTCTTTAATCTAAGTCTACTAATACCAAGTCGGTTCACTTCCTTCTAGAACGGCTCCAAGCTCGCACAGGGGGCGGAGCATCGAAGTGACGTCGACTGGCTCTGGCATGAAACACCAGCTCAGCTGACTCCTGACCATGATGGAGGATGGATGTTTGCTCCACTACTCAGACCATAACATATTTTTTGGTTCGGTGAAGTGAAGGAAGGGACTGAAATGTGTGACGGAAGGTTTAGGGGTGTGAAGGAAGCACTTTTTCCCCTGCTTCGTTATCCCTTGTTATAAATGTTTAATTTAAATCTGCGGTTTTAAACATTTTCTGTTACTTAAGCCAACTGACGTCACACTCAAGCCACACCTCCCAGCGCCCTGATGGAAAATGAACTGACTTGGTATTAGTAGACTTAGACTTTAACCCGCCCCATCCCGACGTTTTCTGGGCAGTGGTACGCCCCAGTCCTGACATTTTTGGACCTTTTTTTGGGGGGGGGCTCAAACATCCGCTTTTGGTAAGAAACATCGAAAATTCATAGAGAAATCGCTCACCTGAGGTTTAAAATACTCGATACAGGTACGATTACCTCCTTACCCGGCTGGGTTTTCTAACAAGCTGGCACCAAAGAAAACGAGTTCTATGGGAGGGTAACTATTTTATCCACTCATAAACAGTATTTATTTATTTACATGGTACGAATTTATATGTAGTACAAGAGTATATTGGTTTTCAAACAGTAATATAGGCATTATGAGCATTGTTTCACTCACTAACTCATCACCATTCATGACCTTTTTTTCCCACATTACCTGATCGTCATTTCTGATTGTTTCTTCCTCTAATGCTATGTAAACTTTGTCCTCCACATTGTCATCGATTGGGGAATCACCCTGGCCCTGAATGTCTTTATTGGCCAGGTCACTGGTAACAGGTGAATTGCCGAGACAATGGCGTGCAGGGGGGGGAGAGGTTATGCGGTGTAAGGCATTATCCCTGCTTGGCATCTTGTAGAGGATAGGGGAAGGTGTCCCGTGTATATGTGGCAAAAATCACTCACGAAATCACTCACAAAAATTGAAAATTGTTCAAATTAGGGACCTTGCAATGATGCCGCGTTAATTTACGTCTCCGGGATATGAGTGCACATCATGTGAGGACGTGAATTCACGTCTCCGGGACGCGGCGGGTTAATAATGTTTGGATTCGATGAATGACAGTTATTTTGCGAATCCCAAGTTGTCATACAGCAAATACGTCCATAACAAGGAATGACGCAGACAAACAAGAAGTGATGAAGGAAATTGCCAAAAATGTGAGCAGTAGCGAGGAGATGGAGGATCCTCCCATCACCACCTCCCCTGACTTGCCTGCCACCGTCCCCTCCACCTCCACTGCCCCCCCCCCCGACTCACCTGCAGCTGCCTCCACCTCCACAGTCCTACCTGCTTCACCTGGCATACCTGCAACCCCCACCATAATGACTTGCTGCATTCTGGAAGAAATATAACATTCAAAAGGCCATAAATTTCTTCATCAAAGCCTGGAATAATACAACACTGGCAACTGTTAAACACACGCGGTGTGGGGGGGGTGCAGCGGGGGCATTCTAAATGTGCTGCCGTGCCTCGGAACCTCTGTTATTTACATCCATCAGGCATGTTGTCTATTGTTGTTAAGGTGACTGACCATATTTTTGTTATTGTACCTATATCTGCAGTATATGTCTGAAAAATTTTCCCTTTATTATGTCTCTAAGGGTAAAAAAATGTCAAGGTATGAGGGGGTACCGCCCATATGTAATTTTCCTCATAAGATTATGTATTCACAATGCACAATTTCAAAGTGCACAAGGACAAGGACTGCCCATCTACTTTTGTACTGTGCAAGCCCACTGTATTTTATTTTAATTTTTTTTCAGTATTGGTAAGAAGTAACCCTTTTTTGCATAATTTAGGGAACAATTTCCACTGCAAACAAATCTGAAGACCTGTAATTTGGTGAAGTCAAATTCGAAATAATATCCTTAAACTGGTACTAAATATATATATATATATATATATATATATATATATATATATATATATATATATATTCTCTGGAGAGAGGTTTTACCCATATTTTGATTTTAATTGACAGTACTTTCAACCACATATGATCACATACCCAAACCTGTCCTAGCTCCCATTATGGGGTTGAAGTCAAATACGAGTTGAAAACTGTAAAATCGAACAAATTATTTACCTTTTAGTATTAACCAAACCTAATCTAATCTAACCTAACCTGGCCTAATCCCTGTGTGTGGTTGAAGTCATATATGAAATAAAAAAAAGGGAAATAAAACTGAATGAAGTGCTTTTTAACCCATTAACTGTGGCATTAGGTTTCATGGTCAATCCCCCATGCACAAAAAAATGGGATTCTTTTTTCTTCAAAAATCATTTTTGCTCTTATAAATGAAAGAGTGCGTGGAAAGGAATAGGAAACCAAATATGAGTTCGTTATTTACCTTAGTTTGGCTGTGGTACGCTATTTGCGGACATTTGGCTGAAAAATGTAGCATGCATTTTTTTTTAAATAAGAGCTTGAGCATATGATGTACGCAGCAGTTGCATGCTATTCTTCATATGATGTATGTAGCAGCTATCGGGTTAATTAACCTAACCTAACCTACCAAATCAGACCTAATCCAACAAAATTTAACCCCCAACCTAACCTACATTAACTGCAAAAGCATCTTACCTAACATAACCTGGCCTAATCCCTGGATGTGGTTGAAGATATATAAAAAAAAAATAAAAAAAAAGGAATTAAAATCAAAGTGCTTCTTAATCTAATCTAACCTACCAAATCAGACCTAATCCAACCAAATTTAATCCTCAACCTAACCTACTTTAACTGTGAAAGCTCATAAATCTGAGGGCAGGGACGGGCTAACGTCGCCCTCCCCAAGCCATGACTATACAGTGAGTTGATACTGCACGAACAAAAACACCTAAAGGACACATTTGCGAGAAAAAGTCATATATGAAACCTCCCCTAAGCAGAGGAGTAAATATCATTGGAAAGGCTAGAATTCCTCTAGGGTGTGACTAAACGAAATGTAATACTGCCTAAATTAGCACTATACAGGCACCTGACAGAATTAATGCCTAGCCTATAGGCTAGCCTAGGCCCTATACATCATGCGGATAGGCTAGGCTATTTAGACCAAGCCTGTGTGGTTGAATAGTTTTTTTAAGGCATATTTCTTCAAAACATTAGTCTTTATACCTAATGCTTATATTATATGATTAACTTTTGATATTGAAAATTGATAGAGTACTTCAAGTATCTTACCTTCCCTCAAAGCTTGTGCCTGTGTACGTATGGTAAACGCAGGATTTTAATGTTTGTGCAAGGTTACCATTGAAAATACTCAAACTTCACTATAAGTAGCAAGATGGAATGGCAAAATATCTAGAATAATGCCACAGATATTAAAATTTCATTTAAAATGGCTCAAATAACTATAACATTTATAGAATGTCATTAGATGTAAAAAGTAAATATTTATACATGATCAAAGTGAATTCCTCTATAACTAGCAAGAAAGTTTGGCTAGATTGTATGAACATGGCAACACAGTGTTTGAGGAGTGTTGTTTATGTCGATGATCTAGTATTATTTTGCATTAGTTAAAAATAATAATAATTATAATAATAATAATAATAATAATAATAAAAATGTTTAATAAGCACATAAAAAGTATTACTTTGAATATCATGAATATCTACCGTACCATCATTTATATTGCTTAATTAAGAGAGATGATCATTTTAGGTAACGAATTATCCACAACCACTTCAGTCTGTCTGTCTGTCTGTCTGTCTCAAATATGGAATTCATGAAGGTTCGGGGAGGTCTTTGTTCAGGACACTAAATGGCTGATGATGATTTATATATCATCATCATCATCATCATCAGCAGCAGCAGCATGACCTGCCCACCTCCATTTCTGTTTTTTTATAACTTCTATAATATCTTTTACTAATTTAGTCTGCTCCCTGACCAAAGATAAAGAGGGCGGGGTGGCTCAGAGGTAGAGCGTCCGACTCGCAATCACGAAGTTGTGAGTTTGGGCCTCTCATGGGTAACCGTTGGCGGGAGTGGTAGCGCGCTCCTGTAACTTAGTGGGGCTATATGGCAATAGTTGCCTAGCTCGGGGATGACGATCAAATCACCAAAAATGATGTTTTTCTGTCCCTCAAAGATATTCCCAAAGAGCAATAGAAACGACTATGTTGGGAATATCCTTATATATATATATATATATATATATATATATATATATATATATATATGTGTGTATATGTATCTTAATTTCCAATCAATAAATATTATTAAGTGCTAATAGGCAGGCTACATAATTACTTTCATATATACCAAAAAAGGCATATACTCACTGCTCTATACAGAATCACAATCGGAACTAATCTATTTCATGTGAATTGTACCACCACATATATATCTCATACTATTCTGAGAGAATTCACATGAATTCTTCATCCAGTTTTACACAAGATCTTCTCAGCTAAGTTTCCACGTGGAAAAGATGTAGGAATCTGGTGAATACTGGTGTACACGAGATTTCACAAATATCCATGACTAAAAGATGTGGAATTCACGAGCTGTGCCCACTGGGTAAGTACTCACAAAGCTCGAGGAAACGTGGAGACTTCGAAGGTTAAATCCAGATATAATTCACACACTAGTGTAAATGGAGTAGTGAACCAAAATTAGGAAATGGTGTGCAAACAGTGCGTTTTGTAATCAAAGTCACGTATTGGGTAGTGTTGGGGAAAAGTGCAACACAATGTGACAACAGTGTACCGTGAGAGTAAATGAGACAAAATGTGTACAAAAATGTGTGTACAGAAAATGAGACAGAAATGTGTACAGGGATGTATGCACAAAATGAGACAAAAATGTGTGTACAAAAATGTGTGTACAAAATGAGACAAAAATGTGTACAGGAATGTGTGTACAAAAAAAGACAAAATGTGTCTCTTCACACTTTCCTTAAGCTTATAAAAGCAGACTTACCACGTTGAGTACACCGCTTCCCGTCCGATCAGCGATGTTAAGCAACGTTGGGTCTGGTTAGTACTTGGATGGGTGACCGCCTGGGAACACCAGATGCTGTTGGCATCCCTACGTGTCAAGTGGGGTTGGTGGAGGATTAGTGCCCCTCCCTGTAAAACAATTAACTCTAAGCCCTTGGCCACCCTGTTTGGGATACATGGGGTCTGGCAATGAATGAATGAATGAACTTACTTCGCCTCTCTCAGCTAATTAACCACTAGGCTGTCTTGAAAATAATCTCCGTCCATACAGAAACAATAGAGGCACCTGCTACCAGTGAGGGCTTCATACACTCCACACAGAACAATTGCGTGCCATCAAGAACGTGACAAAAACGCCATTTAGGCTTCTAATTGGCAAACATCCCTACTTTGCTCCTCCCACATTGTCACACCCAGTATTTCAAGGACAAGAGGGATTTTCTGTGTAATTTGTGAGGAAAACATCTGGTGTGTTATCAGTCCAGAAGGCAATGTTCACCACTGGGTAAATACACATGGGGACTCGGTTACCCCTTACAGCCCGCAAAACTGATAAGGAAAAGATTTACTGTTCTTAACGGCTCACCTGTCTCCTTACATTATCACTTATTTTATATTTCACCCATTCGTTACTGGGGTTAATTATGCCAGTAACATAATTCACAAAACCATTTATCGTACCATAGTACTGTGCACTTTGCAATAATGAAAAAAAGTGTTTTACAAGTATTTGGTGAATTTCAGCTGTGTTAACGCTACATTTAGCTGCTGGCTGCACGCACACTGGACGAGAAATCATTTTCAGAACTTTTGTGTTGAGAGTTTTTTCAGCACCTAAATTTGTCATGTGAATGAATGTGTGTGTGTGTGTGTGTGTGTGTGTGTGTGTGTGTGTGTGTGGATGAGTAAACTGGGGGAAGCAGCCAAGGTATTTAGTTACAGATACATATATATATATACAGATTATGAAACCTATGTCATGAGACGTAGCAAAGGCTGAAATTTCATGCAGATACCCCAGATAAATACAAACCATTTCAACGAGCAGAAGTCAAAACTGCAGAGGAGCGCCAGCTTAAAACTCCTCCAGTATTGCCATTAATTGATGAGTAGAATTGCCACTGTGCCTGGTGCAACAAACAGTAGTGCACTAAACCCAATAGTTTGGGAGTTAAGAAGTTTTAAAGCTAAAAAAAAAAAAAAAGTTGAATTCAAAATATTTATACACCTTATACCCTCAGCTGGTTTTCACCCACAGATTCTTTAGAGTGTTCTTTTTGCATAACCTTAAAATACAGCTCTCTACGAATAGAAAAAAGCAAACTAGGGGTTTCTCTCATAATTAGAACCACAGAAACTGAAGTGTGAAAATGTTTCTGAGAACCACTTCTCTAGCTTGGAAGTTAGGTGCGCTTTTGCACTCCATCCAGGTGAACAACACTTGACAACACAGCAACTCTCAAATTTGTGTCCTTCATTCTCGTTTGTCTGTTCCTTTAGGATTCATGGTGAAGTATAGTCTTAATTTCCATTTTTTCCACTTTTGACAAACAACTTTTCTGGTAGGTGGGGGCGCCCATCATCCACTCACTTAGTGTGGTGGTACTCTGGTTTCAGGGTAGCGCTACATTGAGTGGCAAGACAAATGATTTCTTGTAAACCAGGAAAGCATTTACAACGCTGAGTGATAACCTTAAGCCAACCAACACGTGTTCCCTACATGGCAACAAGTGGGTTGGCGGAGGGTTAGTGCCCCTCCCCGGAAAACAACTAACTAAAATACGAACAAGAAGCCTCGGATCAGGACTGACCAAAAGATGACAACTAAGGACTGAACAAAGGACATGATACGGATAGCGACGTGGAATATAAGGGGTGCAAATGATCAGGTAAAAGACAGAGAGGTTATTCAGGTGCTTGAGGGTGTGAAAGCGGATGCATGTGGATTAACTGAAATTAAATGGTGAGGCGAGAGTGTGAAAGAATCGGAGTATGAATGGGGTATATTCGCAGGAGTAGGTGAGAATGAATTGTTGTGAGTAACAAATGGAAGGAGATTGTAAGAGAGTATGGAACAGTTGGCTCAAGGATTGTGTGGGTAAGATTGAAAGTTGGACTACAAATGTGGGTGACTGTGTGCGTGTATGCACCAACGCAAGATCGTGCAAGCAGAATGAGAGAAGAATTCTGGACAAATGTGGAAGTATGCTTGGGAAAGTTTGAAAGGAATGAGTGTTTATGAGTGGCGATATGAATGGTAAAGTAGGGAATGTGGAGTAGCTGGTAAGTGGGGTGTGCCTGCTGAGATAGATGAGAATGGTAGTGATTAAGTTGACATTTGTGCCAGGAGGGGGTTGGTGATAGCTAATACCCTCTTCAAGCACAAAATGATCCATAGGTATAAGCATAGGTGGGCAATAATGAGATACAAAATTACCGAGTTACATTACCACATTACAGTTCGAGTACTGGTAGCAGTAGTGACATTACATTTCTCCTCATGTACCGAAATTGGTGCCAACGGTACATTTTTAAGCATATTTTGTCAGTACTCGGTACTGGTACATTTTATTTATCTATATTCATGCATCGTGTGATAAAAAAAAATGGTGAGGAGAAGGCCTACATGGCAGTGCTGCTGCCGACACTGGCCATGTGCCTCAAGAAATTAAAAGAGGTGAAGGAAAGCGCTGATCTGACAGTGTGCAAGCCTTTAGTGAATGTAGTGATTGGAGGTGTGGAAGGCAGGTTTGACCACCGTTTCAAGTACACTAACTGCCTGCTTGTTGCTGCTTTTCATCCCTAATTCAAGCTATCGTGGTTGGCGTGGTTACCTGAGTCTGCCTCCTACGACAGAGAAAATGAGGAGGACGGTGGAGAAGATGGTGTCACTACTGGAGGGCAAGTTAGAAGATGCGGAGAGCAGGACCACTGATGATGATGACAAGCAGGATGTCAAGGAAGAGTTTTTCGAACCCCTCTATGCAAAAGGGAGGAAGAAAAAGGAGACTGGGATAAAGCTAGTAAAGGGATATTTGGAGAAACCCCAGAAACATAAAATCAACAAGGACAGCTCTCCTTGCAAAGTTTTCAGAGACTTATTTGTAACTTATGACACGCCAATACCATCCAGTGCTGCTGTGGAAAGTCTGTTTTCATTGGAGAAGGACGTGCTAAAACCAAAACGAGCGGGACTCAGTGATTATCATTCTGAAGTGCTCATTTTCTTCAAGGGCAACACTGGAAAAGAAAACTAAAGTGTGTGCGGTGGCTCAATCGGTAGAGAGGTGGCCTGCAGTCCTGACGGACCCAGGTTCGAATCCCGGCTGGGGCAGGGAACAGTTTAAGGATTTGAATTTCATTAAATCGGGCTTTACTGATCTACCAGAAGACCCGCCGACATGTCGTAAAAATACCCCCGCTAATACCAATACACCAGTCCTGCATGAGACAGCCCTAGCATGTATTCAATATGGACGGTGGGTGTTAGCGCCGAAGTGGTGGCATGTAGAGGTGTATGGTATGTAGGAGGACTGCTGGGCCTTGATAGCAGGCTGTGAAGCCTATGCCCAGAGTCGGACACATAAAAAAAAAAAAAAAAAAATTATTAATCAGATTGTGCATGCAATGACACGAAATAGTAATAAAATTGTGTTTATTTTGATAAACACTAAACTAGGTGTATAAGAATGTGAATTACATTGGCCGGTTAAAGTTTAGTAATCTACATATTGAAAGTAAAGGACTGAACAGTCTGAATTCTCTACTACCTGGCTTTACCTTCCTTGTCATTCTTTGACTAAATATATCTGCACTGTTTACTTATCTCCTAATTCTACTGACTATGAAAAATTCGTTGACTATCTTACTTCCGTGATGGAACACATTCTATCCATTTCTCCTTTCTCTGAAATCTCCATTCTAGGAAATTTCAGTGTTCACCATCACCTTTGGCTCTCCTCTCCTTTCACTGATCCACCTGTTGAAAATGCCTACATCTTTTCTATCCTTAACCCTTACAGCACGGGCATATTTCCCAGTGTTTTGCGTGTCCCGCGGGGTTATTCAGGCTCCGACAGACTCTAAAAAAATATTTGCCAAAAATCAGTTATTAGTCCTAGAATATTAAAATTATATACGCATATGGCACATACCTTCAGCTTTCTCCTGGGATGTTTGTTGAGCCTTCATCGATTACCGTAGGACTTGTAGAGACCTCTGAAGTTGGGTAACGAAGTCTTCAATTTACACTTCCCGACAACCCGTAATATGATTACCACAGCCAGATATTAACACTATAAACACTACTCTATGATTATTAAGTAGTTCGGGATCCATACTCCAAAAAAAAAAACACTGTGAAAGCAATGAAAATTACGAGCTCGTATGACCTTCCCACTTGCGCTAGTTCGCTGTTGGTATTCTGTCATTTATTATTCATAAAACCCCTCACACTTTATATTTCTATTACTATATAACACTTATATATATCTGGAGTCTTTATCCATAAGTTTCCTTCAGTAGTATTAGTTTATTATCACTGAAGTCATTCAATTTTTCATTCAGTAAAATACTTAGAGAGCCACGGATTCACTTTCACCGTTATAACATCAAGTATTTGTACTCATATTCTTATATTACTAATTGCTTACATTTCTAGTTACATTTTCTATTGTATTTTCAATATTTACACTTCTATTTTACTTACACTATGTTATTCACTGTCACATTCAGTAACATAAAACTATATTACACTGTTCAATCTCATATGTACTGTACATCCATTGCTTTCACTTGCTATTTACACATTATTTACACATTACACATTACTTTCCTTTCCCACTTGCACTTTTACAACTGCTTCTGGCTGTGGTAATCAAAGAAACAGGTAACACAGAGGGGAACCTGGCACTCAGCACACTGCCAAAAGATGCGTTTGTGCTCAGGCGTGCATCGGGTGGTATGTGCACACACCTGGCACCTGCGAATCGCAGCCTTCCTCTTGCCTGTGGCAGGCATTTGCACCAGTCTGTGCCGATCCATGTACGCCCTCTGCCCAAGTCTGTCGGGAAGTGTTACTGGATGGCGCCTTGGAGTGGCTGCTGTCACCCTACCATATCTTTCAAGCAGCTGCTGAACACAAGTCCTGGCGAACAACCTCAGGGGCAAGGACTTGGGTGGCTTGACCTTCATCTTGTACAGGATGAAGGCGTTCAGCATCATGTCTATGAGATGCAGAAAAACTTTCCTGTACCACCTAGTATTCTTCCTGAGGCAGTCGATCTCTCCAATCATCATGTCGGACTTGTCCACGAGCCACATGTTGATATTGTAGTCCAACACAGCATGAGGTTCCTCACAGGTTCGCCTGTCCTACGGTCGACCTTCCCACTTTCTGTCATTTCCCCCTTATGTACGGTGGTGAGCATGTGCACGACCCTCTTGTCATGCCACCGTATTGCCAGCATCTTCTCAGACTTGCATATGTGCATGTCTCCTCACTGCGAGGTTCCTGCCTCTGGGAATTTGGGGAAGTAGGCACGATTACTTTTCACAGTGGTGCAGGAGCCGATGCTGTGCTCTGAAAGGTATTTGGCAAGTTTCGGTGCTGTATAATAGTTGTCTGTATATAGCACATGATTCCCACCAAAATACCTTTCAAGGAGCACTTTCACTACACAGCCTGAGAAGCCAAGGGGGTGTGTTTTATCAAGATGGACAGTGCTGGCTGAATAAATGACGAAGTCAAGGATGTACCCCGTCTTACAGTCGCGCAGTACAAAGAACTTAATTCCAAAGCGATGGCGTTTGCTTGGAATGTACCGCACAAACCTAAGACGTCCTCTGAACAAAACCAAGGATTCGTCAATGACAACCTTCTGAAATGGGTGGAAGAATGTCATAAACTTATCCTTCATTCTGCTCAGAATCTCCCGGATCTTCCAGAGTGGGTCGGTTTGGGAAGGTACATCGTTGTCGGCAAAGTGCAGGTTTCCCATGATGTTCCGGAAGCGATCTCTGGCCATGCACTTATTGAAGGTGGTTGAGGGTAGTAAGGGGTCCATGGACCAGTATTCTTCCAACTCATGCTTCTTTGAGTGTGGCATGAGAAGCATGAGGGTGAAGAGCACATACAGCTCCTGCACTCCCAGCATGGTCCACTGTTGCATCTTGGCTGCACCTGTACCACTTGCAGCACATTGTGATTCATACCTGTTGGTCTCATCACATATGTGCTTTATGACTTCGTCATCGAGGAAGGCTAGAAGGAAGTCCACACGCTCAGCATCCTCGTCAAGAATGAAGGCAGGCTGTACTCCTGAGGAACGCTCTTCAAAATCGAGATGTTCAGGGACAAAATCGGACCCTTCCATCCAAGCAAAGGCGTCCAGGATTCCCTCTCGTGGCAGTGTAGGGTGGGTGAGGGTGGAGGGTGGCTGTGAGGCAGATTTATCACATTCAAGGTCACTCCATTGACCCTGGGTTGCCATACAGCACTAGCAGCCCTTACTCTACTAGCAACTCTACTTTTACGGGTCAGGGATTTACCTCTTCCTCTACGGCCTGCCTTCACTGTTGATGCTGGTGGTAACTCCGACGACAAAGACTCCAGAGATAATTCAGCAGAAGAGGAAGAAATGAGTGAAGTGGGGCTTGGGGAACGGGGAGGTGAATCAACTCGGGACTCATGGCTGGCTGGGTCACGCGGGGCCATTGTTCTGGGGCTAACCCGCCGCCTTTATACTGCCTTCCCAAATTCCTTCCCTTGCTGCACTAACGGCTCCTTTCCCTTGGAGCTAGGGATAACCTGGGACACTGAAGCATTCATACTAGTAGTTTCTGGCACGATTTCCTCACCCAGCTCAACACACGAATCCCCCGAAGGGTCAAAACCACTATCCATCATCACCATTGATAATTCCGCTAGTTCACATTCCACTGCAGAGTCACTTAGTCCTTTCCTGCTTCCCCCACGAGTTTTTCTGGGTGTAGAGGTCACGGGGCCCTTTGCAATGGGCGCAGAAGCGGCAGAAATGGCGGGGCATGAGTGCGACATGCTTTGACCACAGCGGAGGACAAGGAACTAAATGCCGCGGCTTATCTAAGAAGGCAAGGGTTGACAGTGACAATGGGGCTGACAGCTGCTAACTTACATGCTAATAAATTATTGGTAGAAAATCTCAGCAATACATAAAGAAATAGGTAGTTCCAGGTGAATGTAAATGTCACTTAGGCTTCTCCCTTCCTTTCTGATATATATTTTTATTACAGAAATAGATTACAAGGCATAATTCAAAGGGGAAATTACCGTGGTAATGTAGCGAATGAATGCATGTGATGTGTTGTCAGGTGATAATTAGCCAATTCCTGGTGTATACCACTATCACTTACCTTATTTTTTTTGTATATATTATTTTGTATAAGTATAGGGAATAGGGCTTATTTCAGTGTATGAAATCTGTGGAAAAATCCGGGAGAGATTTACTTAGCAGAGCATGGCCAGGGAGGTGAGGGACAGGGTAATGGAGGGGAGGTAGGGAGGGGAGTCAGAAACGGGGGAAAATGGCTAAAATGTCAACAATGGATGGGAGTACAGATGAGATTTGGAGTGCTGACTAGTGTTGGACATTGGCAGTACTGATAGATGATACAAGCCACCACTTGAAAGCCCGGGATAATTCAAAATAACACAGAATCACAAAAGTGACGCCCCGCGGTATGATCCATTGTGGGCAAGCGTCACGAAAGTGACGCCCCGTGGTTAAGGGGTTAATGTTCTAGAGCAGCTTGTACAGCACCCTACCCGTATCCCTGACTGCCTTGGAGAGAGCTCCAACATACTTGACTTTTTTCTTACAACTAATCCTTCTGCTTACACTGTTAATCTTTCCTCCTCGTTGGGCTCCTCTAATCACAACCTAATTACCTTAACCTATCCTATCGCTCTGATACGGCCTGTGGACCCTCCAAAGAAACGTCGACTGTGGCACTTTGGAGCTGCAGATTGGGAGGCCCTCAGGCAGTACTTCTTTGATTTTCCCTGGAATGATTATTGCTTCCATGGCCAGGAGCCATCTGAGTGTGCCTTGCGCATTACAGTGGTTATTCTTTCAGGCATGGAAGCATACATTCACTTCTCATATCCTTTAACTAATGCAAGAAAGCCTTGGTTTAATCACGCTTGTTCTAATGCTGTCCACAACAAGGAGAGGGCTTTTAAAAGTTACCCAAACCAACACACCCCTGAATCACATCTTTTTTATGTTTCTGCCCGGAATCATGCTAAGTCTGTTCCTCACTCTGGTAAAAATAATTCCATCCATACTAAATGCTCTCAACTCTCCAACTCGAATTCTTCCCTCTCCTTCTCGCACCTTGCCAAAAACCTTTCTAACAACTTTACCTCATCATCCTTCCCTCCTCTTTTCTACTCTGATGGTTCTGTAGCTATTTCTTCTACTGATAAAGCAGATCTCTTCGCTCAGACTTTCTCCTCTAATTCCACCTTAGACGATTTCGGTGGTGTTCCTCCATCACTTCCCCCCTCTGACTTCCTCATGGCTGACATTCAAATTTCTTCAGCTGATGTATTTTCTGCTATCACAGGCCTTAATACTAACAAGGGATATGGGCCGGATGGAGTCCCTCCTGTTGTCCTCAAGAACTGTGCTTCTGTGCTTCCACTCTTCCTAGGTAGACTCTTTTGCCTCTTTCTGTCAACTCGTACTTTTCCTTCTTGCTGGAAGTTTGCTCTCATTCAGCCAGTCCTAAAGAAGGGTGACCATTCCCAACCCTCTAACTATCGTCCAATTGCTTTAACATCCTGTGTCTGAAAAGTTTTCGAGTCAGTTCCTAACAGAAAAATTTTAAACCATCTTTCCTATCACAACCTTCTTTCTGATTGTCAGTATAGGTTCCATCAGGGACACTCCACTGGCGATCTTCTCACCTACATTTCAGACTCCTGGTCATCTTCCTTTCGGGACTTTGGCGAAAGCTTTTCAATCGCACTTGACATGTCAAAGGCTTTCGATCGAGTCTGGCATAAATCTTTAATTCCCAAACTGCCCTCTTATGGTTTCTATCCTTCTATCTGTGCCTTCATCTACAGTTTCCTCTCTGGTCGTTCTATAGCCGCTGCTGTAGACGGCCATCGTTCTTCTAGATCTATCAACAGTGGTGTTCCTCAGGGTTCTGTCCTATTACTGACTATTTTCCTTCTATACATCAATGATCTAAGCTGTACATCTAACCCTGCCCACTCGTACGCTTATGATTCCACCCTTCACCTTTCCATTCGGCTCCCACAATGTCCACCTCAGCAGTTGCTTCAACAGAGAAGGGATGAGGCTATGGCATACCTAATGTCTGACTTGACAGGAGTAAAAATAATCTTTTTGTTTTTAGTGCATCAGAAACTCAATTACACCTATCAGCCCAACATAATCTTCCACAGGAGTCCCCACTAATGTTTAATTTTATCCAGCTGAATCCTGCATCATCCTTGAACATGCTTGGGGTTTCATTCACTCGGGATTTATCTTGGAAAGATCATATTGCATCTCTTGTAAAATCTGCTTCCAAGAGATTAGGTTTCCTAAGTTGGCTCCGTACCTTCTTTACCCCTGCACAGTTGTTGACTTTATACATGGGTTTTATTCGCCCCTGTTTGGAGTACAACTCTCATGTGTGGGGAGGCTCCCCACATACAGCTCTTCTCAATAGGGTGGAGTCAAAGGCCTTTTGTCTCAACTCTCCTTCTCTTACTGGCTCCCTTCAACTTCTGTCTCTTCACCACACTGTTGCATATTTATCTCTTTTCTATTGCTACTTCAATGGTCACTGCTCCTCTCAACTGTCTGTTTGCATCCCTCCACCTCTACGATGGGTGTGTAGCACCTGTCTAGCAATACACTCTCATCCCTTTTCTGTCCAACTCTCTAATGCAAGAGTTAACTGTTACTCCCAGTCCTTCATTTATGGAACAGGTCAACTCTGGAACTGTCTCCCTCTGTCTGTATTTCCTACTTCCTATGATCTCCAGTCTTTCAAATGCAGTGTGTCCAGGCATCTTAAAATGAACAGATCTTGAATTTGGCTCACTTTTGTATTGTTTTTGTTTTTTTCTTGGAAGGAGTGGTTTGCATGCCCCTTCCCTGTGGTTCCTTCTTTCTTGTGAAAAAAAAAATGTAGCCCCACCACTGAGAAAATGCAAGAGAACTGCAATCGAAAGTGTTGGAGTAGACGGAAGAATAGACAGAGAGATGTGTTCCCTACTGACTGATTCACCTTCAGAGTAAACTTTTGTGAGACCTGATGTGTTATATCACCGACATCTGCCTGAGTCATCAAACCAACTGTGTGGTGTAACGGGGCCCCGTGCAGAACTGAGGGGAACCGTGGATGTCCAGACTGAAGTGGCAAGGCAAGAGGCTAGTCCTCCCATCTACGTGGTCAACATGGAGGATCCTTGCCTTCTTGGTCTGGGCTATCTAATGTCCATGGGATGTGATCTGGACTTCTGCTCCATGAAGCTGAAGGTTCGAGGAAGTTTGGTTCCCATCATGGCAGTGAGACGTACCAGTTCTGGTGGCGAGGTGAGGGTGTTCTGCCGTATAATGATACCCCCAAAACCACAACTGTTGCTCTAGTGCAGTGTTTCTTAAAGTGTGGTCCACGGACCCCCACGGGTCTGTGGAACATTCCAAGGGGTCTGCAGGCTAATTTGAGTATCAGGTAAACAGTAAAACTGTTAAATGAAATTGTAAAATGAATAATGTTATGATTTATATGAAGTAAAATTTGAACAGTTATGTTCAAGTTAAGCCATTAATAAATAATTCAGTAACAATTTTAGTATATTATAGCCTACAAACACCTTTAAACTCAAGAGGTAGGGTAGGAGGGAAATCTACTCATAATTAAGGGTCAGCCACATGATGAGTTTTAAGAAAAGGGGTCCGCTGCATGAGAAAGTTTAAGAACCACTGCTCTAGTGCAAGGTGAGTGGCTCTTTTGGCAACTGTCTAGGGGTAGTGGAGCCTGATATACAATGCAAGATGAAGGCCAGAGTGATGATGTGGAGAACTTTGGTGGAAACAGATGCAGGTGAAGTGCCGGTTGTGTGGCCAATTTGTCCCGTGAGCCACAGAAGATCAACAAGGGAGAAATTCTGGGACTGTGCCAGGTAGTGGACCCTGATTTGCATTAGAGAAAGGCCTGCAAAAGGAGTGTAGTCAATGAAGAAGGTTATCTGCCAGACCACTTACAAGTCCTATTTTCAAGGAGTTGCCAATGCTTGGATGGCTCACAAATGCTGAAGCTGAAGCAGCTGCTGACGAAGTTTGCTGATGTCTTTTCCACCAGAGACCTAGACCTAGGGTGCACTGCTCTGGTGGAGCATTGTATAGACACCGGGGATCACTGCCAGATTAAACAGCCAGTGCTGATGATGGCGCCAGCCCAACGGCAAGAAATAGAGAAGGTGATGGAGAATCTCCAAAGTCAAGGAGTGACAGAAAAGATCAGCAGTCCTTAAGCATCAGCAACGGTTCTGGTAAGGAAAAAGGATGGTTTAGTAAGGTGCTGTGAAGATCATCGGGCCCTGAATGAAGTGACAGTCAAAGATGCATACCCCTTGCAAAGAAATGATGACACCCTGGATGCTCTGTCAGGTGCCATGTGGTTCTCCACCTTAGACATGAAGGCAGGATACCACCAGGTCAAGGTTGCAGAGAAGGATAAGGAGAAAACAGCCATTTAATATGGGCGGGGTTTATGGCAGTTTAAGGTGATGCCTTTTGGCTTATGCAATGCCCCAGGGTACTTTTGAGCATCTCATGGATCACATACTGAAAAGCCTGCACTGGCAGGCGGCTTTCATTTATCTGGACGATGTAATTGTGTTTGGACGGACTTTCGACCAGGGATTGGACGGGCTGTCAGACGTGTTCAACAGGATTTGAGATGCGTACCTCAAGCTGAACCCCAAGAAGTGCCACTTGTTTCAAAAGGAAAAGAAGTACCTGGGACACATTGTAGGTGAGGGCGGAGTCTGTACTGATCCAGAGAAGGTGGCAGCTGTGGAAAACTGGCTGGTTCCAACTTGTGTGAAGGTGTTACAGAGTTTCTTGGGCTTATGTACGTACTACCGGTGTCTTGTCAAAGACTTTGCAAGGACAGCTGCACCTCTGCACAAGCTGTTGGGGAAGAGGCAGAAGATTGCATGGGCAGCAGTGACTAAGAAAGCCTTCGACGAACTCAAACATGAGTCGGGAAACTCTACAGTATTGCCATATCCTGATCAGAGTCAGCCATTCATCCTGGATTGTGATGCTAGGGACTACTGTGTTATAGTCCTGTCACAGAAGAAGGACGAGAAGGAGTATGTAGTGGTGTATTACAGCAAGAAGCTCAGCCCTCCTGATTGGAACTACTGTGTGACCCATAGAGCTCTTGGCAGTGAGGAAGAGCCTTGATTTCTTCCATCCCTACTTGTATGGGTCCTACTTCATCATCAGGACAGATTGTGCGGCACTGAAGTGGCTGAATAAATTAAAGAATCCAGAAGGACAACTGGCATGCTGGCTTGGGAAGCTAGACCAGCACAATCATGAGGTGCAGCACCGTCCTGGATGATTGCATGGCAAGGCTGACAGCCTGAGTCACCGGCCTTGTGACCCAGAATGCCACCAGTGTAGTAAAAAAGACGAGCATAGCAAGAAATGCAGCTGTAGTGCAGTGACAGGGCCAACATCAGATGAAGAAGACCTGAAGAGGATGCAGATGGAGGATGCAGATTTACAATCAGTGCTAGAGTGGCTGCAGCAAAGTACAGTGTGACCATCTTGGGAAGAAGTTTCCGGATTCAGCCCTGCCATCAAGAGCTACTGGAGTCAGTGGGACCTTCTTCGTTTGAACAATGGACTACTGGAGCTCGACTGGGAGATACCTGATGGCCTCAGCAAGTATTGGCAACAGGTGGTTCGGAAAAGATGAGGTCCGAGATCTTGGAAGAATTCCATAACCAGATCACTAGTGGGCACCTGGGAGTGAAGAAATCTTTAAGTTGGCTACAACAGAGGTTCTACTGGACTGGCATGCATCAGCATATTGAAAAGTTGTGTGTCGGGCCTGTGATGTATACTATATCAAGATGAGACCCAAGAAAAGTGTTCAGTCCCTCTCCAGCTGTAAAAAGTGGGTGCAGCGATGGAAAGAGTCGCGGTGGACATTGCTGGACTTCTGCCACTCACTGAAAGACGAAACCGATACATATATGTGTCGCCATGGGCTACTTCACAAAGTGGCCAGAAGCCTATGCCATCCCTGATCAAGATGGGACTGTTGCTCAGGTGTTGGATGACCAGTTTATCTGTCACTATGGGATGCCACAAGAGCTACATTCAGATCAGGGTAGAACTTCGATTCTGCTGTGTTCCGTGAGTGTTGCAAGTGACTGGGGATCTAGAATGCTAGGACGACCTCACTATGGTCACAGTCAGATGGGATGCTGGAGAAATTCAGCTAGACCCTGGGACAAGAACTGCCCAAGTACTGCATAGAGGGACAAATGGAATGGGACCAGAAATTACGTGTGTTGTTGGTGGCATATCGGTCTGCATCCCATGAGCCTACCAGCTACAACCCTGCAAAACTGATGTTCGGTCACGAGTTACACTTACCCATTGAATTGTTAATGAGAAGACCCACCTGGTGAAGAGATGCCTAAACCAAGGGCCAGAGACCCCTAGACTCATATAATCTGAATCAGGGTGACACAAGGATGGCTTTTCAGGGGATCAAAATTAAGATTTGGGTCATTTGAAGTTTTGGCCCGGGCAACGCCGGGTACCCCTGCAGTCCAATTTTCGGTATGGAGACTCACATGACCTCTAGTTCGGACATAGGCTGCAGTATGTGAGGTTGACCCCCGAGGTCATTTAATGTCACCGGTGTTATACGCTCGAATGACTGGAACCAGAATCCCAATTCTTCGCATGGAGACTCACATGACCTCCAGTTCGGACGTAGGTTATGTGAGTTTGACCTCCGAGGTCATTTGAGGTCACCGGTCGGAGGTTATTTGAGGTCATTGGTAATAGTGAACAAGTGCACACAAATACTGTGCGTTAGTCTGAGAAAGCTGAAAGTTCCTGGACCTCTTATAATCCCTCTTCAAAACCATAAGAGGTCCATGGTCTTTTAAACGCAGTGTTCCAGGCATCTCGAAATGAAAGGATCTTGAATTTGGCTTTTGTTGTTGCTGTTTTCTCGGAAGGAATGGTTTGCGGGCTCCTGGCCTCTGGTTCCTCTTTCCTTATATATAAAAATAAAATCTGGAGTAGAAAGAAAGATTGAACAAGAATGAATAGTATTAGAGTCTTCTCCTTTTTAATCCGGGCAACGCCGGGTGCCCTGCTGGAAAGAGAGAGAGAGAGAGAGAGAGAGAGAGAGAATCATTGGACACACAGACAACACGAAGCCTATTGTACCAAGACGAGGTTATCTGTATTCAACCAAGTCAAACCAACACATAAGAATATAGAAGAGAAAAGAGGAAGGCTTTCCCCCACCCACCACACCAAATGATAAAGCCGGCAGGAAAAATACAGAAAAAAATACGTGGATGTTAGAAAGAATAAGATGGAAATTTATATAGGAGAGGCTGATGAGGAGCAACTATGCACTATGTAATCTCCAATCTTGAGAAATGCAGAGGAAGGAGCATACACAATCCCCGAATGTTCTCATTATTAAGAAGCGTCTGTATGTCGTCAGCATACTCTTCAGCCTTGAAATAATTAACATTTATACCCCATAGTCCTGAAATATTTGTCTAGATGAATTGAGGCATATTGATAATTTTTGCTCTAACTCTTCTTCCTGGTAGCTTATAATATAATTGTTCTACTCTGGGGATACCAAATTACGTTTTCTCTGTATTGGTGTTCTAGCTCTTGCTTTTGAGTTTCATTCCATTATTTCGAGTCACAGTATCATTCTCTGTTTTGAACAAATTATCATATGTAGCATCGTTGAAATGGCTAATGCTTGTATATATCCTCGACTTGTCGCACTTTTATTTATTTATTTTAGACAATGTACTTAGTTTCTGTAATCGCTCTTCGTATGGCAAATTTCACAGCGATGGGATCTTCCTTGGGGCTCTGCGCTGCACTGCCCCGAGTTTGTCATTGTCAGTATTAATGTTCGGCGACTGTTGCGTCACACATTACTCTAGATGTGGTGTAACGAATGACGTATAAAGCTTAATTTCCTTCGTGGGCCAGGGGTTACCAAGCTACACGAAGGCCGATGGGGTCCCGGCGGACCCCAAACCTTAATGGTGTATTTCTGCCATATTCATAAAGTTATATCTACTAAACTTTGTACATATGTTGCCCAGGAATCAGCGCGTGGAACCAACCCAGCAAGTATCCCGTTTTTTTTTATTTTTATTATCACTTTAACAATTTTTTTTCATTTTATAACAGGTTATTATAGTTTGAGTGTGGAAGTACTGATTATACTCTTATTTGAATGTCTAATTGTCAGTATTCTTGCAACAGGTTCTCAAAAATAATAAAAATGTGTAATGTAATTTAGCATGATCATGAAATAAAACTATCCCTATAATGTTCAAATTTGGTACAACAATTTCTTGTTTTATCCTCTTGATGAGCATCTTCTGTATTATTACCACCACTTACATTTTCAGAATTATAATCAGCACTCACAGGAAACTCAATACTACTCACACTAATTTCAATGTCTGATCGTTCAAGCACTTCATAATCATCAGCGTCGGATACAGATAAATCACCATCTGAATAATTTTCTTCTTCTTGGTCACCTTCTGCCACTTCCATTGAGTCATAAAACTTTGTTACTGGTATTGACATCGTCCTAATGTTTTTAATCTGTAATATCTGAAAAAAATATATAAAACAAATTAGTCACACGAAAGGCTAGCTGGGGTCCTAGTGGACCCCACTGACATTTATTGCAATGTCACTACTTAATCGTGCGAGATTTTTTGCTCAACTTTTAAGAGGATATAAAATAACCATTTGCAATAAAAGTCATGAGAGGCCAGGTTGTGAATGTAAAAAATGGATTAATGGCAACCTTTTAAAACCATGCTGTGGTCCGCAGGGACCCCATTTGCCCACGAAGGGTTAAAGTTTTCCTTCGGTGTTTTATGTTTGAAGTTCCTTGCGATAAAACCAAGCATTATGTTCGCCCTGTTATTGGCTGCTATACACTATTTTGAGTTTTCATTGTGTCTACTGCCAACTCCTAGTTTTTTCCCGTTCTTAGTTTGAAAATACAGTATCCATATTATTATTTTCTTTTTTCACCAAACTCGATTACCTTACGATTATCCACATTAAGTTCCATCTGCCCTTTTTCACTCGAGTTTGTTTACTAATCCAGGTCGTATTGGATGGATTCACAGTCCACTTTCATAATTCCTCTACGTCCAACCTTTATGTCATCTGGAAATTTTGTTACCATAGAAACGAGACCATTTTTTAGATCGTTGATATGTGTAAAAAAAAAAAAAATGCTCCTAGAACTGACCATTGAGGAACTCCGCTTGTTACGTCGTCAGTCTGATGATTCGCCATCAATCACTACATGCTGCCTAAGCGTCTTTGACCAATGACCAGTCCATGAACATAATTTGCTAGAGAGGCTGTGAGCGTTTAGCTTCTCAAGTACTCTTAGGTGGGGGACCTTATTAAACTCTTGTTTGAAATCTTGTTGTATGACATCCGATGGTATTTTTGCGTCTCAGTTATCGTAGGCCTATATGTATATATTTAAATCAAGGCAGATTTGTGAGGCATGAGCTCTCATTTCGATACCCTTGCTGATTATCTAAGATTATGCTTGATAAACAGTAAGGTAATTTTATCTGTTAACTTTTTTCTGTCATAGGTTAATGCTGATTTTACGCTAGTAGGTCAGTAATTTGGTGCGACTTTTTAAAGATAGGTGATATTAGCGAGCAGTCGTTGATTAGGCACTCTACATTGAAGTAAGGATTTATCGAACATTTTAGTTATAGGAAAGTACAACTGTAACATTCACATACGCACTATTATGGCCAGGGCCAGTCGATTTGGGGGGGGGGGGCAATTAACTGAAGATAATTGAATATTTCATGTCCAGTCACTTCGCTGATTGATAATTTATCATCTTGTGGTCCTGATAAAACTGATTGTTGAATGGAAATACTGGCGCTATTTTCTTTTGTGAAAACTCTGCGAAAGGAGTGTTTCAGAACTATTCCTGTTGTTGCACGACATTCGGAAATGTTTCCATTCAAGTTTCTCCCCTTCCCTTTTTTATAACTGTACTGTTATAAAATTGCTACATGTTATAAATGAATAAATGATCTTCATAATGAACGGAAAAAAAGAAAGTAAATTACCATATTATATTATTCACTAATTTATTCATTGATGATTTCTCACGTATATATAAATATTTCGCCAATGCTTATTCATATAGAGATGTAGAGCATTTTAGTTGCATTGATTTTTGTAAAAAATGACACTTCTAGCTCTGTTGGAAATAGTTTTGTGGCTTACGGAGCAGAAATATCTTAGTCTTTCACCACACCCGGCCGCTCTTGTAGCAGCTGGCTCAGCATTTCATTTCATTTCCCTGTCCTTATTTGTCACTATATTGTTATGAAATTGCTACATGTTATAAATGAATAAATGATCTTAATGAATGAAGAGAAAAAAGAAAAATGAATTACCATATTTTTTCGTTCACTAATTTGTTCGACGCCGATTTTTTTTTTTTTTTTTTTTGAGATTTACTGTATAAACATTTGGTCAGTGCTTGTTGAATGCTCTACAACTTTCTTTTAACAAGCATTGACGAAATTTTTATATATGTCTGTGAGAAATCAGCACTGAACAAATGAGTGAATGATAAAACATGGTAATTTCTTTCTTTTTATTTATTTATTTTTTTTGTTTAGTTCATTAGAAGATTTATTCGTTTACATGTAGATATTTCATAACAATATGGTTATAAATAAGGGCAGGGGAGCAAGTTGAATGAAGCAACCGATAATCATGGTGAAAAAACACCACAACCTATATGGTTGGACACAATCTGAATCTGGAGAGTGCGAGGGGTTGGATTTCAGTTGAATGCAAACTGTGTGCGAGCGGTTGGATTTTTTACCGAGCCCTCGTGTATTAGAGGGTTAATTAGATCTCCCTGTCAATTTTATGTAGTCATGAGTTTTAAAATATATTGTATTGTTGTAGTAATACTTCAATAAGGTACTTGTCACGAAGTTTTTACCACGATACTGTAATCATAATTATATCGGGGTTTTTGGTAGTTGCATAAGTAATTAGTTTATCTCTCTTTGTAGTAATACCTGCATTTATATTAGTTTATCTCTCTTTGTAGTAATACTTGCATTCATATGCATA
>NC_137005.1:19618909-19673704 GCF_032717465.1 Coenobita brevimanus
CAAGGTGACCAAAGGATGGTTTAAGGGGGGTCAAAATTCAGACCTGGGTCACAGGTAGGGTGTTCGCCATTTTGGCCCTGGCAACGTTGGGCATTTTTGCATCGAGACTCACATGACCTCCAGGTCGGACATAGGCTATGTGAGGTTGACCTCCGAGGTCATTTGAGGCCACTGATCCGAGGTCATTTGAAGTCATGATTAAAACATGCTCGAGCAACTGGACCCAGGAGCCTAATTTTTGGCATGAGACTCACATGACCTCCAGTTTGGAGAAAGGCTGTGTGAGGTTGACCTTTGAGATCATTTGAGGTCACCAGTAGGTCATTTGAGGTCACCGGTAACAGTTAATGAGTGCGCACAAACATTGTGCGTTAGTTTGCCAAAGCTGAAATAAAAAGTTCCTGGACCTCTTATAGTTCCTCTTCAAAAGCATAAGTGGTACAGTTGCTCATAAATGAATTGGTACCTCTCTAGCCAACCCCATCCGCCTTTCGTGTGGTAACACTGTAACCTTTATAACTTCAGATGATTCGAGTTGAGCATTGAGATACTATGCCTAAGTGAACCCCGATTCGAATTTAGCTTCACTTCCTGGTAAAATAATGTTGCTTTGCCGTGTGCGAGAATGCTCTTCACAATATTGCTTTGTATATTAAATAATGGCATCATAATGCATGCGGCAAATCCTTTGACCTCAGTAGATAATCTAATTTTTAACACTTTCATAATGTAGCATAATGTAATGCGTGGGTTGAGATGCGTCAGTGCCAAAGCGAATGCATGCCTGGCCACATCTCTACTAAATATTCATGGATTTAGGGTATGTCTCACAGCCAGAACGAGAACAATTATTCAATGGCGAAGGGACGTGTCAGTTCTACATCACATGCTAATCTAGACATATCTCTGCCATGTATGCATAGACGAGAGAAAGTGATAGTGCCTGATTACACCTTTACGTGGTCAAATCTCTGTCACATACAAGTTCTCGGATTACAGTAGCAGAGCACATACGAATTTCAGAAGGCTTAAGGACAAAAGGACAGAGGACATATTCGCGTGCTGGTTCTGGTTACCCCATGTAGTACCTTTTGTGGCAATAGGGCCAGTAGGTTGCCCATGAGTGCACGTTTGCGAAAGCACGCACGCATTCACACACACACACACACACACACACACACACACACACACACACACACACACACACACACACCACTGAGGAGGCACCAAGGAGAGTGGACGCGGGCTGACAGCACTCCATACCGAGCTAGCACGGCCAGTGGCATTACCTAAATTAGTATCTTTATATGAGTCAAGCTCTGTACCAGGTTAGACTAAATGGTTTTCTATTATTTAAAATATATATATATATATATATATATATATATATATATATATATATATATAAGAAGAAGTTTAAACAAGACTTGTTCAAACAGAAAAGAGAACCGAGTAGCGAAAGAATGCGCTCAATCAGCTGATTGTTTGTTTAGACTACAACTGCCCCAGGGAATGTAAGTACTCTATGCTTTTAGTATTGCAAAATGGCCACATACTTTAGTAAAGCAAATTTGGAAAAGAAAAGGGATAAAGATAGAAAGCAGGATGATGATTTCTACCAAGAATTGGTTGAAATGGAGACTCACAATAAACTGGTAGAGCGTGAACACAGACTGGAAATGACTTTTCAGAATGAGATTGATGAAATAAAAAAGCAGATGCACTTGCAAAAGGAAGAAATAGAAAAACTAGGAAGGGAGGTCAACAATAAAGACACAACCATATGTGAACTAACATTGGAAGTGAGTACACTTAGGAGGAAAATGAGTGAAATGGCAAGTACAGTAGTCAATCACGAGAATATTATGGATGAGTTCAAAAATGATACAGAGACAATTAGGCAAGTAAGCAGTCTGATAGACTAGAACAGTGATACTGAGGAGGAGATAACACAGGTGAATGAAGCTGTGCAAAGCTACAAAAATGATGTAGAAACCACGTATGCTGAAATGGTGAAAGTAAAGAAAGACTTAGAAACAAGGGTGGAAGAAAAAAGCATTAAAAAGGAAGTGAAAAGAATAATCCAAAACAATCCAAAGTTAGTCAGAGATTCTGTAGATATCAACAAATCTATAGTAACCACCGGTATAGAAGAGGAAGAAGTAAAAAACAAGATCTCAAGAGACAAAAAGGAGATGGCAAATGTAATGAACTTATTGAAAGAAGTATCAGAGGAAATCTGTAGTAAAGACATAGAGGAACACAAAAGGTTAGGGAAATACGAGAAAAGCAAGTCAAGACCTCTAAAGGTAACCTTCCAGAGTGCAAACACCGTGGAGGAGATACTAAAAAATGCAAAGAATCTTATGGAAAAAGAGGAGTTCAAAAATGTATGGATAAAAAGATGCCTAACACAAGAGGAACTGGAATTACTGAAAGAGAAGAGGGAGGAAGCAAAAACAAAAAATGAGGGGTTATCAGAGGGGGAGAACACATTTTTTTTTACAAAGTAATAGGATTGCAGGTACGAAAGTGGTACATAAACAGGAGGGAATAAAAAGGAGGAAGGTAGTAGAACCATGTCATGACAAATATATAAACAAGATGATTAAGTTGATGTACTCAAATGTGGATGGAATGGTATCTAAATTATTGGAGATGAATGATTATATCAGAGAAAATGAACCACATATAATATGCCTAACTGAAACAAAATTAACACCAAGGATATCAAATGACATACTAAACTTAGAGGAATAAAATATATGGAGAAGAGATAGGAACTTAAAAAAGGGGGAGGAATTATAATATTAACTAAGAAAAATCTAAAAGTCAATGAAACAGAACTAGATATACTGTCACAAGTAGAACTGGTTGCAGTAGAGATCAACACATCTGAAGGGAAAGTAATTATAGCCAATTTGTACATGCCACCCAGATCAAACACATGGGAAAGAGACGAATATGAGGACCTGGCAGAGAGTACAATTCAGAGTTTAAGAGCATTACTACATAAAATGGAAGAGAAATCGGAAAGAATTAAGCTAACTGGAGATTTTAATACAAACATAAATTGGAATACTCTAGATATAATAAGCCAAGAGAGCTGTTGGGACCAAAAGCTCCTGGATCTCGTGCAAGAGTTTTTCCTAACGCAACATGTGAGGGAAACCACCAGAAAAAGAGGACTCGATGTACCTTCAATGCTAGATCTCATATTTACTAGGCAAGAAAATGATATTGACAGTTTAATATATCACCCTCCACTCGGCAAAAGCGACCATGCAGTACTAAATTGCAACTTCAGGATAGCATATGACATAGTTAACAACAATGAAAGTTACAAAAAGAGCCTAAACTATAAAAAGGGAAATTATCATGACCTAAGGAAGACCTGATTGGGATTATACGTTAGGAAATAAAACCCTACACACATCAGAAAGAGAGAAGGACCTAGGTGTGATCATCAATAACAGACTATCTCTGGCTGACCACATCAGTGAGAAGGTACGGAACATGTATACACTGCTTGCAAATATGAGAATAGCATTCACATACATAAATGAAGACATGCTAAGAAGGATAATAACATCATTCATCAGACCAACTTTGGAGTATGCATCAGTAGTCTGGAGTCCTCATCTCAAAAAACACATAGACAAGATTGAAAAAGTTCAAAGTGCTGCTACAAGATGGATACCAAGCTTAAGGGATCTAAGCTACGAAGAAAGACTAAATAAACTGAATCTACCAACACTACAGGAGAGAAGGAAAAGAGGTGACATGATAATGCTAAATAAATGCATATCAGGGAAGGAGAAAATAGACATAAATGACTACTTAACATATGGGGAAGCATCAGCAAGAGGACACTGCAAAAAACTACATAAGAAGAGAGGTGATAAAGGCGTAAGGAAATTCAGTTTCCCAAACAGAGCAATTGATCAGTGGAATGCACTACCGAATGAAATGGCGTGTGCCAAAACAATTCACAAATTTAAGGATATGTACGATAAATATGGTTTAAGACACGTGACAGTACGAGCTTGACTCATTCCTGTAAAGATACAATTAGGTAAGAACAATTAGATAAGAACCAGGCACTGATTCTGAGGGGGGCGTATACCTCCATATTTTCGTTAGACCAATGAATATTTATAATAACTGAACTAACAGCAAAATATGAGTATTGTCTTAGTTAAATGCCTACATGGAATAACTTCGATGAAAAGCAGGATGTGGTGATAAATTGCTGAGGGTATGACAATGAGTTATCAAGAGTTCATATTTGTAAATCAACAAAGAATCATGCCACCGTTTTCCAGAGTGCTGCATCCAGCTCTGACCAACCTCTTTCCACATCCACTCATCCCCCCTTCCGACAACAAAGACATAGACTTCTCCCTCCCCCTCACAGGCACCAAGTACCCAAACATATGTTTCTCTGCAGCAATGTTTTCCTTTCTTTCTGCATCAAAAATCTCAGCTTCTAATTAGTGGATGTTGGACCCATTTCTTCCTTGCACATGTATTAAAACTTCACACCCTATAGTACGATGACGTCTAATTATTTAGTTTGTTCATTAATAGTACGATTTTACTTGACAGACTTATTAGTGGGGTGTTCGACAATAGTATTGAATGAACCCCTGCCTTCTTGAGGTCTTTCGTAACTTATATAAGATTGCCTGGTGGTAGATAAGTCTATCTATCTATCTATCTATTGCCAGACGCCTCAATCCCGTTTGGGGTGGCCACAAACAAATCGCCTCCAAGTCGCCCTGTCCCCCGCCATTTCACTCCCCTGCTCCCAGCTCACACACCCCTCTCTCATATACCTCTCCACTCCATCCCTCCATCTCATCCTCGGCCTCCCCCTCCCTCTTTCCCCCTCCACCTCACTCACATACACTCTCTTCGTCAGTCTTTCACCCTCCATCCTCTCCACATGGCCATGATAAGTATTACCACTTAATCATGATGAATGGGACACTGTTATTTAGTGGAACGTTTATGCCAAAATTATGAGGTTGGATGGGATGTTGGTTACGGCAACCACTGGTTTAGTATGTGGTGGTCTTTGGGTATTGAGCCCCTGACCTGGTCTCTGTATAGTTATTACTGTATTAAAAACCACAAGTACTAATACTTCTGGTTGTCATTACAATAAATGATGCTTATACCTTCTCATCTACCAGCGAATCGTAGCACATAGGGAACGATTTACTATATAACGAAAAATAACGTTGGGTCTGGTTAGTATTTGGATGGGTGACTGCCTGGGAACATCAGATGCTGTTGGCATAACGTTCTCCCTACGTGTCAAGTGGGGTTGGTGGAGGATTAGTGCCCCTCCCTGTGAAACAATTAACTCTAAGCCCATGGCCACCTCGTTTGGGATACATGGCGTCTGGGAATGAATGAAAAATGAAAACACGATTTTTTTTTTTTTTTTTTTTAAATTCTGACTCAGTGATGATGGAAGATTGCCTCGTTAGACTTTCTGTCATATTGTGCTACAATCCAGGCATAGTATCTCAAAGCCCAACTGGAATCACCTGAAGTTGTAAAGGTTACAGTGTTACCACACGAACGCGGAGGGGTCGGCTAGCTACATACCACTTCTTTTATCAGTGACTGTACATGGTCTTTCTGTCGTAGAAAGAAAGATTGAACTACAACAAACAGGATTATAGTGTTCGCCTTTTTCGTCCGAGCAACGCCGGGTACCCCTGCTAGAATATCTATCTGTCTATCTCTCTCTCTCTCTCTCTCTGTATATATATATATATATATATATATATATATATATATATATATATATATATATATATACATCGTTTCATCGTCGTTCAGTTTTTAAAGGCTCCAACCTGCTTGCATGCGTCAGCCTTGGTCACCTAATTGTGGGTTTCCACGCTGCACGATCCATTGCAGCCTCCCTGTTCAGTCCCTTAACCCTGAGATCACACTTAATGACCTCGTCCCATGTCTTTCTCGGTCTTCCCCTCATAACCCCACCCCAATATTAACACTTCTCACCTTCCTCACCCAATTATCATCCCCCGTCGTCTCCACATGTCCAGACCATCTACCTCTCCTCATCATAACACCAATACACTCCAGTCCCATCCTACCTCTCAATGCTTCCATCGTAAACCCAGCCCCACCGGACCTTGCACACAGGGACGCACTACACATCCATCTAATCATTGTCATTTCTGTACGTCTGAGCCGGCGAATATCCTCCTTCTTCACTGCCCAGGTCTGACTACCATACAGCATTACACTCCTAACACATGGTGCATACAAAGACCCCTTAGCATGTAGGGAGAGCCCTCTCAATGTCAGAAGAGACAAGAGCTCCCTGAACTTCTTCCAACCACTTCTCACCCTAGCCACAGAGCTAGCTCCAGCCCCACCTCCAGCACACAACATGTCTCCCAAATAACAAAAATCTTCCACACACTCAAGAGATTCACCAGCAAGTTCAGTCCTTTCAGGCCTGACAATCTCCACCTGCTCTCCCCAACACACCATACATCTAAAATCAGCATTATCTCGCAGTCTACCTCTGATATCACTACACATCTTGTGCACCCATTTATCACAAACACTGCACAAGATAGACTTACTTCCCACGCCCCTGTGGCAAACTGCACATGGCCACTGTCCCTCGTCTTTGACAGTACCGCCACCAACCCTAGATATCATTACTTTTGTTTTATCTGCATTTACCCTTAAGCCCTTGTGCCCCATACCATCTCTCCACTTCCTAAACCTTTCCTCCGCCTCCCTTTCGTTCTCTGCAATCAACACCAAATCATCAGCATACAACATCTCCCACGGGAGTCCGTTTCTGAAGTCACATGAGAGGGCTTCAAGTACCATGATAAACAACATGGGACTCAAAACTGACCCCTGATGCACACCAACATTCACGGAAAACTCATCACTCAAATCTCCATTCACTCTTACCTGGGTGCGAGCACCTACATATATATCCGTAACCACCCTAACCAGCCACTCCTCCAAGCCAAGCTTTCTCATTGTCCACTTGACCACCTCTCTAGGGACTCTGTCAAAGGCCTTTCCAAATCAACAAAAACATAATACAGATCCCTTCTCCTACCAATATATTTTTCCTGAGGCTGTCGAACAATGAATATGGCATAAGCAGTTCCCCTACCTGGCATAAACCCAAACTGCATTTCATCAATATTCACTCTTTCTCTAATCATACCTTCTAAAACTCTCTCCATTACCTTCATTATCTGATCTAAAAGCTTTATACTTCTATAATTTCCTCTTTCCAGGGCATCACCCTTCCCTTTATACACATTTACAATTACACTCTTCAGCCAATCATCTGGGACAACACACTCATAAATAATCATATTTATCAGGTCAGTGACTAACCTCACCCCTACATCTCCTGAGGCCTCCAACATTTCGGCAGTCAACCCAGACACACCTGCTGCCTTCCCCACCTTCATCCTGGCTATTGCCTCACTCACAGTAGCAGCATCAATCAAAGGCCAAGGGCCAAACACTGGATCTGCTGGCTCCAAACCTTCCCTGTCCCAGTCAAACTCTGCATTCAAGAACCAGCTATGATGCTCACTCCATGCATTTTTAATATCCTCATTGTTCACCACTACCCTTCCTTCATCATTCTCCACACACTGCTCACCTATAATATCCCGATTATCCCTCTTCATCTGATTTGCCACCTTAAATATCATATTTTTCCTTTCCCCATGATTTAGGTTATCAAGTAAAAGTCTCTGTGACTCAGACCTCGCCCTGTATACCTCTCTTCTAGCCCTATGCTTGGCAGCCAAGTATTCCACCTTGCCACCACCCCTCTTCCATTCCCGGAAAAGCCTACTTTTCTGCTTAACTGCAGCTTCTACACCCTCATCCCACCACCAAGTTACTTTATGTCTTGGTGGTCCTCTTGTCCAACCGCATGTTACATCAGTAAATCTCAAGAGATTGTTCTTGAGGGCTCTGTATTGTTCATTAACACCTCTGTCTACAGCTCCCTGTTCAGCCACCACTCTTCTCATCTCGCTATAGAAGGCATCCCTTACTACTTGGTTTTTCAGCTTCCATACTTTCCTCCTAGGTACATAAGTCCTCTTTTTCATCACTCGTTCTTTAAGAACCATATCACAAATCAATAGTTTGTGCTGCTGCACACACTCTTCACTTCCTATAACTTTAACATCCCTCACTAACCTCCTATCAGCCCTCCTAACAAGAAAATAATCTATCTGACTGCTATTTCCCCCAGACTAATACGTAATTAACCTACTCTCTCTTTTCCTAAAATATGTGTTGCACACAATCATGTCCGTTGCCTCCCCAAACTCGAGTATCCATTCCTCTTCCGCATTCCTTATACTATACGCACATCCCCCATGCACTCCTTCATAACCTTGTGCTGCTTCACCTAAATGACCATTTAAGTCCCCTTCCAAAACCACTATCTCATCATCCCGCATACCACCTACTACACGTATTAAAGCATCCCAAAATCTGTCTTTCTCTGTTTCATCCAATCCAGCCTGTGCAGCATATGCTGATATAACTGCAGCTATCTTTCTGTCAAATAGAATTTTCACTACCAATATCCTATCGCTTACTCTTATAACATTGATAACATATTCCACCAATTTCTCTGCAACCATCAAACCAACACATACATATATATATATATATATATATATATATATATATATATATATATATATATTCTCCCGCATTTGGTCTGATCAGCTAGTCAGGTCAGGTGCAGGTAAGGGGATGGGTCTGTTATGATGTGGCAGGGGTAAACCAGTTCTGCTGTCGGGCCCTGCTGCGAATGTCACTGATTGCATTGCGCAGTTGACCCTTGTGCGATGTGATGCGGTGAGGATCTGTCCGTTCTCCCCTTTGGAGCTAAGATGCGAATAAATGTGTTTGAATGGATGAGTAAATGGAGAGTGAGTCGTCCTGTCTCGGCTACCTCCCTTTCCTTGGGGGAAGCAGCCTAGGTATATAGATAGAGATATATATATATATATATATATATATATATATATATATATATATATGTATGTATATATGTATATATATATTGCCATATGCCTGAATCCCGTTCGGGGTGGCCACAAAAAAAATCGCCTCCACGTCGCCCAGTCCCCCGCCATTTCACTGCCTTGCTCCCAACTCACATCCCCCTATCTCATGTACCTCTCCACCACATCCCTCCATCTCATCCTCGGCCTCCCCCTCCCTCTCCCCCCCTCTATCTCACTCACATACACTCTCTTTGTCAATCTTTCACCCTCCATCCTCTCCACATGGCCAAACCACCTCAGTGTATTCCTCCTAACGCTTCCTATCACATCTACATCCACACCACAACGCTCCTTTATATCCTCATTTGTCAGCCTATCTCTCCATTTGACTCCACAGGCTCCTCTTAAATAACTCATTTCCACTGCTCTCACTCTTGACTTGTGTCCTTCCAACAACGTCCAAGCTTCACTTCCATACGTTAGAGTTGGTATCACAATACTGTCATGTAGTAACTTTTTCACTTCCATGCTCACTTCCCTGTTTCTTATCACTGCTTTCAAGGAACCAGCATCCTTTCTTCCCCGCTGTACCCTTTCAAGCACTTCACCCTCCAAACCTCCATTCTTACTCATCACACTACCCAAGTTCTTAAACGTACTCACATTTTCCAATTCCTCGCCATCCAACCTCACTGTACATTCACTGACTTCATCTCTCTCAAAGACCATCACTTTACTCTTCCCTACATTCACCTTTAGATTCCGTTTCTTACACACTCTTCTAAACTCATACACCAAGCCTTGCAGCTCCCCTTCGTCTTCACTCAACAACACAGTATCATCTGCAAACAACAGTACAAGAAGTTTCCAAACACTATCCTCTCTCACCAGGGCCACTCCAACATCCACTACCCTACCTTGTACCTCTTTTATTACCCCATCCATGTGCAGATTGAACATCCATGGAGACATGACACATCCCCGTTTCAACCCAATTTTCAAAGAGAAAAATTCACTCAGTTCACCATCCACACGCACTGCAGCCTTAGCACCATCATACATACTCTTCACAGCATTCAACAACTTCCCATCAACTCCATAAATTCTTAATACTTTCCACAATCCTTGTCTATCCATCCTGTCATATGCTTTCTCCAAATCCATGAAAGCCGCATACAACTTCTTTCCCTTCTCTAGAAACTTTTCCACTAAAGATCTAAGAATGAATATCTGATCTACACAGCCTCTTCCCTTCCTAAAGCCTCCCTGTTCTTCTCGAACTAATTTCTCTGTTCTTTCTCTAACACTGTCAATAAGTATCCTACCATACACTTTTCCTATTATACTAAGAAGACAAATGCCCCTATGATTAATACACACTTCTTTTTCCCCTTTTCCTTTGTACAAGGGAATAATTATACCTGACTTCCAATCCTTTGAGACTCTACCTTCCTCCCGTGCCAATCCGCACATCTTCCACATCCATTCTACTACTATCTCTCCCCCATGCTTCAGCATTTTACCACACACTCCATCAATTCCTGGGGCTTTCCCTAATTTAACTTTTTTCATTGCTTCCACAGCTTCTATCCTACTGATTTCTTCCTGTCTTCTCACCTCCTTTTTTCTCCCAGCCATTCCCCAGCCACTTATACTCGCATTACTTCCATCCTCTATGTTCAACAATGCCTTCAAGTGTTCTCTCCATCTGCTCACTTTTTCTCCCTTCTACACTAGTAATCTACCATTATTATCTTTCACTCCCCTCCTAACTTCACTTCCACCCTGTCTTACTCTCTTCATCTCTTTCCAGAACATTTTCTTACAGTCCCTCCACTTTACACTCAAATTCCTTCCAAATTTCTCATCCACTCTCTTCTTACTCTCTCTTACTAATCTTTTCACCTCTTTCTTTCTGCATATAACTCTCTCTTCTGCTTCTCAACTTCTTCCACGCCCCTGTTTCTCATCCATTCATTGTATGCTTTCTTCTTTTGTGCCACAGCCTGTCTCACCTCTTCATTCCACCATGCTGTTCCTTGCACACCCCTCTGTCTTCTCTTCATCCCACACACCCATGACATGCTGCATATATTTCTTCTGTGAATATCCTGCACACACCTTCCACGTTCCCCATCTGCTTCAATTCATATTTGCCCAATCGTTCCTCCACTTCTCTCTTATATTCTGCCTTTTTTCATCCTCTTGTAACCTTTCCACTCTCCTTGCAAATACTCCTTCTCCCCGTCCTTCCCTTCTTCTATTTCTCCATCTTATTTGGATCTTTATTCTGGCCATCACCAAGTAGTGGTCAGAAAGTCCGCTCCCCCAACCTCTGTAAGCTCTTGCATACATTGCACATCTTCGCAACCTTTCATCCACACACACATAATCAATCACTGTCTTCCTTTCATTCAGTTCGTCACCCACCCTTCTCATCACTCGCCATGTATACCTGTGGATCATTTTGTGCCTGAGGAGAGTATTGGATATCACCAACCCCCTCCCAGCACAAATGTCCACTAACGCACTCCCATTCTCATCTATCTCAGCAGGCACACCCCACTCACCAACTATTCCATCCACCTTCACATTCCCTACTTAACCATTCATATCACCGATCAAAAACACTCTCTCACTCCTTCCAAACTTTTCCATGCACTCTTCCACATTTGTCCAGAACTCTTCTCTCACTCTGCTTGCACGATCTTGCATTGGCGCATACACGCACACAATCGCCCACATTTGTATTCCAGCTTTCAATCTTACCCACACAATCCTTGACCCAATTGATCCATGCTTTCTTATGTTCTTCTTCCATCTTTTAGTCACAACTATACACACTCCTTCTTTTGCCCTCTCATTCTCACCTACTCCTGCTCATACTGTATACCCCATCCATACTCCCTTTCTCTCACATTCTCACCTCTCCATTTAGTTTCAGTTACTCCACATTAATCAACTTTCGCACCTTCAAGCACCTGGACAATATCTCTCACTTTCTCCTCATCATTCGCACCTCTTACATTCCGTGTTGCAATTACCATGTCCTTTGTCCGGTCCTTGGTCGTCATCTTTTGGTCAGTCCTTGGCCGAGGCTTCTTGCTCGTCTTTTTAGTTGTTTTCTGGGGAGGGGCACTAACCCTACACCAACCCTTTTAGTCGCCTTGTACGACAAGCAGGGGTACTGGGGGAGTATTCTTGAAAACCCTCCCAACCCCCAGGGGTAATATATATATATATATATATATATATATATATATATATATATATATATATATATATATACACATAATCATCATCATCAGCCGTTTGAGTATCCACTGCAGGACCGGCCTATCCCTACCGAAGTGGGGACGATACAGCCAATGAATCTCTACCAAGTAGCTTAGGCTGTCTGGTAGAGATTCCATGTAGGGTGAGAAGTGCATGTAAGTGTAATTGTTGTATTGGAGTGGCTTTGGATGTGAGTGTAGTCTGTGAATGAAGTGTAATCGGCCCGCGCAAGCCGACTGGGTGCAAGCATACTTCATAGTATGCGACACTTGTTCAACCACGGCAACCCTGATGTCCGCCAAAGCAGTAAGTGGCCAGAGGAACGCTCCCAAAGTTTATTACCCTGGCGGGGCGCGAACCCTCGTTCTTCAATGTACGGAAACGCACAGTTTACCACTACCACAGTATATATATACATATATATATAGATAGGTAGATAGATAGATAGAAAGAAGATATATAGATAGATAGAAGATATATATACTGTATATAATGAGGGAGAGAGAGAGATAAATAGATAGATAGATAGATATCTCTCTATATGTGTGTGTGTGTGTGTGTGTATATGTGTGTGTGTGTGTGTGTGTGTGTGTGTGTGTGTGTGTGTGTGTGTGTGTGTGTGGATTTTGAGAAGTAGTAAAATAGAATTGATAGGGAGGCTGGACTGTTTTAAGATTGTATGGACTTGATGGTAGGTTGCTAAAAGAAAAAAAGTTTTTATGTAAAAAGTAGAGCGTGTGTAAGAGTGGGAAACACTGTGAGTGATTGGTTTCCTGTGAGAGTGGGGCTGCAGCAGGTATGTGTGATGTCGCCTTGGTTGTTAAATAATTATATGGATGGTGTTGTAAGGGAGGTGAATGGAAGAGTGTTAGGTGGAGGTTTGAGTCTGGTGGAATCTGAATCGGCTACTGTTTGCGGATGCTGCTGCACTTGTGGCTGATTCAGAGGAGCGATTCAGACAGTTGGTAGAGGAGTTTGGAAGGGTGTGTGAAACGAGGAAATTGAGAGTAAATGAGAATAAGAGTAAAGTGATGACGTGTACGAGGTTGGCAGATCGTAGGAGGTTGAATATAGTTTTGAATGTTGAGTTGCGTGGGGAGGCAGTGTTTTCAGTATTTAGGGTTACATGTTGCTGTGGATGGAAGAATAGATGCAGAAGTGAAGTTAGGAATGATTGAAGTAGGCAAGGTGCTTGGAGGAATGCAAGAAGTGTTTAGATGTCATTCGCTTAGAATGGATGTAAAGAGAAGACTGTATGAGGATGTTGTGGTACCAGTTGCGTTATATGGGGCTGAAACATGAAATATGGGTGTAGCAGAGAGGAAAAGTTTGAATGTAATGGAGATGAGGTGTCTGAGGGGTATGTGGAGTGACACATATGGATTGAGTGAGAAATGATGAAGTGCGACAGAGAACTGGAGTTGTGCGGGAGATGGCCGATCGAGTTGAGCAGAGGGTGTTGGGATGGTTTGGGCATATGGAGAGAATGGATGATGAGCATTGGTGAAAAAGATAACTGGATCGGATGTGAGAGGTGTAAGGCTGAAAGGAAGACAACAAATAGGATGGATGGACAGTGTGAGGAGAGTGTTGGATACGAAGGGGATGTCTGATGGGCAAGGAAGACTGGCTGTGCATGACAGAAATGATTGGAGAGAAATTGTGAATGAATATATGATGATGCAACCCTGAGGGGATATTCTAGTGCATTTGGTGTGAAAAGATGATCAGGTCAGGTGCGGGTAAGGGGATGGGTCCATTATGATGTGGCAGGGGTGAACCAGCTCTGCTATCGGGCCCTGCTGCGGATGTCGCTGATTGCACTGCGCAGTTGATCCTTCTGTGGTGTGATGCAGTGAGGATGTGTCCCTTCTCCCCTTGGGACTAAGATGCATACATATATATATATATATATATATATATATATATATATATATATATATATATATATATATATATATATACTGGAACACAGATACTGTGCTCAAACACGATCAAAGATATGTGTAAAGGATCGCAGGTACGGACAAAGGAGCAAATATCTGCAAACAGAAATAAACGTATACTGTATAGAGAGAACACATACATACTTGTACATTTGAAACTGCCATACGCAGAGTGCTTGCCGGAAGGAACGGACTGTGTCTGGCGTTAGACATTGCAACGCACTATATCAATAAAATTTCAAAATGATCTGATCAGAATTGACGGAGATACAAATGATTGAAAATTTGCACCATAGTAAAGACAGGGATTCAACCCCGTACCCAGCCCAGGACCTTTGACTGATTTTGATAATAAACATTAGGTTTCCAGTGGTTATTGATTTCTGGCTTCTGAACTCTTTTCAGAACGACTGGAGCAAAATTGTGACCTGTTGTGTTTAAACAAACAAACGGACAGATTGACAGATAAAACTGCAATATGTCAAGCGCTTGCCATATGGATCAAATTATGTCTGCTTAGTTTTCACCAGAATGTAGGCAGTCATTTGGCGAAAATTTTCTCACTTCATTGCGAAGCTCTGGATGGGTTCAGGAAACTGAAAATTGCATTGCCAGGTGCACCAAACGTTTCTCTTCAATTTGGTATGAAAATTAATCGATTCCCGAAATTTTAAAAGAATGGTGCAGGGGACAGCCATTGGATCAGAACGATATCCAGACCCAGGTCTATTGATCGGTTTCAACCTCCCTCCCAGCCCAAGGCCTTTGACGGATTTTGATGAAAAACAATAGGCTTTCAGGGATTATGGATATCTACCTTATGATTTTTTTTTTTTTTTTTTCAGAAAGACTGGCACAAAATTGTGAACTGTAGGGAGTGAAAAAACAAGCAAACAGAGAGACAAACATACGGAACTGACCAACATGATTGGCGAATCGAAAGATTCCAGCTAGCAATGAAACTGCCATAGGCAGAGTGCTCGCCTCTGGGATCTGTTTGTGTCTGCTTAATTTTCAGTGGCGTGAGGGCAGTAGAGCACTTGCCGGATCGATTCGATTGGGTCTGTTTAGTTTTCACCGCCATGCAGGCAGTCTATCTATCTACTGTATCTATTGCCAGACGCCACAATCCCGCAAGGGGTGGCCATTTGACTTTATGTGTTTTACGGGGAGGCACAATAACCCTCCACCAACCCACTTGTTGACACGTAGGGAGCACGTATGGTTTGGTTATATGGTTACCATCCAGTGTTGTACATTTGGCGAAAATTTTTGTGCTTCATTGCTAAGCACAAGATGGGTTTTTGAAGCTAAAAATTGCATTGCCAGGAGCACCAGACGTTATTCTTCAATATGATATGAAAAGAAACAATTGATTTTCAAAATTTGAAAAAATAGTGCCTGGGCCGGCCAATAGGTCCCGACTGTTTCCAGACCCACGGCCATTGAGGGGTTTCAACTCCCCACCCAGCCTAAGGCCTTTGACCGATTTTGATAAAAAAAACAAAAAAACAATAGGCTTCCATGGTTCATGGAGATCTACCTTCTGATTTATTTTCAGAACGATTTTTAAAATATTTTGACCTGTAGAGAGCAGACAAACAAAAAAACAGACAAACAAACAAACATACTGAACTGACCAACATGCTTGCAGAATCTATCGATTCCGGCAAGCAACAAGAACACTGACATGCCAACAGGGCAGATATGCATACAGCAACACCAATACACATTTAGGAAATCAGATACTGCATGCAAACAGGAACATAGGTTTGCATACATGAATACATGTACGGACGAAGGAACACTGGTACGCAGGCAAGAACACAGGTTTGCATAAAGTAACAGGTCTATAAAGAGAACACAGGTATGCGAACAGAAGTAAATATATGCTTTCAAAAATATCCAGACAAAAATTCCTCTGAGTCATTGGTTTGGAATTTGTGAAGCGAGTGTAAAGGAACTACTGACCCCATTCTTATATGTCCATATATAAAATTTAATTAACTTTTCATGACCCCCTCCCTCTCACTCTCTCTCTCACTTTATCTGTCTAGTCTCTCTCTCTGTATATATATATATATATATATATATATATATATATAAATATATATATATATATATATATATATATATAGATAGATAGATATAGATAGATAGATATAGATATAGATATAGATAGATAGATAGATAGATAGATACAGATATATAGTTATATTTAAGGAACCTCTGCAGTACAGTGGTAGAGTGTGCATTTTTGTACATGGGAGAACTAGGGTTCATGCCCCACCAGGGTAATAATCTTTGGGAATGTTCACCCGGCCGCGTACTGCTTTGACAGACACAAGGGGTGCTGTGGTTGAACCAGTGTCACATAATATAATGTATGCTTGCACCCAGTCGGCTTGCGTGAACCGATTGCACTTGTTTCACAGACTACACACACAGATCCACAGCCACTCCAACATTACAATCACACTTACAAGCTCTTATCATCCTACATAGAATGTCTACCAGACAGCCTAAGCCACTTGGCAGAGACACACCGACTGTATCGTCCCCACTTCGGTTGAGATAGGCCGGTGCTGCAGTGGTCACTCAAACAGCTGCTGCTGCTGATGATGTTGATGATACAGTTATCCCGTCAAGCCCCAACGTAATAGAGCCAACACATGTCCGGAGTTTGGGTTTGTCTGGGACTTGGAAAAATGCCTCCTGGACAGGTACTTATGGACCCTAACCCAACCTAACTCTGAGAACCACCTGAATAACTCCCTACTGGACATGCACATTACCTATTTAAGACTCTATTCACACAAATATGGGACATAAAGCATGAAATAAGTGAAAAGAAACCAGAAAATGAGGAATTCAGGTGAGTATGGAAAATATTTAGCAGTGTACAAGGTACTTACAACACGTCCATGGCCATCGCAAAGAATAACCTGCCTACTTTCAGACTCTGACAGTTTAAAGCTCCTGAAGCATGTACAGTAATCCAGTGTTGCACTGCACTCAATCCTCTGCACTTTGAATTCTAATTTCTTAACACTGTGCATTTTTTTCCTACTTGCACTGCACTTGAAACTCACCAGTGGTGCACTGTGCACTTAATCCTTGGCACTCTGAATAATTTCTTAACACTGCACATTCTTTTCTTACATGCACTGCACTTGCAACTCACCAGTGTTGCACTCTGCACTTTATCCTTGGCACTCTGAATTCTAACTTCTTAACATTGCACATTCTGTTCTTAATGCTGCACAACACTGTATATTCCCAAGTAGTCTAGTGTCGAGTTCTTCCTGGTTATTCACTGTCAGAGCCCAAGAGTAGGTGGTGCAGGCGGCCGAGGTGCGTGTCGCTGGGGCGTGGTAATGGACTACCCACTGCAGACGACTCCAAAGAAAGTTGAAAACTCACGTCCTATGGCGACTCCATCGTGGCCGATGTGCTGGACTGTGGCTCGAAGGTGGAAGACCTGTCTTGCTGAGCCAGTGGTGTGGAGCTAGGGCTGGGCATGGCAGGGGTCACAGGCCTGAAGAAAGTGTCAATGGTTCATTGACGTAAGCAACGGCGATTCTGGCGAGTGATGATGCGCTGCTTAAAAGTGCGCACTTCCTCCACAAGTCCCAGGGGCCCCATCTCCCGGTTGCAGTCCGGGTGTTCAATGTAGTCCAGAATGAACTCAATATGCTCCCGGAGTGTGCTCAGCTTGGGCATGGCTGGAGTAGTGGCATGCTGAGAGGGGTCTGCATCATCTTCACTGTCCTTGTTGGAATCTTCGAGCTGGGTACTTGTACGTGCAACTGAAGATGCGATCTCGATATCAGACATAATCTGATACCTAGGATCACTCTCGTCGTCATCCAACCACTCATGCACTTCGTTCACATCCACCTCATTGTCAGCCACGCGAAGATGCACATGGAAGTCATCCACATCAAAACCTAGAAAATCATGCACCACATCAGCTCTGAGAAGCAGACGAGACCAACCACTTTCCAAAGTCTTGACAGAGACTTCCTTCCATGCACTGGCTCAGTTGTGCTGTAGATGGCTGACTTGAGGTTGTAGCAGTGAAGGACTTCCACAGTCTGCTAGCATCGCATGTCCCGTCCCTCCCTGCATTCGTCCTCATCCTCGAGAACAATCATCACCTGGTCCAGAAACTTCCAAAAGTACAGCCTCTTCGTAGCTACGATCACTCCTTGGTCCATTGTTGGATGAGAGCTGTCATATTAGGGACAAAAACAAGTACCTAATGCGGCCATTCTCAACCACCAATTCCTTGTCAGGTGGATGACAAGAGAAGGAGAGCATTTACCTGGTCACGTGGGATTCCCAGTGTCTTAGTCTGATAATGGATGACCTCCTTGATGAAGTGCTGGGGAAACAAGTTTTTGAAGATCTTTGTTGTGAACCAAGCCTTCACAGAATGGTACCAAATGACAGGAGGGACATCCATCAACCCATGAAGGCACCGTGGCTGCTTTGCACGGCCAACAATAACGGGCTTGAGCCGGTGCATGCTGTTAGCATTGGCTCAACACAAAGCAGATATCTGTTGCTTGGAGAGCTTGCGTCCGGGTACATGCTTTTCCGTCTCCTCTGCTAGGGTGTTCCTTGGCAGCGAGCAATGGAATGGACCAGTTTCGTCAGCGTTGTAGACTTGACCGAGAGTGAGGCCCTCCCTGTCGATCAAGCCCTTCACCTTCTGCCGAAACTCTTCTACTCCCTCCTTCTTGGCATCCAAAATTTCGCCATGGGCCTTATGGTTGGTAAGGTTATGTCGTAACTTGAAAGCAAAGAGCCAACCCTCGGATGCCCTGAAGTCTAGAGCGTCGTGTGGCCTTGTGAACTTCTCGGCAGTAGCCTTCAGCACCACACACCAGCACACAAACAGCACGTTGTTGACAATACCAAATCAGCATGGAGTGGTCGATTTCTGCAAACCTGGGAGGGTACATAATCTTCCTCTGCACATTGCATTTGGTCTTTGATGCAAAGTCAGCCATGTAATGGGTGAGTTTGTCCCAGAATCTCTTGATATTGAACAAGGTAGAGCAGGCCAGATTGAATTCTCATAGGATGCAGGATGTCGACCATCCCATGTCCACCTTGTCCAATATCTCCCTCTTCCTCTCCAGAGTCAGAACGACTTGTTTCCTCTTCTCAGGCGGCAGGACCATTGTCACACACACGAGTAAGAGGCAGCAGAGAAACAGCAGGGCCTGCAGCAGGTAGGGCACCAATACACAAGCGAGCACGTGGTCGGCCATGGTGACGAGCGTGCACTCACGATGATGGGTAGGCTGTAAATGGGGAGGAGGAAGGGTCGCTCTGCCAGACATAGGCAGAACTACACGGCAAAACACAGCTGTTTGGTGCCGCACTTCAATTTCAAAGTGAGGTTAAAAATATGTCGGACTATTGGGGGGCTTTTCTTTTTTTTTTGTTTTTTTGTTTTTTGCCGTTTTTAGTTTCCGAAGGCCTGAGCACAAAATGTCCATGACTTGGGGTGTCACGGATTAGAGTATCCCGGTCTTACAGGGATTAATATATATATATATATATATATATATATATATATATATATATATATATATATATATATATATATATATAATATATATAATATGTATTATATAATATACAGTATATATAATATATATATATATATATATATATATATATATATATATATATATATATATATATATATATATATATATATATATATATATATATATATATATATATATATATATATATATATATATATATAATCTATTATTGTAAAGTAGAAGGAACCAAAGGCCAGGGGCCTGCAAATTCCTCCCTCCAAGAAAGAAAAACAAGATAACAGAGAACCAAATTAAAGATCCATTCATTTCGAAATGACTGGACACACGGCATTTGAACAACTGGAGATTCGTATGCAGTAGGAAAAACAGACAGAGGGAGACAATTCAAGAGTTGGCGTGTTGTATACATGAAGGACTGGGAGTAGCGGTTAAGTTTTGCATGAGAGAGTTGGACAGAAAAGGGATGAGAGTTTGTTGCTAGACAGATGCTTCATGCCCACCATTGTAGTGGAGGGATGGAAGCAGACAGTTCAGAGGAGCTGTGACCATTGAAGTTGCAGTAAAAAAGAGATAAACATGCAACAATGTACCGATGAGACAGGTCGAAGGGAGTCAGTGACAGGAGGAGAGTTATTGAGACGAAAAGCCTTTGACTCCACTCTGTTGAGAAGAGCTGTATGTTTTTTTTTTTTTTAATGCGACGAAGAAGGAACCAAAGGCCATGAGCCCGCAATAGCAGTTCCCTCCAAGTGAAAAACAAAATACAATAGGGAGCCTTCCCACAGATGAGAGCTGTACTATACACAGGGGCGAATAAAGCCTGTGTATAAAGCCAACAACTGGGCAGGGATAAAGAAGGTAAGGAGTTGGCTCTCTTTAAAGTAGATTTTACAAGGGAGGTAATATATTCTTTCAAAAATAAATTAAGAGAAAATTAAACCCCAAGTATGTTTAACGATGAAGTAGGATCGAACTGGATATTGTTAAAAATTAGAAGGAACTTCTGTGGATGATTTTGTCAGGTTGATTGATGTAAGAACTGAGTTTTTGATGCATTAAAATCAACAAGGTTATTTGTGCCCAAATCAGATAAATTAACCAAGTCAGATATTATGTGTGCCATAGCCTCATCCCTTGTTTGTTGAAGTAACTGCTGAGATGGATGTTGAGGGAAGTGACTGGAAAGGTAAAGGGTGGAGTCATCAGCGTATGAGTGGATAGGGATAGATGTAAAGCTTAGGTCATTAATGAATAAATGGAGGAGGGCTGGTGATAGGACAGAGCCCTGAGAAACACCCGTGTTAATAGCCCTAGGAGAAGAATGGTGGCTGTCTACAACAGCAACTATAGAATGATCAGAAAGGAAGTTGGAAATGAAGGCACAAATGGAAGGATAGAAACCATAAGAGGGTAGTTTGGAAATTAAAGATTTATTGCAGACTCGATCGAAAGCCTTTGAGATGTCAAGTGTAATGGCAAAGCTTTCGCCAAAGTCCCAAATGGAGGATGACCAGGAATCTGAAAGGTAGATGAGATCACCAGTGGAGATCCCTCGTGGAATCCATACTGATGACCAGAAAGAAGGATGTGATATGAAAGATGCATTAAATTATTTTTGTTCAGAATAGACTCAAGAACTTTTGAAATACAGGATGTTAAAGCAATTGGGCAATAGTTAGAGGGCTGGAAATGGTCACCCATCATTGGGACAGGCCGAAAGAGAGCAAACTTCCACTAAGAAGGAAAGGTGCAAGTTGATAGACGAAGACGAAAGAGTTTACCTAGGCAGGGTGTAAGCACAGAAGCACAGTTCTTGAGGACAACAGGTGGGACCCCAACAGGCCCATATGCCCTGTTAGTATTAAGGCCAGTGATGGCAGAAAATACATCAATTGAGGAAGTTTTAACGTCAACCATGAGGAAGTCAGAGGGAGGAAGAGATAAAGGGACAGCACTGGAATCATCTAATGTGGAATTAAAGAAGAAAGTCTGAGCTTGGAGTTCTGCTAAATCAGTACAAGAAATAGCCACAGAGATGTCAAAGTGGAAACGTGGAGGGAAGGATGATGAGGTAAAGTTGTTAAAAAGTTTTTTTGCAAGGTGCAAGAAGGAGCAGGAAGAATTCGAGTAGGAGAGTTCAGGGCATTTAGCATGGATGGAATTATTTTTAACAGTGTGAAGAATAGACTTAGCACGATTCCGGGCAGAAACATAAAAAAGGTGAGATTCAGGGGTGGGTTGGCTCGTGTATCTTCTGTTGGCCTTCTTGTTGTGGACAGCATTAGAACAAGCGTGATTAAACCAGTTTTTTTTTTTTTCTTGCATTAGTCAGAGGATATCAGAAAAGAATGTATGTCTCCGTGCCTGAGAGATTAACCTCCATATTGCGCATGGCACACTTAGATGGCTCTTAGCCATGGAAGTAATAATAATTCCACAGAAAATCAAAGAAGTACTGCCTGAGGGCCTCCCAATCAGCAGTTACAAAGTGCCACAACCAACGTTTCTTTGGAGGGTCCATAGGCCGTACTGAAGTGATAGGACAGGCTAAGGTTAGAAGGTTGTGATCGGAGGAGCCCAGTGGAGAGGAGAGATTTATATCATAAGCAGAATGATTAGTTGTAAGGAAGAGGTCAAGTGTGTTGAAACTCTCTCCAAGGCGGTCAGGGATATGGGTAAGGTGCTGTTCAAGCTGCTCCAGGTCATTAACCTGTCACGGCCCGAGCTTTTTCGCACCTCCGACACCCCCCAATCCCGAGCTATTTTGGAAAATCGTTTTTTTGGCTAAAATTTCCGCTTTTGTTGAGAAACAAAGGAAAATCACCAAGAAAAGGCTTACCGTGGTCCATAAGTGGTTGGAACAGGTGAGGTCCCCCACGCCAGGTATCGTATTCTATCATTGACGTGTGAGTCGCTCACGTTTTCTATGGTAGGTAATTTTGGGAGAAACTATAAACAACACCTCTACATTTATTGAATTTGAACTAAGAAACAATAAGAATAACAATATAATGGTTTTCATAGACATATACATGAAAATTAAGCATTGTACCTTCGTGCGAGCATAACGAGTCGGGTCAGAGTGGTAACACGCTATGTTCTAAATTTCTTGTTTCTGTCAACATATCATTTTTTCTACTTGTATACAACTGTTTCAATGCCATTTTACCATTTTGTACTTTAAATGTTTGCAGTTGTTTTAATTCATTATGATGACATGTAGCACAACTATAGCGCACATCTTCTTATTCAGCGCACTCACTATGACTCATATTTCAACATACCATATTGTTTTATCACTTTCTTAATATTGTTTTCTTTACATTGACCCTTTCCTCCACTACTGTAAATGTTTTCAAGTGTTTACATTCATTACAAGGGCATTTAGCGAAATGCTAGCACATATTCACGTAGCAAGCACAATCTCTACCACTCGTGTTTCAACTTCTACTTTATTTCTTCAGTTCTAAATATACTTCCCCACTTACATTACACCCGTTTACACCCAATACTGCACAATATATATTTACGGGCCTTATTTATGCAACGGAGCATCAGAATATCGCACAAAAATACCCTCGCAATGAATGTTTTGACTAAGATATTACTCATACACTTACATACTAATTTCCCACTTATATTACACCCGTTTCCACTTGCATACTCCTATTTACATATATACGGGCCTTATTTTTTCCAATGAGCATCAGAAAATCGCACTTATATACACTTGCTAGGAATATTTTTACTTAGAAAAAATTTCAGCACTTACAAATATTGCAACAATTCTTACACCTGTTTGCATTTTTCATACTAATATTTACATATTTACTAGCCTTATTTATTCCAATGAGCGTCAGATTATCGCATCAAAATACCCTCGCTAGGTATGTTTTCACTTAGATCATATTTATACACTTACATAATAATTTTCCACTTATATTACACCCATTTCCACTTACATACTACTATTTACAGATCTACGGGCCTTATAATTACACTGAGCGTCTGTCGCATTTATTTCTGAGTATCGCATCATATCGCATTCACACCATATCAGAAGTGCATCAAGGTGTGATACTCACTAAAACAGGGGTGAATGCAGAGACCCACATCACACTCTATTCACTCATAGCGGGTGTCTTTTCTCTGAGTGGTGGGTCTCACCCGGGAATCACTACACACGTGACACCTGCATTGGGGCCTAGGTCTATTTGGCTGGGGAGGCATAGGAGTTGGGAAATAGCAGGCGGATATTCTTAGGGGAGTTTGGGCGGTAGGGGCAGTGCGTGTGCGGTGTTGGGGCCTTTCAACCGCATACCGGGCAAAAACCTCTCGTGTTAGCTCCCTCACAAACCCTTCAAAGGTTTCCTGAACTCCTGTTGTCATGGCATGCAGGTGGTGGCAATTCAGGGCAGTTATATCTAGCAAGTGAAAGAAGAGCTTTTTGTACCACTTCATCGTGGTCCTGGCACACTCGACCGTGGATATCATGGAGTCTGACTGGTCCACCAGGCACATGTTGATGTTGTAATCGAGGACACACTCAGGTTTCCATATGTGATGCCTGTTCTCGCTCCGGTAATCCACGACTCTGTACGGTGCATCAAGGGGCGGTGAACCGTGGACAAGAGGCTGAGTTCTCGATTGTGGTTCCACACTGCAAGCATATTGTTGGCCTGGAAGAAGACAACCTCATTTCTGTCAAGTTTGTGCCCCACCTTGACCATGTGATGCCGGTTCACCTTGACCATACCACAGATTCCCGTGTCATGCCTGTGTAGATAACGAGCGAGAAGAGGGCTAGTGTACCAGTTGTCCAGGTAAAGGACGTGACCACGATGAAGGTAGTCTTTATCATTGTCTTTACCACTGCTCCAGACAGTCCAATACTCCAATCTTCTATTATGTCCGTCTGTGCACCGGTGTACAAGACTATGTCTTGCACATAACCAGTCCTACAGTCACACATAACAAAGATCTTAAACCCAAAATGGTGCCTTTTGCTGGATATGTACTGCCGAAATGAAATAATGACTCTCCACAACACGAGACTCTCGTCTATGACGAGGTCTTTTTAGGGATAAAATCAGGAACGAAATGTTTGCCTTAGGTGATCAAAGACCAACCTAATTTGCCTCATCTTATCTGTGTCATTCGCATTTGCAGGATCATCAGCATCATAAAAGTGGAGGCGACTTAGAATCTGTTGCAAGCGATTATGGCTCATGACTTGGCCAAATATTGGTGTGAGAATATCAGGGTCCCTTGTCCAGTATGCCGGAATTCTGTTCTTTCGTACTATACCCATCAAAAGTACCAGGGCAAAAAATAAAAACATTTCTGAAAGGGAGACTGGGTAATTATATTTGATAGAATGCCTGCTCCTTGTGCCCAGTCTTTCACACTCACATCCCTGGCTGCTAGCGAAACGGTTTGTCTGGTCCACTATTTCCTCCAGAAAAGCCTCACTGAAAAAAATGTGGAAAAAATCCAGCCTGGTGGAATTTTGGTGAATACCGGGAGCAGTACAGCCAACACGCCCCTCCTCAGTGAAGGGGTGAATGATGGGGGAAAAATCACTCCTATCCTCGCAATTCCAACTCAAAAATCCTTTGTCCCCTTCGTCTGGGTGGGGAGGTTGGGGAGGAGGAGTGCGGAGGACTTCCCCACTCGCATTCCTCTTCCCTCAGCCTTTACCCTTTCCCTTTCCCTTACCCTTACGGCCTTGTGAAACATTAGGGGGCTGTGGGGATGAAGTCTGTGAATATTGGGGAGCATAAGACATGCTGTGGAGTGGTTCCTCCCCACCCTCCCCCTCCATGACAATACCACGTGACTCTGCATGCACCCTCACTCGCCCACGTGTCTGGGTATATTCGGGAGAATAAGACGTGCTGGGGAGTGGTTCCTCCCCACCTTCCCCCTCCATCACAACCCCACATGATTCAGGAGGCACCCTCACTCACCCACGTGATACTTCCCAACGCCTCACACCTCCACGCGAGAGCGATGACTCGCTCCCGCCACTCTCACTTTCAATATTCCTCCCTGCACTTTCCCTTTTACTTCCCACTCCCTCCACTCCACTTCTGACCTCACCAAACAAAAGACTAGGCCCATACCTGCTTGTACGACGTGGTGTGCGCTTGGGGCCACGATGAATGATAATTTCTCAGCCTTACCACATGGCAGCATGTCCCACGGCTCCGTCCTCGTCCTCGTCCTCGAAATCCGGCTCCACATCACGTTGGGGGTGCCGAGAGGATGTTGCACATTGTTTTTGTGCAGACTGGCCCTCTCTAGCAGCACGATAAGTCATGTAACGCCGCTTCCTGGGGGACGGGACTTCCTCGTCACTGCTGCTGCTTTCCACCTCCTCTGGCTGTACATAATCTTTGTCCACAACCTCGTCATTCAGTGGGGAATCACTGTCGCCTGTAAAGGCATCCAGGGCGGTTTGGATTTCCTCCTCTGAGAGACCTTTATGCGCCTTGTCTGAGCAGGACCGTTGCTAACAGGTGAGTGACCGAGCCGAGGGTAAGTGCGGGTCACGCCGGGTCGCCAAGTGTCCCCGCCTGGTGGCAGGTAGGAGAAGGTCGAGCGACCTTACATACCAAAAATCAGGCACGAATTTTGAAAATTGTGCAAATTATGCACCTTGCAATTGCGCGATGTACCAGTACACTGACAGGACTGGCAAATGCAAAATGTTGCAACGTACTCATACATCGATGGGATGCCTCAGGTTAAGGATAGACAAGATGTGGGCTTGTTCACCTGGTGGATCAGTGAAAAGAAAGGAGAGCCAAAGGTGGTGGTTAACATTGAAATCTCCTAGAATGGAGATTTCAGAGAATGGAGTAATGGGTAGGATGTCTTCCATCGTATAAGTAAGACAGTAGAAGAATTTTGTATAGTCAGTAGAATCAGGGGATAAGTAAACAGCACAGATATATTTAGTGAGAGAATGACAAATGACAGGATGGCTGAAGCCAGAGAGTTGAGAATTCAGAAGAATGAAGTTCAGGAGCACAAGAGCAAGATAAGTAATGCGTACATATAAGCAATGGCCAGCTTTGGCTTTGAAATAAGTATAGAGATAATGGGAGGATGCAGAGAAGGGTTTGCCATCAGTTGCCCCAGACAGCTGAGTCTCAGTTAAGAATAGAAGGTGAGGTTTAGTGGAGGAGCGGTGGTGCTCAACAGAGAGAAAGAGGAAAGGCCGCAAATATTGTTGAAATGAAAAAGTGGGTGAGACAGTGGCTCAAAACATCTCGCCTCGATATATATATATATATATATATATATATATATATATATATATATATATATATATATATATATATATATATATATATATATATCTATATATATGGAGCCTCTGTGGTACAGTGGTAAAGTGTGCGTTTTCGTACACTGAAGAACCAGGGTTCACGTCCCGCCAGGGTAATAAACTTTGGGAGCGTTCCTCTGGTCACGTACTGCTTTGGCGGACATCAGGGGTGCTGAGGTTGATCCAGTGTCGCATACTCTGAAGTATACTTGCACCCAGTCGGCTTGCGCGGGCCGATTACACTTGGTTCACAGACGACACACACATCCAAAGCCACTCCAACACAACAATTACACTTGCAAGCACTTCTCACCCTACATACAATCTCTACTAGACAGGCTAAGCCACTTGGTAGAGATACATTGGCTGTATCGTCCTCACTTCGGTAGGGATAGGCCGGTCCTGCAGTGGATATTCAAAAGCTCTCTTTATATATATATATATATAAAGAGAGAGAGAGAGAGAGAGAGAGAGAGAGATACAGTAGATACATAGTTAGATAGATAGATATATAGATAGACAAATAAAAAGAGAGAGAGAGAGATGGATGGATAGACTAACTGATAGATAGAGAGATAGATCGATATATCTGGTTACACCTCAGGGTCTATTGTACTGTAGCAAAAAATGGACCTTCGAGGAAGGGAAGGCAGGAATGAGGTATAAAAATGTTTACGACTATGTATGAAAGGGAATGGCATGGCAGTAAGGGATAGAGAATGCCAAGATGAAAGAGACGGAAAATAGGGCAGGGAAGGAGAAGATAAATGCTACGTAATAGGGCGGATAGAACTGAGAAGTGACTAAGTGACAGTAAAACAGAGTTTGAACTGAACGTGCTAGAGTCTGCTCTGTCGAGCCATGTAAGCAATACATTTTTGCAATCATGGCACTTCGTTCAGAATTCACGTATAGTGCAAATAATGGCTCAGGCAGGCAGACTCTAGCACGTTCAGTTCAAACTCTGTTTTACTGTCACTTAGTCACTTCTCAGTTCTATCCGCCCTATTACAACATTGTATCTTCTCCTTCCTAACCCTATTTTCCGTCTCTTTCATCTTGGCATTCCTCATATCCCTTACTGCCAACTGCCATTCCCTTTCATACATAGTCGTGAAACTTATTTTGCCACCTCATTCCTGCCTTCCCTTCCTCGAAAGGTCCATTTTTTGCTACAGTACAATATGACCCTGAGGTCTGTAACCAGATATATCTATCTATCTCTCTATCTATCAAGTTAGTCTATCTATCCATCTCTCTCTCTCTACTTTTTATTGTGTCTATCTATCTATCTATCTATCTATCTAACTATGTATCCCTGTGTATCTCTCTCTCTCTCTCTCTCTCTCTCTCTTTATATATATATATATATATATATATACCTATATATATATATATATATATACAAAGAGAGCTTTGAATATCCACTGCCGGACCTTCCTATCCCTATGAAGTGAGGACGATACATTGCTAATGTATCTCTACCAAGTGGCTTAGCCTGTCTATGGTAGAGGATTGTATGTGAGGGTGAGGGTGGCATGAGTGTAATTGTTGTGTTGGAGTGGCTTTGGATATTAGTGTCGTCTAATCAACAACTGAACCAAGTGTAATCGGCCCGCAAGCCAGACTGGGTGCAAACATACTTCATAGTATGCATGACACTGGATCTAACCTCAGCACCCCTGATGTCCTGCCAAACCAGTACGTGACCAGAGGAACGCATTCCCAAAGTTTATTACCCTGGCGGGACGTGAACCCTGGTTCTTGAAAGGTGTTTTACGAAAACGCACACTTTACCACTGCTACACTACAGAAACTCCATATATATATATATATATATATATATATATATATATATATATATATATATATATATATATCAACGAGGCGAGATGTTTTGAGCCACTGTCTCCACCCTTTTCATTTCAAAACAATATTTGCGGCCTTTCCTCTTTCTCTCTGTTGAGCACCACCGCTCCTCCACTAAACCTCACCTTCTATTTCTTAACTGAGACTCAGCTGTCTGGGGGCAACTGATGGCAAACCCTTCTCTACATCCTCCCATTATCTCTATACTTATTTCAAAGCCAAAGCTTGGCCATTGCTTCTCATATGTACATTACTTATCTTGCTCTTGTGCTCCTGAACTTCTCCATTCTTCTGAATTTCTCAACTCTCTGGCTTCAGCCATCCTGTCATTGTCATTCTCTCACTATAATATATCTGTGCTGTTTACTTATCCCCTGATTCTACTGACTATACAAGAAATTCTTCTACTGTCTTACTTATACGATGGAAGACTGTCTCTCATCCATTACTCCATTCTCTGAAATCTCCATTCTAGAGGATTTCAATGTTCTTTCTTTCTACCTTTGGCTCTCCCTTTCTTTTCACTGATCCACCAGGTGAACAAGCCTTCCCACATCTTGTCTATCCTTAACCTGAGCGTCCATCCCATCCCGATGTATGAGTACGTTTGCAACATTTTGCATTTGCCAGTCCTGTCAGTGTACTGGTACATCGCGCAATTGCAAGGTGCATAATTTGCACAATTTTCCAAGGAAAATTCGTGCCCTGATTTTTGGGTATGTAAGGTCAGCTCGACCTTCTCCTACCTGCCTATATCAGGCAGGGACACTTGGCGACCCACTTGTGACCACCTTACCCTCAGCTCAGTCACTCACCCTGTTAGCAACGGTCCTGCTCAGACAAGGCGCATAAAGGTCTCTCAGAGGAGGGAAATCCAAACCGCCCTGGATGCCTTTACAGGCGACAGTGATTCCCCACTGAATGACGAGGAGTTGTGGACAAAAGAATTATGTACAGCCAGAGGAGGTGGAAAGCAGTGTGAGCGGTGACGAGGAAGTCCCGTCCCCCCAGGAAGCAGCGTTACATGAGCTTATCGTGCTGCTAGAAGAGGGCCAGCCTGCACAAAACAATGTGCAACATCCTCCTCGGCACCCCCAACGTGATGTGGAGCCGGATTTCGAGAGGACGAGGACGAAGGACGGAGCCGTGGGACATGCTGCCATGTGGTAAGGCTGAGAATTATCATTCATCGTGGCCCCAAGCGCACCACGTTGTACAAGCAGGTATGGGCCTAGTCTTTTGTTTGGTGAGGTCAGAAGTGGAGTGGAGGGAGTGGGAAGTAAAAGGGAAAGTGCAGGGAGGAATATTGAAAGTGAGACTGGTAGCAGGCAGAGTTACCGACCTCTCGCGTGGAGAGTGTGAGGCGTTGGGAAGTATCACGTGGAGTGAGTGAGGGTGCCTCCACCAGAATCATGTGGGGGTTTGTGATGGAGGTGGATGGTTGGGTGGATCCTCTACCCAGCACGTCTTATTCTCCCGAATGTACCCAGACACGTGGGCGAGTGAGGGTGCATGCAGAGTCACGTAAGGTATTGTCATGGAGGGGAGGGTGGGGAGGAACACACTCCACATCATGTCTTATGCTCCCCAATATTCACAGACTTCATCCCCACAGCCCCCTAATGTTTCACAAGGCCGTAAGGGTAAGGGAAAGGGAAAGGGTAAGAGGCTGAGGAAGAGGAATGCGAGTGGGGAAGTCCTCCGCACTCCTCCTTCCCAACCTCCCCACCCAGACAGAAGGGGACAAAGGATTTTGAGTTGGAATTGTGAGGGGATAGGAGTGATTTTTCCCCCCATCATTCACCTTTCACTGAGGAGGGGCGTGTTGGCTTGTACTGCTCCCGGTATTCACCAAAATTCCACCAGGCTGGATTTTTCCACATTTTTTCAGTGAGGCTTTTCTGGAGGAAATAGTGGACCAGACAAACCGTTTCGCTAGCAATACCAGGGATGTGAGAATAGTGAAAGACTGGGCACAAGGAGCAGGCATTCTATCAAATATAATTACCCAGATATCCCTTTCAGAAATGTTTTTATTTTTTGCCCTGGTACTTTTGATGGGATATAGTACGAAAGAACAGAATTCCGGCATACTGGACAAGGGACCCTAAACGATATTCTCTCACACCAATATTTGGCCATTAGTCATGAGCCATAATATCGCTTGCAACAGATTCTAAAGTCGCCTCCACTTTTATGATGCTGATGATCCTGCAAATGCGAATGACACCAGATAAGATGAGGCAAAGCGTCAAGGTTGGTCTTTGATGCCCTAAACAAACCATTTGCGTTCCTGATTTTATCCCCCTAAAGAGACCTCGTCATAGACGAGAGTCTCATGTGTTGTGGAGAGTCATTATTTCATTTCGGCAGTACATATCCAGCTAAAAGGCTGTTTTGCGGTTTAAGATCTTTGTTATGTGTGCCACTTCTTAGGGACTGGTTATGTGCCAAGACATAGTCTTGTACGATACTGGTGCAGACAGACATAATAGAAGATCGGAGTATTGGACTGTCTGGAGCAGTGGTAAAGACAATGATAAAGACTACCTTGCATCGTGGTCACGTCACTTTACCTGGACAACTGGTACACTAGCCCTCTTCTCGCTCGTTATCTACACAGGCATGACACGGGAATCTGTGGTATGGTCAAGGTGAACCGGCATCACATGGTCAAGGTGGGGCACAAAACTTGACAGAAATGAAGGTTGTCTTCTTCCAGGCCAACAATATGCTTGCAACAGTGTGGAACCACAATCTGAGAACTCAGCCTCTTGTCCACGATTCACCGCCCCTTGATTACACACGTACCAGAGTCGTGGATTACCGGGCAGAGAACAGGCACCACATATGGGAAACCCTGAGTGTGCTCCTCGATTACAACATCAACATGTGCCTGGTGGACCAGTCTAGACTCCATGATATCCACAGGTCAGTGTGCCAGGACCACGATGAAGTGGTACAAAAACTTCTTTCACTTGCTAGATATACCTGCTTGCCTGAATTGCCACACCACCTGCATGCCATAACAACAGGAGTTCAGGAAACCTTTGAAGGGGTTTTGTGAGGGAGCTAACACAGCAGAGGTTTTGCCCGGTATGCAGTTGAAAGGCCCCAACACCGCACACGCACTGCCCCTACCACCCAAACTCCCCTAAGAATATCTGCCATATGCTATTTCCCCAACTCCTATGCCTCCCACAGCCAAATAGACCTAGGCCCCCAATGCAGGTGTGTCACGTGTGCTTAGTAATTCCCGGGTGAGACCCACCACTCAGAGAAAAGACACCCGCTATGAGTGCATAGAGTGTGATGTGGGTCTCTGCATTCACCCCTGTTTTAGTGAGTATCACACCTCGATGCACTTCCTGATGTAATGATGTGAATGCGATATGATGCGATACTCAGAAATAAATGCGACAAACAGACGCTCAGTGTAATTTATAAGGCCCGTAGATCATGACAAATAGTAGTATGTAAGGTGGGAAATGGGTGTAATATAAGTGGAAAATTATTAATAGCAAGATGTATAAATATGATCTAAGTGAAACATCCCTAGCGAGGAATTATTTTGATGCGATAATCTGACGCTCAGTGGAATAAATAAGTGCCAGTAAACATATATAAATATTAGTATGAAAAAATGCAGAAACAGGTGTAAGATTTGTTGCAAAAATATTTGTAAGTGCTGAAATTTTTTCTAGATAAAAATATATCCTATGCAATTATATATAAGTGCAGATTTTCTGATGCTCATTGGAAAAAATAAGGCCCCGTATCATATGTAAATAGAATTATGCAAAGTGGAAACGGGTGAAATATAAGTGGGAAATTAGTATGTAAAGTGCCTTATGAGTAATATCTTAGTCAAAACATTCAATTACGAGGGTATTATTTTGTGCGATATTCTGTAATGCTCCGTTGCATAAATAAAGGCCCGTCAATATATATATTGTGCAGTATTGGAATTGTAAACAGGATTGTAATGTGATAGTGGGGAAGTATCTTTAGAACTGAAGAAATAAAGTAGAAGTTGAAACACGAGTGGTACAGAGATGTGCTTTACCTACGTTATAGAATATGTGCTTACAGCATTTCGCTAAATGCCCTTGTAATGAGATGTAAACACTTGAAAACATTTACAGTAGTGGAGGAAAGGGTCAATGTAAAGAAAAGCAATATTAAGAAAGTGATATAAAACAATATGTGGTATGTAGTGAAATATGAGTCATAGTGAGTGCGCTGAAATAAGAAAGATGTTGCGCTATAGTTGTACTATGTCTAATCATAATGAATTAAAACAACTGCAAACATTTAAAGTTACAAAATGGTAAAATGGCATTGAAACAGTTGTATACAAAGTGAAAAAATGAATCATGTTGACAGAAACAAGAAATTTAGAACATAGCGTGTTACCACTCTGACCCGACTCGTTATGCTCGCTTTGAAAATTTCAGTAACCAATGCTTATTTTTCATGTATATGTCTATGAAAACCATTATATTGTTATTCTTATTGTTTCTTAGTTCAAATTCAAGTAAATGTAGAGGTGTTGTTTATAGTTTCTCCCCCAAAATTACCTACCATAGAAAACGTGAGCGACTCACACGTCAATGATAGAATATGATACCTGGCGTGGGGGACCTCACCTGTTCCAACCACTTATGGACCACAGAAGTAAGCCTTTTCTTGGTGATTTTCCTTTGTTTCTCAACTTAAGCGGAAATTTTAGCAAAAAAACGATTTTCCAAAATAGCTCCGGGGATTGAGGAGAGTGTCAGGAGAGTGCGAAAAAGCTCGGGCCGCTGACAGGTTAACTGACCTGGGGCAGCTTGAACAGCACCCTACCCATATCCCTGACCGCCTTGGAGAAGTTTCAACACACTTGACCTCTTCCTATACAACTAATCATTCTGCTTGTGATCTAAATCGTCTCACTCTCCACTGGGCTCCTCCGATCAGCAACCTTCTAACCTTAGCCTGTCCTATCACTTCAGTACGGACCTATGGACCCTCCAAAGAAACGTTGGTTTGCTGGCACTTTGTAGCTGCCTGATTGGAGGCTGACCTCAGGCAGTACCTTCTTTGCACATTTTCTGTGGAATTATTAAGCCTTCCATGGCCAAAAGAGCCATCTAAGTGTGCCATGCACCAATATGGAGGTTAATCTCTAAGGCACGGGGACATACATTCTTTTCTGCAAATATATCTGACTAATGCAAAAAAAAAAAAAAAAAACTGGTTTAATCACGCTTGTTCTAATGCTGTCCACAACAAGAAGGCCAACAGAGAGATACACAGGGCCAACCCATACCTGAATCTCACACTTTTTTATGTTTTCTGCCCGGAATCGTGCTAAGTCTATTCTTCACACCTGTTAAAATAATTCCATCCATACTAAATGCCTGAACTCTCTCCTACTTGAATTCTTCCTGCTCCTTCTTGCACCTTGCAAAAAACCTTTTTAACAACTTTACCTCTATTTCAATCCTTCCCTCCACGTTTCCACTTTGACATCTCTGTGGCTATTTCTTGTACTAGTTTAGCAAGAACTCCAAGCTCAGACTTTCTTCTTTAATTCCACATTCAGATGATTCCAGTTGCTGTCCCCTTTATCTCTTCCTCCCTCTGACTTCCTCATGGATTGACAGTTAAAACTTCCTCCAATTGATGTATTTTTCTGCCATCACTGGCCTTAATACTAACTTTTTGAGGCATATGGGCCTGTTGGGGTCCCACCTGTTGTCCTCAAGAACTGTAGCTTCTGTGCTTACACCTGCCTGAGGTAAGCTCTTTCGTCTTCGCTCTATCAACTTTGCTGCACCTTCCTTCTTAGTGGACAGTTTGCTCTCTTTCGGCCTGTCCCAATGATGGGTGACCATTTTCAGCCCTCTAACTATTGCCCAATTGCTTTAACATCCCTGTAATTTCAAAAAGTTCTTGAGTCTATTCTGAACAAAAATAATTTAATGCATCTTTCCACTATCACATCCTTCTTTCTGGTCAAATCAGTATGGATTCCACGAGGATCTCCACTGATGAGTCTCATCTACCTTTTCAGATTTCCTGGTCATCCTCCATTTGGGACTTTGGCGAAAGCTTGCCAACATTACACTTGACATCTCAGAGGCTTTCGAAATCGAGTCTGCAATAAAATCTTTAATTTCAAAACTTCACCCTCTGTATAGTTTCTATCCTTCCATTTGTGCACTTCATTTCCTAACTTCCTCTTTCATGATCATTCTATAGTTGCTGTTGTAGGCAGCCACCATTCTTCTCCTGGGGCTATTAATACGGGTGTTTCCTCAGGGCTCTGTCCTATCACCAGCCCTCCTCCATTCTATTCATTAATGACCCCTAAGCTTTACATCTATCCCTATCACACTCATACGCTGATGACTCCCACCACCCTTTACCTTTCCAGTCACTTCCCTCAACATGTCACATTCTCAGCAGTTACTTCAACAAACAAGGGATGAGGCTATAGCACACTTTATAATACTCTGACTTGGTTCATTTATCTGATTTGGGCACAAATAACCTTGTTGAGTTTTAATGCATCAAAAACTCAGTTCTTACATCAATCAACCTGACAAAATCATCCACAGAAGTTCCTTCTAATTTTTTAACAATATCCAGTTCTGATCCTACTTCATCAGTTAAACATGTACTTGGGGTTTAATTTTTCTCTTAATTTATTTTTGAAAGAATATATTACCTCCCTTGTAAAAATCTACTTTAAAGAGAGCCAACTCCTTACCTTCTTTATCCTGCCCAGTTTGTTTGGCTTTATACACAGGCTTTCATTACGCCCTGTGTATAGTACAGCTCTCATCTGTGGGAAGGCTCCCTATTGTATTTTTGTTTTTTCACTTGGAGGGAACTGCCTATTGCCGGGCTCATGGCCTTTGGTTCCTTCTTCCTCGTCTTAAAAAAAAAAAAAAACATACAGCTCTTCTCAACAGAGTGGAGTCAAGAGCTTTTTTCGTCTCAATAACTCTCCTCCTGTCACTGACTCCCTTCATTACCTGTCATCAATCGGTACATTGTTGCATGTTTATCTCTTTTTTACTGCAACTTCAATGGTCACAGCTCCTCCTGAACTGTCTGCTTCCATCCCTCCACTATAATGGTGGGCATGAAGCATCTGTCTAGCAACAAACTCTCATCCCCTTTTCTGTCCAACTCTACTCATGCAAAACTTAACCACTACTCCCAGTCCTTCATTGTATACCTAACACGCCAACTCTTGAATTGTCTCCCTCTGTCTGTTTTCCTACTGCATACGAATCTCCAGTTGTTCAAATGCCGTGTGTCCATCATTTCGAAATACAAATGGATCTTTAATTTGGTTCTCTGTTATCTTGTTTTTCTTTCTTGGAGGAGCAATTTGCAGGCCCCTGGCCTTTGGTTCCCTTCTACTTTTACAATAATAGATTATATATATATATATATATATATATATATATATATATATATATATATATATATATATATGTATATATATATACGGTATACGTATATATATATATATATATATATATATTATATAATACATATTATATATATTATATATATATATATATATATATATATATATATATATATATATATATATATATATATATATATATATATATATTAATCCCTGTAAGACCGGGATACTCTAATCCGTGACACCCCAAGTCACTTGGACATTTTGTGCTCAGGCCTTCGGAAACTAAAAACGGCAAAAAACAAAAAAAACAAAAAAAAAAGAAAAAGCCCCAATAGTCCGACATATTTTTAACCTCACTTTGCAAATTGAAGTGCGGCACCAAAGCAGCTGTGTTTTTTGCCGTGTAGTTCTGCCTATGTCTGGCAGAGCGAGCCCTTCCCTCCTCCCCATTTACAGCCTACCCATCATCGTGAGTGCACGCTCGTCACCATGGCCGACCACGTGCTCGCTTGTGTATTGGTGCCCTACCTGCTGCAGGCCCTGCTGTTTCTCTGCTGCCTCTTACTCGTGTGTGTGACAATGGTCCTGCCGCCTGAGAAGAGGAAACAAGTCGTTCTGACTCTGGGGAGGAAAGAGGAGATATTGGACAAGGTGGACATGGGATGGTCGACATCCTGCATCCTATGAGAATTCAATCTGGCCTGCTACTCTACCTTGTTCCAATATCAAGAGATTCCGGGACAAACTCACCCATTACACGGCTGACTTTGCATCAAAGACCAAATGCAATGTGCAGAGGAAGATTATGTACCCTCCCAGGTTTGCAGAAATCGACCACTTCATGCTGATTTGGTATTGTCAGCCAACAACGTGCTGTTTGTGTGCTGGTGTGTGGTGCTGAAGGCTGCTGCCGAGAAGTTCACAAGGCCCCACACGACGCTCTAGAACTGGGGCATCCGAGGGTTGGCTCTTTGCTTTCAAGTTACGACATAACCTTACCAACCATAAGGCCCATGGCAGAAATTTTGGATGCCAAGAAGGAGGGTAGAAAAGTTTCGGCAGAAGGGTGAAAGGGCTTGATCGACAGGGAGGGCCTCACTCTCAGTCCAAGTCTACAACGCTGACGAAACTGGTCCATTCCATTGCTCGCTGCCAAGGAACACCCTAGCAGAGGAGACGGAAAAGCATGTACCCGGACGCAAGCTCTCAAGCAACAGATATCTGCTTTGTGTTGAGCCAATGCTAACAGCATGCACCAGCTCCAAGCCCGTTATTGTTGGCCGTGCAAAGCAGCCACGGTGCCTTCATGGGTTGATGGATGTCCCACTCCTGTCATTTGGTACCATTCTAGTGAAGGCTTGGTTCTACAACAAGATCTTCAAAAACTTGTTTCCCCAGCACTTCATCAAGGAGGTCATCCATTATCAGACTAAGACACTGGGAATCCCCACGTGACCAGGTAAATGCTCTCCTTCTCTTGTCATCCATCTTGACAAGGAATTGGTAGTTGAGAATATGGCCGCATTAGGTACTTGTTTTTGTCCCTAATATGACAGCTCTCATCAACAAATGGATGAAGTGATCATAGCTTACGAAGAGGCTGTACTTTTGGAAGTTTCTGGACCAGGTGATGATTGTTCTCGGCGGGATGAGGACAGATGCAGGGAGGGACGGGACATGCGATGCTAGCAGACTGTGGAAGACCTTCACTGCTACAACCTCAAGTCAGCCATCTACAGCACAACTGAGCCAGTGCATGGTGGAAGGAAGTCTCTGTCAAGACTTTGGAAAGGTGGTTGGTCTCGTCTGCTTCTCAGAGCTGATGTGGTGCATGATTTTTCTAGGTTTTGATGAGGATGACTTCCCATGTGCATCTTCGCGTGGCTGACAATGAGGTGGATGTGAACAGAGAGATGCATGAGTGGTTGGATGACGACGAGTGATCCTAGGTATCAGATTATGTCTGATATCGAGATCGCATCTTCAGTTGCACGTACAAGTACCCAGCTCGAAGATTCCAACAAGGACAGTGAAGATGATGCAGACCCCTCTCAGCATGCCACTACTCCAGCCATGCCCAAGCTGAGCACACTCCGGGAGCATATTGAGTTCATTCTGGACTACATTGAACACCGGACTTTGCAACCGGGAGATGGGGCCCCTGGGACTTGTGGGAGGAAGTCGCGCACTTTTTAAGCAGCGCATCACTCACTCGCCAGAATCGCCGTTGCTTACGTCAATGAACCATTGACACTTTCTTCAGGCCTGTGACCCCTGCCATGCCCAGCCCCTAGCTCCACACCACTGGCTCAGCAAGACAAGGTCTTCCACCCTTCGAGCCACACAGTCCAGCACATCGGCCACGATGGAGTCTGCCATAGGACGTGAGTTTTTTCAACTTTCTTTGGAGTCGTCTGCAGTGGGTAGTCCATTACCACGCCCCAGCGACACGCACCTCGGCCGCCTGCACCACCTACTCTTGGGCTCTGACAGTGAATAACCAGGAAGAACTCGACACTAGACTACTTGAGGAATATACAGTGTTGTGCAGCATTAAGAACAGAATGTGCAATGTTAAGAAGTTAGAATTCAGAGTGCCAAGGATAAAGTGCAGAGTGCAACACTGGTGAGTTGCAAGTGCAGTGCATGTAAAGAAAAGAATGTGCAGTGTTAAGAAATTATTCAGAGTGCCAAAGTTAAGTGCACAGTGCACCACTTGGTGAGTTTCAAGAAGTGCCAGTGCAAGTAGGAAAAAAAATGCACAGTGTTAAGAAATTAGAATTCAAAGTGCAGAGGATTGAGTGCCAGCTGCAACACTGGATTACTGTACATGCTAAAGGAGCTTTAAACTTGTCAGAGTCTGAGAAGTAGGCAGGTTATTCTTTGCGATGGCCATGGACGTGTTGTAAGTACCTTGTACACTGCTAAATATTTTCCATACTCACCTGAATTCCTCATTTTTCTGGTTTCTTTTCACTTATTTCATGCTTTATGTCCCATATTTGTGTGAATAGAGTCTTAAATAGGTAATGTGCATGTCCAGTAGGGAGTTATTCAGGTGGTTCTCAGAGTTAGGTTGGGTTAGGGTCCATAAGTACCTGTCCAGGAGGCATTTTCCAAGTCCCAGACAAACCCAAACTCCGGACATGCTGATTAGGCTCTATTACGTTGGGGCTTGACGGGATAACTGTATCATCCCCAACTTATCATCAGCAGCAGCAGCTGTTTTGAGTGACCATTGCAGGACCGGCCTATCTCAACCGAAGTGGGGACGATACAGTCGGTGTGTCTCTGCCAAGTGGCTTAGGCTGTCTGGTAGACATTCTATGTAGGATGATAAGAGCTTTGTAAGTGTGATTGTAATGTTGGAGTGGCTGTCAGTCCCTTGTTATTGTGTGAGTCCCTGTGAAACAAGTGCAATCCCGGTTCACGCAAGCCGACTGGGTGCAAGCATACATTATATTATGTGACACTGGTTCAACCACAGCACCCCTTGTGTCTGTCAAAGCAGTACACTGACCGGGTGAACATTCCCAAAAGAATTATTACCCTGGTGGGGCATGAACCTTAGTTCTCTCCATGTACAAAAATGCACACTCTATCACTGTACTGCAGAGGTTCCTTCATATATAACTATATATCTGTATCTATCTATCTATCTATCTATCTATATCTATATCTATATCTATCCTATCTATATCTATCTATCTATCTATATATATATATATATATATATATATATATATATATATATATATATATATATATATATATATATATACAGATAGATAGACTAGGCTAGGAAATAAAGTGAGAGAGAGAGTGAGAGGGAGGGTCATGAAAAGTTAATTAAATTTTATATATGGACATATAAGAATGGGGTCAGTAGTTTCTTTTACACTCGCTTCACAAATTCCAAAATCAATGACTCAGAGGAATTTTTGTCTGGATATTTTTGAAAGCATATATTTACTTCTGTTCGCATACCTGTGTTCTCTTTATAGACCTGTTACTTTATGCAAACCTGTGTTCTTGCCTGCGTACCAGTGTTCCCTTCGATCCGTACATGTATTCATGTATGCAAACCTATGTTCCTGTTTGCGCGTGCAGTATCTGATTTCCCTAAATGTGTGTATTGGTGTTGCTGTATGCATATCTGCCCTGTTGGCATGTCAGTGTTCTTGTTGCTTGCCGGAATCCGATAGATTCTGCAAGCATGTTAGTCAGTTCAGTATGTTTGTTTGTTTGTACTGTTTTTTGTTTGTCTGCTCTCTACAGGTCAAAATATTTTAAAAATCGTTCTGAAAATAAATCAGAAGGCAGATCTCCATGAACCATGGAAGCCTATTGTTTTTGTCAAAATCGGTCAAAAGGCACTTAGGCTGGGTGGGGAGTTGAAACCCCCTCAATGGCCCGTGGGTCTGGAAACAGTCAGGACCTATTGGCCGGCCCAGGCACTATTTTTCAAATTTTGAAAAATCAATTGTTTCTTTTCATATCATATTGAAGAATAACGTCTGGTGCTCCTGGCAATGCAATTTTTAGCTTCAAAAACCCATCTTGTGTAGCAATGGCTTGCAAAAATTTTCATGGAAATGTACAACACTGGATGGTAACCATATATGCCCAGTTACCATACGTGCTCCCTACGTGTCAACAAGTGGGTTGGTGGAGGGTTAGTGTGCCTCCCCGTAAAACACATAAAGTCAAATGGCCACCCCTTGCGGGATTGTGGCGTATGGCAATAGATACAGTAGATAGATAGACTGCCTGCATGGCGGTGAAAACTAAACAGACCCAATCGAATCGATCTGGCAAGTGCTCAACTGCCCTCACGCCACTGAAAATTAAGCAGACACAACAGATCCCAGAGGCGAGCACTCTGCCTATGGCAGTTTCATTGCTAGCTGGAATCTTTCGATCCGGCAATCATGTTGGTCAGTTCCGTATGTTTGTCTCTCTGTTTGCTTGTTTTTTCACTCCACACCGTTAACAATTTTTTGCCAGTCTTTCTGAAAAAAAAAAAAAAAAATCATAAGGTAGATATCCATAATCCCTGAAAGCCTATTGTTTTTCATCAAAATCCGTCAAAGGCCTTGGGCTGGGAGGGAGGTTGAAACCGATCAATAGACCTGGGTCTGGATATCGTTCTGATCCAATGGCTGTCCCCTGCACCATTCTTTTAAAATTTCGGGAATCGATTAATTTTCATACCAAATTGAAGAGAAACGTTTGGTGCACCTGGCAATGCAATTTTCAGTTTCCTGAACCCATCCAGAGCTTCGCAATGAAGTGAGAAAATTTTCGCCAAATGACTGCCTACATTCTGGTGAAAACTAAGCAGACATAATTTGATCCATATGGCAAGCGCTTGACATATTGCAGTTTTATCTTGTCAATCTGTCCGTTTGTTCATGTTTAAACACAACAGAGTCACAATTTTGCTCCAGTCGTTCTGAAAAGAGTTCAGGAAGCCAAAGAAATCAAAGCAACACTGGAAACCTAATGTTTATTATCAAAATCAGTCAAAGGTCCTGGGCTGGGTACGGGGTTGAATCCCTGTCTTTACTATGGTGCAAATTTTCAATCCATTTGTATCTCCGTCAATTCTGATCAGATCATTTTTGAAATTTTATTGATATGGTGCGTTGCAATGTACTAAACGCCAGACACAGTCAGTTCCTTCCGGCAAGCACTCTGCGTATGGCAGTTTCAAATGTACAAGTATGTATGTGTTCTCTCTATACAGTATACGTTTATTTCTGTTTGCAGATATTTGCTCCTTTGTCCGTACACCTGCGATCCTTTACACCATATCTTTGAGTCGTGTTTGAAGGCACAGTATCTGTGTTTCCAGTATATATATATATATATATATATATATATATATATATATATATATATATATATATATATTTATATATGTATGCATCTTAGTCCCAAAGGGAGAAGGGACACATCCCTCACTGCATCACACCACAGAAGGATCAACTGCGCAGTGCAATCAAGCGACATCCGCAGCAGGGCCCGATTCAGCAGAGCTGGTTCACCCCTGCCACATCATAATGGACCCCATCCCCTTACCCGCACCTGACCTGATCATGCTTTTGCACCAAATGCACTAGAATATCCCTCAGGGATTTGCATCATCATATATTCATTCACAATTTCTCTCAATCATTTCTGTCATGCACAGCCAGTCTTCCTTGCCCATCAGACATCTCCCTTCGTATCCCAACACTCTCCTCTCACACTGTCCATCCATCCTATTTGTTGTCTCTTCCTTTCAGCCTTCCACCCTCTCACATCCGATCCAGTTATCTTTTTCTCCAATGGCTCATCATCCATTCTCTCCATATGCACCAAACCATCCCAGCACCCTCTGCTCAACTCGATCGGCCATCTCCCGCACAACTCCAGTTCTCTATTAATCTTGTATCATTTCTCACTCAATCCATATGTGTCACTCCACATACCCCTCAGACACCTCATCTCCATTACATTCAAACTTTTCCTTCTCTGCTACACCCATATTTTTCATGTTTTCAGCCCCATATAACGCAACTGGTACCACAACATCCTCATACAGTCTTCTCTTTACATCCATTCTAAGCGAGCATAAGCATCTAAACACTTCTTGCATTCCTCCAAGCACCTTGCCTACTTCAATCATTCCTAACTTCACTTCTGCATCTATTCTTCCATCCACAGCAACATGTAACCCTAAATACTGAAAACACTGCCTCCCCACACACAAACTCAACATTCAAAACTATATATTCAACCTCCTATGATCTGCCAACCTCATGCCCTTCAGCATCTAACTTTACTCTTCATTCTCATTTACCCCCTCAATTTCCTCGTTTCACACACCCTTCCAAACTCCTCTACCAACTGTCTGAATCGCTCCTCTGAATCAGCCACAAGTGCAGCATCATCCGCAAACAGTAGCCGATTCAGATTCCACCAGACTCAAACCTCCACCTAACACTCTTCCATTCACCTCCCTTACAACACCATCCATATAAATATTTAACAACCAAGGCGACATCACACATACCTGCTGCAGCCCCACTCTCACAGGAAACCAATCACTCACAGTGTTTCCCACTCTTACACACGCTCTAATTTTTACATAAAAACTTTTTTTCTTTTAGCAACCTACCATCAAGTCCATACAATCTTAAAACAGTCCAGCCTCCCTATCAATTCTATTTTACTACTTCTCAAAATCCACACACACACACACACACACACACACACACACACCCACACACACACACACATATACACACACAAACACACATATAGAGAGATATCTATCTATCTATCTATTTATCTGTCTCTCTCCCTCATTATATACAGTATATATATCTTCTATCTATCTATATATCTTCTCTCTATCTATCTATCTACCTATCTATATATATATGTATATATATACTGTGGTAGTGGTAAAGTCAATACTTGTTTCCGTTACATTGAAGAACGAGGGTTCGCGCCCGCCAGGGTAATAAAAAATTTGGGAGCGTTTCCTCTGGCCACTTTTTAACATGCTTTGGCGGACATCAGGGTTGCCGTGGTTGAACAAGTGTCGCATACTATGAAGTATGCTTGCACCCAATCGGCTTGCGCTTGAGGCCGATTACACTTCATTCACAGACTACACTCACATCCAAAGCCACTCCAATACAACAAATTACACTTACATGCCACCTTCTCACCCTACATGGAGATCTCACCAGACAGCCTAAGCTACTTGGTAGAGATACATTAACTATATCGTCCCCACTTCGGTAGGGATGAGGCCGAGGTCCTGCAGTGGATACTCAAACTGGCTGATGATGATTGATTATATATATATATATATATATATATATATATATATATATATATATATATATATATATATATATTACCTGGGGGTTGGGAGGGGTTTTCAGGAGAATACTCCCCCAGTACCCCTGCTTGTCGTACAAGGCGACTAAAAGGGTTGGTGTAGGAGTTAGTGCCCCTCCCAGAAAACAACTAAAAAGACGAGCAAGAAGCCTCGGCCAAGGACTTGACCAAAAGATGACGACCAAGGACCGGACAAAGGACATAGGTAATTGCAACACGGAATGTCAGAGGGTGCGAATGATGAGGAGAAAGTGAGAGATATTGTCCAGGTGCTTGAAGGTGCGAAAGTTGATTAATGTGGAAGTAACTGAAACTAAATGGAGAAGGTGAGGAATGTGAGAGAAAGGAAGTATGGATGGGGTATACAGTATGAGCAGGAGTAGGTGGCAGGAATGAGAGGGCAAAAGAAGGAGTGTGTATAGGTTGTCTGACTAAAAGATGCAAGAAAGAACATGTAAGAGAAACATGGATCAATTGGGTCCAAGGATTGTGTGGGTAAGATTGAAAGCTGGAATACAAATGTGGAGGCGATTGTGTGCGTGTATGCATCAATTTGCAAGATCGATGCAAGCAGAGTGAGAGAAGAGTTCTGGACAAATGTGGAAGAGTGCATGGAAAAGTTTGGAAGGAGTGAGAGAGTGTTTTTGATCGGTGATATGAATGGTTAAGTAGGGAATGTGAAGAGATTGGATGGAATAGACATTGGTGAGTGGGAGTTATTGCCTGCTGAGATAGATGAGAATGGGAGTGCGTTAGTGGACATTTGTGCTGGGAGGGGTTGGTGATATCCAATACTCTCCTCAGGCACAAAATGATCCACAGAGTATACATGGCGAGTGATGAGAAGGGATTGGGTGACGAACTGAGATGAAAGGAAGACAATGATTGATTATGTGTGTGTGGATGAAAGGTTGTAGAAGATGTGCAATGGATGCAGAGCTTACAGAGGTTGGGGGAGCGGACTTTCTGACCACTACTTGGTGATGGCCAGAATAAAGATCCAAATAAGATGGAGAAATAGAAAGAAGGGAAGAGACGGAGGAGAAGGAGTATTATTTGCAAGGAGAGTGGAAAGGTTACAAGAGGATGAAAAAAGAGCAGAATATAAGAGAGAAGTGGAGGAACGATTGGGCAGAAATATGAATTGCAAGCAGATGAGGAACGTGGAAGGTGTGTGTACAGGATATTCACAGAAAATATATGCAGCATGTGATGGGTGTGTGGGATGAAGAAGAAGACAGAGGGGTGTGCAAGGAACAGCGTGGTGGAATGAAGAGGTGAGACAGGCTGTGGCACAAAAGAAGAAAGCATACACAATGAATGGATGAGAAACAAGAGCGTGGAAGAAGTTGAGGAAGCAGAAGAGAGAGTTATAGGCAGAAAGAAAGAGGTGAAAAGACTAGTAAGAGGGAGTAAGAAGAGAGTGGATGAGAAATTTGGAAGGAATTTGAGTGTAAAGTGGACGTAATGTAAGAAAATGTTCTGGAAAGAGATGAAGAGAGTAAGACAGGGTGGAGAAGTGAAGTTAGGAGGAGTGAAAGATAATAATGGTAGATTACTAGTGCTTAGAAGGGAGAAAAAGTGAGCAGATGGAAGAGAACACTTGAGAGGCATTGTTTGAACATAGAGGATGGAAGTAATGCGGGTATAAGTGGCTGGGGAATGGCTGGGAGAAAAAGGAGGTGAGAAGACAGGAAGAAATCAGTAGGATAGAAGCTGTGGAAAGCAATGAAAAAAGATTAAATTAGGAAAAGCCCCAGGAATTGATGGAGTGTGTGGTAAAATGCTGAAGCATGGGGAGAGATAGTAGTACAGAATGGATGTGGAAGATGTGCGGATTGGCACGGGGAGGAAGGTAGAGTCTCAAAGGATTGGAAGTCAGGTATAATTATTCCCTTGTACACAAGGAAAAGGGGAAAAAGAAGTGTGTGGTAATCATAGGGGCATTTGTCTTCTTAGTATAATCAGGAAAAGTGTATGGTAGGATACTTATTGACAGTGTTAGAGAAAGAACAGAGAAATTAGTTGGAGAAAAGAACAGGGAGGCTTTAGGAAGGGGGAAGAGGCTGTTGTAGATCAGATATTCATTCTTTTAGATCTTTAGTGGAAAAGTTTCTAGAGAAGGGAAAAGAGAAGTTGCATGCGGCTTTCATGGATTTGGAGAAAGCATATGACAGGATGGATAGACAAGGATTGTGGAAAGTATTAAGAATTTATGGAGTAGATGGGGAAGTTGTTGAATGCTGTTTGAAAGAGTATGTGTGATGGTGCTAAGGCTGCAGTGCACGTGTGGATGGTGAACTGAGTAGAATTTTTCTCTTTGAAAATTGGGTTGAGAAACAGGGATGTGTCATGTCTCCATGGATGTTCGAAATCACACATGGATGGGGTAATAAAAGAGGTACAAGGTAGGGTAGTGGATGTTGGAGTGGCCCTGGTGAGAGAGGATAGTGTTTGGGAAACTCCTTGTACTGTTGTTTGCAGATGATACTGTGTTGTTGAGTGAAGACGAAGGGGAGCTGCAAGGCTTGGTTGGATGAGTTTAGAGGAGTGTGTATGAGAAACAGGAATCTAAAGGTGAATGTAGGGAAGAGTTAAAGTGATGGTCTTTGAGAGAGGTGATGTCAGTGAATGTACACAGCGAGGTTGGATGGTGAGGAATTGGAAGAAATGTGAGTACGTTTAAGAACTTGGGTAGTGTGATGAGTAAGAATGGAGGTTTAGGGGAGTGAAGTGCTTGAAAGGGTACAGCGGGGGAAGAAAGGATGCTGGTTCCTTGAGAAGCCAGTGATAAGAACCTGGGAGAGTGAGCATGGAAGTGAAAAAGTTACTACATGACAGTATTGTGATACCAACTCTAACGTATGGAAGTGAAGCTTGGACGTTGCTGGAAGGACACAAGTCAAGAGTGAGAGCAGTGGAAATGAGTTATTTAAGAGGAGCCTGTGGAGTCAAATGGAGAGATTGGCTGACAAATGAGGATATAAAGGAGCATTGTGGTGTGGATGTGGATGTGATAGGAAGTGTTAGGAGGAATACACTGAGGTGGTTTGGCCATGTGGAAAGGATGAAGGGCGAAAGACTGACGAAGAGAGTGTATGTGAGTGAGATAGAGGGGGGAGAGGGAGGGGAGGCCGAGGATGAGATGGAGAGGATGTGGTGGAGAGGGTACATGAGATAGGGGGGATATTGAGTTGGGAGCAAGGCAGTGAAATGGCGGGGGGACTGGGCGACGTGGAACGATTTTTTGTGTATTACCCCGAACGAGAGGGTTCAGGCATATGGCAATATATATATACATATATACATACATATATATAGATATATATATATATATATATATATATATATATATATATATATATATATACCTAGGCTACTTCCCCCAAGGAAAGGGAGAGTAGCCGAGACAGGACGACTCACTCTCCATTTACTCATCCATTCAAACACATTTATTCGCATCTTCTTAGCTCCAAAGGGGAGAACGGACAGAGTCCTCACCGCATCATCGCACAAGGGTCAACTGCGCAATGCAATCAGTGACATCCGCAGCAGGGCCCGAGCAGCAGAACTGGTTTACCCCTGCCCCCACATCATAACAGACCCATCCCCTTACCCGCACCTGACCTGACTAGCTGATCAGACCAAATGCGGGAGAATATATAAATATATATATATATATATATATATATATATATATATATATATGTATGTGTTGGTTTGATGGTTGCAGAGAAATTGGTGGAATATGTTATGAATGTTATAAGAGTAAGCGATAGGATATTGGTAGTGAAAAATTCTATTTGATAGAAAGATAGCTGCAGTTATATCAGCATATGCTGCACAGGCTGGATTGGATGAAACAGAGAAAGACAGATTTTGGGATGCTTTAATACGTGTAGTAGGTGGTATGCGGGATGATGAGATAGTGGTTTTGGTAGGGGACTTAAATGGTCATTTAGGTGAAGCATGGCACAAGCCTGAGTTATGAAGGAGTGCATGGGGGATGTGCGTATAGTATAAGGAATGCGGAAGAGGAATGGTTACTCGAGTTTTGGGGAGGCAACGAGACATGATTGTGTGCAACACATATTTTAGGAAAAGAGAGAGAGTAGGTTAATTACGTATTAGTCTGGGAAATAGCAGTCAGATAGATTATTTTCTGGTTAGGAGGGCTGATAGGAGGTTAGTGAGGATGTTAAAGTTTATAGGAAGTGAAGAGTGTGTGCAGCAGCACAAACTATTGATTTGTGATATGGTTCTTAAAGAACGAGTGATAGAAAAAGAGGACTTATGTACCTAGGAGGAAAGTATGGAAGCTGAAAAACCAAGTAGTAAGGGATGCCTTCTATAGCGAGATGAGAAGAGTGGTGGCTGAACAGGGAGCTGCTAGACAGAGTGTGTTAATGAACAAGCTACAGAGCCCTCAAGAACAATCTCTTGAGAGTTACTGATGTAACATGCGGTTGAGACAAGAGGACCACCAAGACATAAAGTAACTTGGTGGTGGGATGAGGGTGTAGAAGCTGCAGTTAAGCAGAAAAGTAGGCATTTTCCGGGAATGGAAGAGGGGTGGTGGCAAGGTGGAGATAGCAAACTTGGCTGCCAAGCATAGGGCTAGAAGAGAGGTATACAGGGCGAGGTCTGAGTCACAGAGACTTTTACTTGATAACCTAAATCATGGGAAAGGAGAAAAATATGATATTTAAAGGTGGCAAATCAGATGAAGAGGGATAATCGGGATATTATAGGTGAGCAGTGTGTGGAGGAAATGATGAAGGAAGGGATAGTGAGTGAACAATGAGGATATTAAAAATGCATGGAGTGAAGCATCATAGCTGGTTCTTGAATGCAGAGTTTGACTGGGACAGGGAAGGTTTGGAGCCAGCAGATCCAGTGTTTGGCCCTTGGCCTTTGATTGATGCTGCTACTGTGAGTGAGGCCAATAGCCAGGATGAAGGTGGGGGAAGGCAGCAGGTGTGTATCTGGGTTGACTGCCAGAAATATTTACAGAGCCTCAGGAGATGTAGGGGTGAGGTTAGTCACTGACCTGATAAATATGATTATTTATGAGTGTGTTGTCCCAGATGATTGGCTGAAGAGTGTAATTGTAAATGTTGGCCATATAAAGGGAAGGGTGATGCCCTGGAAAGAGGAAATTATAGAGAGTATAAAGCTTTTTAAAGATCCAGATAATGAAGGTAATGGAGAGAGTTTTAGAAGGTATGATTAGAGAAAGAGTGAATATTGATGAAATGCAGTTTGGAGTTTATGCCAGGTAGGGTGACCACTGCTATGCGCCATATTCATTGTTCGACAACAACTCCAGGAAAAATATATTGGTAGGAGAAGGGGATCTGTATTATGTTTTGTTGATTTGGAAAGGCCTTTGACAGGAGTCCCCTAGAGAGGTGGTCCAAGTGGACAATGAGAAAGCTTGGCTTGGAGGAGTGGCTGGTTAGAGGTGGTTCTAGGATATATATGTGGGGTGCTCGCACCCAGGTAAAGTGAATGGAGATTTGAGTGATGAGTTTTCCGTGAAATGTTGGTGTGCATCAGGGGTCAGTTTTGAGTCCCATGTTGTTTATCATGGTACTTGCAAGCCCCACCTCTCCTTGACTTCAGAAACGGACTCCCGTGGGAGATGTTGTATGCTGATGATTTGGTGTTGATTGCAGAGAACGAAAGGAGGCGGAGGAAAGGTTTAGGAGAAGTCCAGAGAGAGATGGTATGGGGCACAAGGGCTTAAGGGTAAATGCAGATAAAACAAAAGTAATGAGATATCTAGGGTTGGTGGCAGTACTGTCAAAGACGAGGGACAGTGGCCATGTGCAGTTTGCCACAGGGGCGTGGGAAGTAAGTCTATCTTGTGCAGTGTTTGTGATAAATGGAGTGCACAAGAGAGATGTAGTGATATCCAGAGAACAGAGCTGCGAAGATCAATGCTGATTTTAGATGTATATGGTGTGTTGGGGAGAGCAGGTGGAGATTGTCAGGCCTGAGAAGGACTGAACTTGCCTAAGTGAATCTCTTGAGTGTGTGGAAGATTTTTGTTATTTGGGAGACATGTTGTGTGCTGGAGGTAGGGGCTGGAGACTAGCTCCCTCTGGCTAGGGTGAGAAGTGGTTGGAAGAAGTTTCCAGGGAGCTCTTGTCTCTTCTGACATTGAGAGAGGCTCTCCCTACGTGCTATGGGGTCTTTGTATGCACCATGTGTTAGGAGTGTAATGCTGTATGGTGACAGTGAGACCTGGAGCAGTGAAGAAGGAGGATATCCGCCAGAGCTCAGACGTACAGAAATGACAATGATTAGATGGATGTGTAGTGCGTCCCTGTGTGCAAGGTCAGGTGGGGGGCTGGGTTTACGATGAAGCATTGAGAGGTAGGATGGGACTGGAGTGTATTGGTGTTATGAGTGAGGAGAGAGGTAGGTATGGTCTGGACAGTTTGTGTGGGAACTGACAGCGGGGATGATAATTGGGTGAGAGAAGGTGAGAAGTGTTAATATTGGGGTGGGGTTATGAGGAAGACCGAGAAGAGACATGGGACGAGGTCATTAAAGATGTGATCTCAAGGGTTAAAGGGACTGAACAGGAGGCTGCAATGGATCGTGCAGCGTGGAAACCCACAATTAGGTGACCAAGGCTGACGCATGCAAGCAGGTTGGAGCCTTTAAAAACTGAACGACGATGAAACGATGTATATATATATATATATATATATATACAGAGAGAGAGAGAGAGAGAGATAGACAGATAGATATTCTAGCAGGGGTACCCGGCGTTGCTCGGACGAAAAAGGCGAACACTATAATACTGTTTGTTTGTAGTTCAATCTTTCTTTCTACCGGACAGAAAGACCATGTACAGTCACTGATAAAAGAAAGTGGTATGTAGCTAACCCGACCCCTCCGCGTTCGTGTGGTAACACTGTAACCTTTACAACTTCAGGTGATTCCAGTTGGGCTTTGAGATACTATGCACCTGGATTGTAGCACAATATGACAGAAAGTCTAACGAGGCAAATCTCTTCCATCATCCACTGAGTCAAAATTTAAAAAAAAAAAAAAAATCGTTGTTTTCATTTTTCATTCATTCCCAGACGCCATATCCCAAACTGAAGGTGATTGCATTAATGAAGTTAATTGTTTCACAGGGAGGGGCACTAATCCTCCACCAACCCCACTTGACACGTAGGGAGAACGTTATGCCAACAGCATCTGATGTTCCCCAGGCGGTCGCCATCCAGAGAAGTACTAACCAGACCCAACGTTATTTTTCGTTATATAGTAAAATCATTCAGTTCTATGTGCTACAGGATTCGACTGGTAGATGAGAAGGTATAAGCATCATTTATTGTAATGACGACCAGAAGTGTTAGTACTTGTGGTTTTTAATACAATAATAACTATACAGAGACCAGGTCAGGGGCTCAATACCCAAAGACCACCACATACTAAACCAGTGGTTGCCGTAACCAACATCCCATCCAACCTCATAATTTTGGCATAAACGTTCCACTAAATAACAATGAGTGTCCCATTCATCATGATTAAGTGAGTAATACTTATCATGGCCATGTGGAGAGGATGGAGGGTTGAAAGACTGACGAAGAGAGAGTGTATGTGAGTGAGGTGGAGGGGAAAGAGGGAGGGGAGGGCCGAGGAGGAGATGGAGGGATGGAATGGAGAGGTATATGAGAGAGAGGGGTGTGAGCTGGGAGCAGGAGTGAAATGGCGGGGGACAGGGCGACTTGGAGGCGATTTGTTTGTGGCCCACCCCAAAGCGGGATTGAGGCGTCCTGGCAATAGATAGATTAGATAGATAGACTTCCATCTACCACCAGGCAATCTTATATAAGTTCTGAAAGACCTCAAAGAAGGCAGGGGGTTCATTCAATATACTATTGTCCAGAACACCCACTAATAGATCTGTCAAGTAAAATCGTGCCTATTAATGAACAAACTAAATCAATTAGACGTCATCGTACACTATAGGGTGTGAAGTTTTAATACATCATACTTTCCAAGGAAGAAATGGGTCCAACATCCACTAATTAGAGGCTGAGATTTTTGATGCAGAAAGGAAGGAAAACATTGCTGCAGAGAAACATATGTTTGGGTACTTGGTGCCTGTGAGGGGGAGGGAGAAGTCTATGTCTTTTGGTGTCGGAAGGGGGATGAGTAGAATGTGGAAAGAGGTTGGTTAGAGCTGGATGCAGCACTCTGGAAAACAGTGGCATGATTCTTTGTTTGATTTACAAATATGAACTCTTGATAACTCATTGTCATACCCTCAGCAATTTATCACCACATCCTGTCTTTTCATCGAAGTTATTCCATGTAGGCATTGTAACTTAAGATAATACTCACTATTTTGCTGTTAGTTCAGTTATTATAAATATTCATTGGTCTAACGAAAAATATGGGAGGTATACGCCCCCCTCAGAATCAGTGCCTGGTTCTTATCTAATTGTTCTTACCTAATTGTATCTCTTTACAGGAATGAGTCAAGCTCGTACTGTCACGTGTCTTAAACAATATTTATCGTACATATCCTTAAATTTGTGAATTGTTTTGGCTTTACACGCCATTTCATTCGGTAGTGCATTCCACTGATCAATTGCTCTGTTTGGGGAAACTGAATTTCCTTACCGCCTTTTATCACCTCTCTTCTTATGTAGTTTTTTGCAGTGTCCTCTTGCGATGCTTCCCCCCATATGTTAAGTAGTCATGTTTATGTCCTATTTTCTCCTTCCCTGATATGCATTTTATATACCATTATCATTGTCACCTCTTCTGCTTCTACTCCTGTAGTGTTGGTAGATTCAGTTTATTTAGTCTTTCTTCGTAGCTTAGATCTCTTAAACTTGTGATTATCCATCTTGTAGCAGCACTTTGAACTTTTTCAATCTTGTCTATGTGTTTTTTGAGATGAGGACTCCAGACTACTGATGCATACTCAAAGTTGGTCTGATGAATTGATGTTATTATCCTTCTTAGCATGTCTTCATTTATGTATGTGAATGCTATTCTCATATATGCAAGCAGTGTATACATGTTCCGTACCTTCTCACTGATGTGGTCAGCCCAGAGATAGTCTGTTATTGATAATCACACCTAGGTCCTTCTCTCTCTTTCTGATGTGTGTAGGGTTTTATTTCCAAACGTATAATCCCAATCAGGTCTTCCTTAGGTCATGATAATTTTCCACTTTTTATAGTTTAGAAGCTCTTTTTGTAACTTTCATTGTTGTTAACTATGTCATATGCTATCCTGAAGTTGCAATTTAGTACTGCATGAGTCGCTTTTGCCGAGTGGAGGGTGATATAATAAACTGTCAGCTATCATTTTCTTGCCTAGTAAATATGAGATCTAGCATTGAAGGGTACATCAGTCCTCTTTTTCTGGTGGTTTTCCCTCACATGTTGCGTTAGGAAAAACTTCTTGCACGAAGGATCAGGAGCTTTTGGTCCCAACAGCTCTCTTGGCTTATTAACAATCTAAGAGTATTCCAATTTATGTTTGTATTAAAATCTCCAGTTAGCTTAATTCTTTCCGATTTCTCTTCCATTTTATGTGTAATGCTCTTAAACTCTGAATTTGTACTCTCTGCCAGGTCCTCATATTCTGTCTCTTTCCCATGTGTTTGATCTGGGTGGCATGTACAAATTGGCTATAATTACTTTCCCTTCAGATGTGTTGATCTCTACTGCAACCAGTTCTACTTGCTGACAGTATATCTAGTTCTGTTTCATTGACTTTTAAGATTTTCTTAGTTAATATTATAATTCCTCCCCCTTTTTTTAAGTTCCTATCTCTTCTCCATATATTTTATTCCTCTAAGTTTAGTATGTCATTTGATATCTAACTTGGTGTTAATTTTGTTTCAGTTAGAGGCATATTATATGTGGTTCATTTTCTCCTGATATAATCATTCATCTCCAATAATTTAGATACCATTCCATCCACATTTGAGTATATCAACTTAATCATCTTGTTTATATATTTGTCATGACATGGTTCTACTACCTTCCTCCTTTTTATTCCCTCCTGTTTATGTACCACTTTCGTACCTGCAATCCTATTTCATACTTTGTAAAAAAAAAAAAAATGTGTTCTCCCCCTCTGATAACCCTCATTTTTTGTTTTTGCTTCCTCCCTCTTCTCTTTCAGTAATTCCAGTTCCTCTTGTGTTAGGCATCTTTTTATCCATACATTTTTGAACTCCTATTTTTCCATAAGATTCTTTGCATTTTCAGTATCTCCTCCTGGTGTTTTGCACTCTGGAAAGGTTACCTTTAGAGGTCTTGACTTTCTTTTCTCGTATTTCCCTAACCTTTTGTGTTCCTCTATGTCTTTACCACAGATTTCCTCT